>NC_056548.1:1424314-1764314 GCF_910596095.1 Thunnus maccoyii | reverse complement strand
TACGACCTTTAATAACGTTGTAGTTACTACCAGCCAATATTGTGCTGCAAGATTTGATCTTATGGTGGAGAAAAAAAAACAATCAGGTTTAACTTAAATATGTTCATGAACAACATTTTCTCATTATGTTGAGTGAAAACGTGATTCAGCAGCATCACGCTTCTAGCAAAATGTATTTGCTGTTGTAATTTAGTCGTATATGGACAGAAGTCGAGGAGACAGAGTTGGGGACCACACGTTTCTTCCAAAGGATAAAAGTATCATAACTAAATCTATTCTTCTATCTATCTACACCTCTTGTACTCTTGAATAGTGTAGACAACAAGGTTCAAGTTAGTCTAAATGAGCACATGATTATTGGGATTATGACCGAACTTGGTGCACTCTGTATTGAGGAAGACCTTTAGTCTGGAGGCCTAGCTTAGCACAAACTACTAGCTTAGCACAAACTACTAGTTTAGCTCCATCCTGCCTCCATCAACTACAAAGCGATTTGATTTAAATGTTGTATTTTGTTTCATGAAAAGCAAGTTTTAGACCACTAAAGACAGCAGTGGAAGAAATATTCAGATCCTTTACTGCAGTAAAAGTACCAACACAGCAACGTAAAAATACTCCATTACAAGTAAAAGTCCTGCATGAAACATCCTCCCACAGTTAAAGTACAAAAGTATTATGAGCTTGATGTAGTTAAAGTATTGCAGTAAAAGTACATAAGTATTATGAGCTTGATGTAGTTAAAGTATTGCAGTAAAAGTACATAAGTATTATGGGCTTGATGTAGTTAAAGTATTGCAGTAAAAGTACATAAGTATTATGAGCTTGATGTAGTTAAAGTATTGCAGTAAAAGTAGTGGTTTGGTCCCTCTGACTGATATATTATTATATATGACATCATTAGATTATTAATAGTGAAGCATCAGTGTTAGAGCAGCATGTTACTGTTGTAGCTGCTGGAGGTGGAGCTAGTTTACACTACTTTATATACAGTTAGCTAGTTTAGTCCAGTGGTTCCCAACCTAGGGGTCGGGCCCCTCCAAAGGGTCAGCAGATAAATCTGAGGGGTGGTGAGATGATTAATGGGAGAGGAAAGAAGAAAAAACAAAGTTCTGATACACAAATCTGTTTTCAGTCTCTAATCTTTGATTTTTGCTGAAATATTGGATCATTTGAACATTTATTGAAATGAAAGCATGTGAGAAGTTTAGAGGGAAAAATCACTATTTGGTGGAGCTGTTAACAACTCATAGACATGTGAAATGTGACCCCCGACTACACACTGCTTTTTTTTTGACTAAAGGTGTGTCAGTATGAGAAAAAAGAAAGACAGACAGATCTAAAAAATGAAGGGAGGAGGAAGTAAACAAAGAGACAAAGAGATAAACAGTGACAGACTGTTGGAGAGTTGCTGAATTCCCTCGACCACCGACACACTAACAGAGACACACAAAGTGAACACACAGTGACACAGTGACATGATGTTTAATAGGAGACACACACTCAGATAAACCCCGGAGGCTGCAGGAGCTGTGGGGATTTGTTGCAGAAGTCTTTGTGTCTGTAAACTCAGCGAGGCTGTTGGGAAAACAGAAAACCCAGAGCTGTGAGTGACACACACACACACACACACACACACACACACACAGTTGAATGGACTAGAGACAGTATAGTAATAGTAGAAAACAACAGGGATGACTTTCTGTCCTGCATTTAACTGTGAATACTATAAAACCAAAAGAAGCTGCAATTAACAATTATTATGCTCACATCTTTAAATATTGCTTTTTGTCCACCCGACACCTAATTGGAGAAGATGGAACAAGCAAACGTTTTGTCATTTTTGCAAAATGCTGTAGCTGCTGATTCATTTTCCTTGTATCAACTGATCTATTGACTGGGTAACACTCTACTTTAAAGCTGTAAAAAGCCGCTGTACACTACCTGCTCAGCACCAAACGGCAAACAGACACAGTTAGCTGTAGACTAGCCTGGTGAACATAGTGGAGCATTTAGCAGCTAAAGAGCCAGATATTTCCCTCAGGAGTTGGTGGAGAGCAAAAACAGAAGCTAAAAGAGAGTGAATATTGGACTCACATTCACCAGGTGGACAGAAACACGACTCCACATGAATGATAATGTTGCTCCGTAAGTCCGTCACGTTAGTTTGTTTAGAAACGGCTCCAAAGTCTAATAACAGCATCACGTTTTCAGTCTCTGGAGAGTAGTTCTGTGTCTCAAATCACATACTTCTGTTAGTTCATGTAGTACACTGTGTACACTATGTACTTATTGGCGTAATGCGTGAATTTCTGCAGGGTAGTGTCGTCTCAAATTAAACACAGCCGTTGTGCACTTACCGGAAAGGACGATCGCAAATTAGCATTAGCTAGCGTTAGCATTCGCGTTATCGCTTCCAAATCATTACAGACTGCTAAATTAACCCAAAGAACATACTGATGGCTTATATCCGACAACAGCATAGTGGTGCTTAATGCTAAAAAACACATGTATAACTTAAATTTGTGTCATGTGGTGATGTTCACCGTAGTTACAACGTATTCGGCGCCATCTCCAGTTTGAAAAGTGGTCCCTCCCCTTCCGCTACGTAGTCAAGATGGCGACCATTGAGGGCGAGAAGTGTCCATAGTTCCACACTCAACTTTTTGACTGTTTTGAGTTCATTTTTCCATACTTCTCAGTGTGAACGCACTTATGCACTCAAAATGTTAAGTGCAAGTACAGAAGGATGCGATTTGAGACGCAGCATAGTTCTGTGTACGGCAGACGCTACTGAGCATGTGCAGGAACGCGGTTCTGTTTACAGCTTCACTAGCTTGTTGCGCTGCAGATCACAACCTCTGGACTTTGTACTGAACTTATTTGAGAAATTTACGGTGTAGTTTTGACGTTTTGTTTGAAACCATGATGGTGAATCTGCGGCAGAGTTACACATTGTGTTTACTTCTCAACACTTCTGGTTTCCTCACAGTCACTGATATAGCTGTAAAAACTTTTACTGGAGAAATTCATAAATTTGATAAATTATAAACCAAGATCTGAAGTTATTAAGAGTTTCATTTTACTCTGATTTCACATCTTTGTAAAGAGGACGTTCTGCTGGTTTTTACAGTGTGTTTTCTGGTTTGACACAGTTATGATGCTGAGATTAAAAGGTATAATTTTGATGCAAATTGCCTCTCTCAGGTTTAGAGGGTTAAATATACAACCTGTCATTTTGTGCCCAATTTCATGTCCTGGATCTTTGTGACTAAAATCAGTCAGACCAACTCTGACCTGGAAGAAATTTGCTTAAATTTGATGGTGATGATGATGATGGTGGCCGCTGTTGTGCAAGTTCACGCTTCACAACAGCTCGGTCAAAGTTCAGTTCACAGAGATTAAACTAAAAATTAAAAATGAACTAGTTCACCTTCAGCTTATTTAAATGAGCTGCTCCGAGCTGTTCTTCCACCCGTTGTTAATGATTTCTTATGATCATCACTTGCAGATGTTTTCCAAAACTGGTCGGATGTTTCAACTCGATGTGTCGTTTCAGATCCGTCGCTGATGTGTCTGACGTTAGGATTTGTTGTTTCAGACCCAACAGGCACAATTTGCATAAATATTTGGCATTTTTTCCGTTGGAATCTGAACTGATTTGTTCATAAAACTCCTTCAAATATTCATATAAACTGGCTTCAGCAGCACCAGTAGCTGCATCTGAATCACCAGTTGCATCAACACATCGTTAACTCTTAACACTGGTTAAGGACGCAAACGGATACGTTCTGTTCACTGTTCACCAACAACAATAGCGTGTTGAATGAATACAGTCTGGTGGTGGCGGTGATGATGGTAGTAAAGATAGTGACGATATTACAGACATAAATAATGAATTATATGAACTATTCATTAATAATTAATATAATTCTAGTTTGGCAGCGGCTGATGTGCATGAACCCTGTCTGGTGACTGCTGGGTTCACCTGCAGGCAGGCAGGGAGGCATGAACACCTGACATAAAAAGAAAATATAAATGAATAAATACAACAAAATAAAAAGAGAAAAGACGAAGAAATTAAAGCTGCAAGCAGCGTTGGTCGGGACCTCGCACTCGGCCCGTCAGGATCAGATCATTTTGCTTTTTAAAAATGAGGGATATTTCTTACAAGTGTGGTGTGCTTTTATTTTGAAAGTTTAATTGACATGTGTACTGTCAGGTGTGTAGAGACAATAAGTAACTGCAGCTGGACACAGAAAAATACTCATATATTTGAATGGAGAGTGTGAGCGAACCCACACCTTTCTGAACATTTACTGCTTCCACATAGTTTTAGATACAAACTTCATTTGAACTTTAAATGAGTCACGAGACTTTGACCTACAAATCTTGAATTTACATGTGTTTTCTATCTTTTATTGTTTTTGAGATATTAGAGTGTGAGTTTTAAAGTCTTTTCTTGCTCCTCCTGTGATTTTATAATGAGTGTGTATTGCAGAATGTTTCACAGCACTGAGGGAGTGACATCACCAGGAGCAGTTGGAGAGGAGGATTTTAGAGTACGCTTCTTGTGAAATCTCCTCATAAATCCCATTACTTTGGCCAAATCTTACATTAAAAATCATATTTTAGTAGGAAATTTCGTTGTGAATCCATTGATACAGGTTTGAAAGTGGTCAGACTTATAGTTTAGACGTCAGCAGCCTCTGTTTGACACAAAGTTCATGCCCATAGATTGCCTCCCCATTGGTTTACATTGTAAGGGTGATGTGGCACTGCAACTTTCAGGACTTATAAAATCCAAACCATTCAAGTTATTACAAAGTAATAACAACTTTTTTTCAGCACAGTGTCATAAGTCATGTATTAAAGTTTGAAGCTGATACCATCAACGCCCTCGGATGTTTTACAGTAGTCCTAACTAAACAAAAAATAAACAAAACACCATTAACCAACATCAGACCAGCCACACAAAACACATAACTCCTTTTATTAATCTTTATTGATTTAAAAGATTACTGTTGTGAATGAATTATCGTTATTGTTGTTATGAATTATTTTATAATTATGCTTCCAGGATGGACCCTGCCGTCCTCTGGTCCCAGTCCCCCAAGTCTGCTGGCCAGGGACCTTACGCCTGCATCTTCCATTATTATTATTATTATTATTATTATTATTATAATTATGCATTACTCTTTTCTTCCTCTTTCTTGTTACTCATTATCATCCCTTTATAAACATACTTCATCCAACTCTACAGGTCACATCATCAATAATATCTCAACATGTTAAACAGCCTCCCGGTTTGTCTTATGTCTTTTTGTTATGTTGTATTTCACCAATAAAATAATAATAATAATGAAATAAAATGGATTAAATTATACTCTGGTCTTGGATAAAACCACTCAAATGTTTCTGTTATGACTAAAACATTCAGAGTTTTCATCGATTTAAATCTGATTAAAAGTAAGAAAGATTAATGTCACTAAATATGACAAAAACGCGGGTGAACTTTTGACCACAAAGCTAAAACTAAAACAACAACAGAGGCTGTTGAACGCCTCACGTTCAGATCCAGTGGAGCTTCTTCAGCATCAGACTGGTTTTACTGGGCAGCTCCCAGTTCTGAGCCAACCTTTACAGGATAAACAAAGGAGGACAAAAACAAAAACAATAATATTGATTTGAGGAAAGATGTCAGCTCTGAGCGTGATGCTGACAGCGATGCTGCTCTGTTTGTTTTCAGCTGAACAAAGCAGAGAGCAGCAGCAGCAGCCGGTTGATTAGCAGGGAAAACAAAAGCACACAGACTGCAGTCATCCTCTTTATTAACGTGCTGTTGTCTTGTTGTAATGACACCTAGACACAAACAGGAGGACGCTTCCTCACACTGTGACAATGACAGACAGCCACACACACACACACACACAGAGGATTACACTGATACACGAGGGCCGATAACGTTTCTTTACTCTGATATCGATCGGTCCGAGTGAGACGTCTCAACTAGAAAACTTCTGTTGTTTTTGTGGAGAATGACTCTTAATGAATCTGGTGACCTCTGACCTTTCCTCTACTGCCACCATCAGGACAGTTTACACAAAACATTCGGTTTTCATTTTGATGAAATAATTAGTTTTAGTCACAATTTCAATATTTGGTTATTGTTAGTTTTAATCCATTTTTTGTCAAGAAGAACATTTCAGTCTACTTTTACTGCATGAACATTTAATTCACTCACAAATTGAACTTATTTTAGCGTTCTCTAAGAATGGTTCAGACTCAAATATCTCAACAAATATCTGACATTCATGCTCCTCAGAGGATGAACCTGAAGGAGTTTGATGATCCTCTGACTTTTTCTCAAGCGTCACCATGAGGTTGACTTTCTACTCCTTTATTGAAATATCTCAACAACTATCAGATGGATTACTTTGAAATTAGTTTCACACATTCATGCTCCCCTGAGGATGAATTATAATAACTTATAATTTGTCAAATACTTTGTTATACGACCAAATACCTGCAGGACTAATGACGTTTCATGGTGAACAAACCTGCTAAACATTAACATGCTAGCATTATTATTAGTATTATTATGTCTTTTAACTATGCGTGCACATCATTGCTACCTGCTGCTTTCCTTGTGCACGTCCTCAGAAAATGAATGCCTGACCGCTCAGAGCAGATTTACAAAATAAGAGCAACAGCTGTGTCCTGTTACAACAACAACGATGGGAAGTTTCAAACTGTCTGCAACTACCCTCATCTACACGGCGGCGTCTCTGTGCTCGATGCTCGATGCCACTTCTTTCTCTGCTGTTATCTCAACATCAACAATATTGTAACCGCCTCAAGGGGTCACCGTGGTTTCTGTTTATGTTGTGCAAAAGTTCAAGGAAGATATCCTGGTGTTGACGAGGGATGATTAGGCTCCAATCTGCCCCCTAGTGGGTACAATGTTTAATCCTACATGTATACACAAAGTATGCAAGCAAGAACGTGAACAATACGCTGGAATGGCAGACGTTGTTTACATGTAGGTAAAAAGCAAATATATAAGTGGCTTTAGTCAAAAAAAAGCTCCTCCAATCATTTAAATCTTATATTTTAAAGTGAATCTCTGAGTTTTTTCCTTCTGCTGCTTTTTATCAGCTCAGTGTGAACCAATAATAAAAGCATCAGGAGAGAAAAGAGCCCATAAAAGCTCCTCAGATGTGTTGCTGCAGGTCGGTGCTGCTCGTCTCTTTCAGACACATTTTCTCACCAGATTTGTTTACATTTTGTCAAATAGTCTCCATTATTCAAATTCTAAGTGGATTTATGGAGCTTTATTGGTGATAGACATCAGAGACGTATGTGAGTGTGTTTCCATCCACGCTTTTTTATGCACCTTTTCAATTTATGCATAAAAAAATGTGAGTGAAAACGCTGGAAATTAAAAAAAAAACAAAAAACGAAATATCGCAAAAAAGTTACACCTGAATGAGGTGGAAAGGTTGACATATCAATAAAAGCAAAATGAAACAGATTTAGTGAATAAATGATGTCATACAGGAAACATGTGACTTAAACGTGTTTAAGAAGACCAAACATGGCGGCAGACGTTTTTCTCTTCTTCTTTGTCTCTGGGCGGCGCTCAGTACGTGTCTGTATAACTGACACAGAGCCGCTATCAAAATGCCTCCGACAGCAGGAAGCTGTGATGTCATCACACTCTCCGTCACCAGGATGTGATGTCACGTTTCCATGGCTTCAGCTCTGACCGTCGCTCTGTTCATCACGTCTTCTTCTGTTTCTGCTTTACTGCAGTCGACTGGAGAGTCAATGAGCTCAAATATTAATATTCACTACACAGTCGTGGATGGAAACAAACATTAATTCACATTTTCTTTTATCGATTTTCTGAAATTTTGGTTAAAATTTGCATTTGAATGGAACTCGAGAGCAGACGCCTACACGGACAGGAAGTTGTTCTGTTTATACTACTTCCTGGGATCTGCTAGGAGGATGTTTTCCACATGTACACAGTAGCTCGGCGTCTACAGGGAGACAATGTTGTGAGCGAGCAGATACAACAAATTGCAGGTATGCATCCTCTGATGACGAGATGACGTCACGCGGACCCTCATGGACGCGGAAAGTCTAATTTCAGCTTTATGTCACACTTTGAATAAATCACACGGAGGACGATGTTTAACTCTTCTTCACCTCACGCAGTATCTTGGCCTCCCCGTCAACTCTCCGGCGCCCCCCTGAGGAGGCTTTCAGGCGTTTTGTTCTGCTGAACGTCCATGTCTATTAACAGATCACATCCTGTCATTCCTCACCTCCACCTGTGATGTTCATCCTGTCTGAATGGAGCTTAAACTTTGCTAAAAATACTCCCAGGTTTCCACTCTATCACGACATGAAGATGGCAAGTTTCTGCAGGTTGATTTTCATAGAAATAAACTGAAAATGTTAAATCCACCTGCACAGGTCTTTAAAAAAATGAATATAAACATAAACAAACCGGCAGCTTCAGGGAGGAAAAGACTGAATCATGAATTAAAATGCAAAAGGAAAAAAAAGAAAATCCCTGATGTTGTTTCTGACGGTAAACGAGTGTTTTCCTCCAGTCATCACTTCAGAGAGACTCCTGCTGAGTGTGTGTGTGTGTGTGTGCATGTGTGTGTGTGTGTGTGTGTGTGTGTGAATGTAAATGACATAGCACCTCCACAACGTAAAGACACAACACTTGCATGGACTCTGATTACTGAGGTAAATACACAGCATGGGTGAGGCAACTCGCTGCAGCGTGTGTGTGTGTGTGTGCGTGTGTGTGTGTGTGTGTGTGTGTGTGAGTTGAGGGAGGGAGTAAAGACAATGACAAATCTATCTGAAATGTCTCTCGTAGTGGGGTTGTTTTAGCAGAGCAGGGGTTTGTGGGTAAACACGGTGATGCTGTTGGAAGTTAAACATATTGTTAAAAGCAGTGAGCTGAGAGCGGTAGAGCGAGGTCGACTTCCTTAGAGAGAGAGAGAGAGAGAGTAGCGTCAAACATATTGTTATTATATTTCTTTTGTTTTTAATACCACCGACCAATTTTTCAGTTGTGTCCCATATGAACAGCGAAAGAGGTTTTCCTCACTGCAATATAGTAAAATGTATAGTAACAAAAAGAGGCACTAAAAAGACGGTAACGTCGAGGTTCCTGTGGTTATTTTGCAACAGTCTGATGCTGTTTGCACAAAATTTTGGTGCACGGCGAGTCATCAAGATACCAAACCGGCACAATCGAAAAGGAAATAACCTCAGTGTGCTGCAGGAAAATATCAGTCTGCTGGTGCCAGGCCGTTTTAGCTCCTGTCTCTTTAAGGCCCCGCCTCCCGATGAGCCCGCTCTGTTCTGATTGGTCAGTTTCAGGAAGCTTCCTCCAAGGCTACGTAAACAAACTATAGTAGCAGGATTTCACTTCTTCTTCTCCTTCTTTACTCCAAATGTCAACTTCTCACATCCATCCGTACATGTTGGAGCTGAATCACATCTGAAATATGAGAGTGGACAACACATGGAAACACCTTAGCAACCACCTTAGCAACCACCTTAGCAACCGAGGATACAGAATGGACGGCTGTTCGGGCATGTGCAACGAGCCGACATTAGCTCATCAGCAAGGTAGAAAAAAAATGTCACAAACAAAGCGCTCAGAGCAGGTTGAAGCCCTGAATTTTGACTTGCAGGCAGCATTTCTACATACCTCAAGTTTTGGAACATTTGACCATGTTTAACATCAGACATCAGAACAGGAAATAAATAAATAAATAAGAAAGGAGGCTCTCATGCACTCACGTAGACATTTAAGATAATTCATAGAAACACTTAGAAAATGCTCCTAACTTCTAAGATCAGCCGTGATCGGGAAACGAGTCCTGGAGTTTAATTTGCAACATGTCAGATGAACCATGAGAGGAAAAAAGCTCTGAGGATTCCTGCACAGGAGCAGCCGTGATGCTATTTCAACTCTTCATTGAGAGCAGAAAAAAAATGTCATCGCCTGCTGTCCCATTACAGTTTCATTTAGCTGTAAATGTTGTGGAAATATTCTGTGTGTGGCGGTTGGGGGGCTGCCGGCGGGGGGGGGGGGGGGGGGGTTGTATCGGGGTGTTAATGAATCTGGTGGTACAGGAGACTCCTCCAGGGACCCGCTGCCTCTGTGGGTTTTTGTGTATTTCTGGTTTTACAGGAACATTGATGTGAAAATGCCGTCACATCATAATAATGACTTGATGTTAATGTGGCTCTCTGCAGAGACGTGATATTAATAAAAACCCCAACAGCAGCAGCCGCGTTCGTTCATCGTGATGTTTTCTCACTTTTCTTTCTGTAGAAACACAGATTATAAAGAAAAAAGACTCAACTGGAATTAATGTGTTGACGCATCTAAATGTGTTGTAACATTCATCAGTTGCAACTATGTTTGACGTTTCCTATTTGACAGATTATTGTCCCCAAAAATGTTTTTTTTTTGTTTGTTTGTTTGTTTTTGTTTTTAAGTTGTTGTTTTGTCTTTTATGGCAACAACAAAAAAAAAAAAAATTATGTTCAATGGTCTAAAATGGAAAGTTTCCGAATAAAGAAATCTTTTTAATTTTATACCACACGAGTAAATCAAGACAAAAACTGAATAAAAAAAAGTGAAAAAGTGAAAATATATATATATATATACATATATATATATATATATGTAATATCAAGAAGAAATGTTGTTAGCTTACTCACTTTAATGCTACACAGAATTACATTTATACACACACACACACACACACACACACATATAAAATTAAATTAAAAAAATACGTTTATTTAATTGTTTTATTTAAATTATTATTCAATTTATTTTAAAATAAAAATAGATATTTATTATTTATTAATTATGTAATTTTATTTAATTAATTTAAATTAATTGCATTTATTTGAATTCATTCACATAAGTAAACAAAATCACAAAAAGTAAAAAACAGAAAATTTAAATAATGATGAATGAATAAGAGTAAATAGAAAATCATAAACAATTTTAGATAATTTAATAATACATTGAATTTTTAAATTCATAGATTTAATATATTCAGCACTTGAAAATATATTTTAATACAAATGATAAAAACATATTTTTAAATAATCCTACAGTAAAATTTGAAAAAAAAAGTTTTATTTTTAATCCTTTTAAAAATTCAGTTATTAGATTAGTTTTACTAATATAATAAACTTTTTTCACAAACAGTTTCTATTTGCATCACTTAAATGTCAATTCAATCAATAACTTCCTAAATGATTCCTAAATGCATCGATTTTTCTATGAATGTATTTTTCTGGCCCTCTGAAGCTTCCATACATGAAAACTCAAATCTTTTGAAATGTAAACTTTGCTTAACACATTAATTCTGTAACAGTTTTGTCACCTGAAATTCATTAATTTTTCAAAGTAAAGCGTGTTTATATGTTATTTTATCAGCAAAAATCTTCAGAAAAGTTCTGACTTTAAAAGTGAGCAGAAATCAATTCTTTAACAAGTTTCCATTCATCAGATGGTTCAAAGTTTTAATCATCCTTCACTTTAAGAGTAAATGACCTTTAATTAAAAAACAGGAATCGTTTAATCAAAACAAGTTGTCAGTTTTCTTATCTAAATGATCCAAATCAGATTTTTGGAAGGAAATTCTTCGTCTTCGTCGTCCTGGTTTGTATGGAGGCCTGTAAGAGATTTCATACTGCAGCCAGGACTCAGTGTGTTTCCTGGCGTTCCTGGACCTTCCCCGTCCCGTCTCCCGCCCACCCACGCCTCCTCCCTCCCTCTCCTCTCCTCTCCTCTCCTCTCTCTCTGCTTCTCACCCAGATGAAAAGCTGGAGACGACGACAGCGATGGCGGTACGACACGTTCCCTCGCTGAGCAATAAATCTCTCAGCTGTGTAACACGATCCTGGCGGTGTGATACCTGCTCCGGCTAAGACACAGACCTGTTGTCAGAGACGAAGATGAAAACAGGAATAATTGACCTGCGCAGAGGCGAGGAGGGTCTTCATGCAAACTGCTGTCGACGTTTGTGTGAGAGTGTGACAGAGCGCTGAATCACACAGGAAGAAAAGAAAGACTGTCTGCTTCATACTTCATCTGAAGACGACTGCAAGCAGACAAGAAATAGAGTCAGACAACAAGCAATTAGCTTTAATTACATTCAAACTGATGAGAACTTCTTTGGTGGCCTATCACGTCCTAAACTGTACACACCGACCACAAATCACATCACCTCTGTTAACGTCTGCAGCACGGCTGAACGGTTATTTTAGAAACTTCTGGACGCAGAGGTCAAAGTCCCGTTAATTTTCTCCAAAGACAGAATCAGTCGTTTCATAAAATGTCCCAAAACAGCATCTGTTTACGTTCAATTAACGAAATATAACATGTACAAGTATTATGGCTGCTGTTAGGGGGGAAAGAAGTCGTAAAATTTTAGGTCGAGAAAAAAGTCTTAATGTTTTGAGGAAAAAAGGGGAGGAAGGGTATTAATTTGAGAGTTAAGTCTTAATCTTTCAGGGGGAAAATATTTTGAGAGAAATATATTATCAGAAAAATCATACTGGTTTGAAAATAACGTCTTTTTCGGGGGGAAAAAGTTGTAATTTTTTAGGAAAAGCACAAAATGAGGACTGTGGATTTTGTCATCTGTCACTTACTGTACATCAGACGCACATTAAAGGATCTTTAACGACTGTTCTGAACAGAATGACTGATTACAGCAAACCCGCCTCAGCGTTCATTCATCTGAATATTATTATATAATATAAGCGAGACTTGAAAAATTGCGGATCTGTCCTTTAAGCTGTGAGTTCTTCTGAGACCAGCGGTTCCAGGAATGAATCTCTGAGTACGAAGCTGTTTGTTTTCTTACAACAGCAGCTGTTATAAAACATTTATGACACGTTAATAATATATTAATAATACGTTTACAGAGAACGTTCACTCAACTCTCAACTTAAAGTTTGTGCTTCAACACAAAAGAAAATCTGTGCCGACCGACCGAACAGCGACCGGGACGGAGTGCCTGGTTAAGTGTGTGTGTGTGTGTGTGTGTGTGTACAGTTAAGTGTGTGTGTGTGTGTGTGGTTAAGTGTGTGTGTGTGTGTGTGTGTGTGTGTGTGTGTGTGTGTGTGTGTGTGTGGTGTTTGCAGGCTGCAGTCATCCAACAGGGTAGTTGGATCTAATCTTGATATGTTGAACAAGCAAACCGGAGCAGCAGCAGCATCAGCACTCCCCCCCCCCCCCCCCCCCCCCCCACCACCACCACCATCCTCCCCCCTCCTCCCCCCTCCTCCCCCACTCTGATAAATAATAAACGACCTTTGAGTGGCTCCAATTTATGAGCCGGTGAGAGCGGGGGCCCGATAATGGACTAATTAGTTGTATCTCACATTAACTGATATCGGACACTCGGCTCCTCACTGCTAACTTTTATGTCTGGGATCTGCCCCGGGGGCCCCGATTTTGGACACCCAAAATGGAGGAAGAAGGGGGGAGGAGGAGGAGGAGGATGAATGGGGTAATTTTCTGTTCCGGGGGGGGGGGGGGGGGGGGGGGGTGGAGGTATTTGGGAAAACAGCTACTAACAGGTATTTCTGTGTATCAAAGCTTCCACAATCCCCGACGGAAACAAAACCAGAGGAGAAAATGCACAAACTGACAAAGTGGAGTATTTCAGAGGTTGGTGGTGCAGCGGCGGCGGTGGTGGCAGTGGAGGAGGAGGAGGAGGAGGAGGTGGAGTTGGTGGATGAGGAACAAGGCAGGGTGGTGAAAACAGGTGAGGCTTTGTTTGGCTGAGTTTCTGAGGTAGATCCATATCAGGAATCCTCTCCCGCTCTGCCTTGCGCTCTCTGCGAGGCAGATCGGTTTACGGCGTGGAGACTTGCTGTCGCCTCTCCGTCGGCTGACAGACAGGCAGGAAGGCAGAGGAGGGAGAAGAAGAAGAAGAAGAAGAAGACAGAAGAAGGAGAAGGAAGAGAAGAAGTGCAGTACAAGGCTGCAGAGAAAAGATGAGATTAGATAAAAGTTTGATGATCCCTGAGGGGAAACTGGGACGAGAACTGGATCCTGATAAGACCTGAGAACAGAGCAAACAAAGGCTGTGGAAGATAATACAACATGTACAAACAATAATAAACAATATAAAAATAGAACAAGTGCAACAAAAGACCTGTATAATACTGCAAACATGATATGCAGATAAACTCAGATAATGAGACCCAGAGGTCAAAGATGAAGAGGATTTATTAAACATCCGTAGCAACGTTTCCAACCAAATACAGATCAAATTTTAACTGATTTATTAGATATTAGAACTACTGTTGTCTGAATATTAGGAAGTGTTTTTAATATTTTACAAAACTAAGTAGAAACCAATGACTGCCTGTGACAGTTTAAAATATACATTTAAATTTCTAAAATGCAGCAAATGATGGAAGAAGTATTCAGATGGTTTACTGCAGTAAAAGTAGTGTCGAAGTACTGTGTCCTACTACAATAAAAATACATAAGTATTATGAGCTTGATGTAGTTAAAGTATTGCAGTAAAAGTACATAAGTATTATGAGCTTGATGTAGTTAAAGTATTGCAGTAAAAGTACATAAGTATTATGAGCTTGATGTAGTTAAAGTATTGCAGTAAAAGTACATAAGTATTATGAGCTTGATGTAGTTAAAGTATTGCAGTAAAAGTACATAAGTATTATGAGCTTGATGTAGTTAAAGTATTGCAGTAAAAGTAGTGGTTTGGTCCCTCTGACTGATATATTATTATATATGACATCATTAGATTATTAATAGTGAAGCATCAGTGTTAGAGCAGCATGTTACTGTTGTAGCTGCTGGAGGTGGAGCTAGTTTACACTACTTTATATACAGTTAGCTAGTTTAGTCCAGTGGTTCCCAACCTAGGGGTGGGGCCCCTCCAAAGGGTCAGCAGATAAATCTGAGGGGTGGTGAGATGATTAATGGGAGAGGAAAGAAGAAAAAACAAAGTTCTGATACACAAATCTGTTTTCAGTTTTTGGACTTTTTCTCTAATCTTTGATTTTTGCTGAAATATTGGATCATTTGAACATTTATTGAAATGAAAGCATGTGAGAAGTTTAGAGGGAAAAATCACTATTTGGTGGAGCTGTTAACAACTCATAGACATGTGAAATGTGACCCCGACTACACACTGCTTTTTGTAAGACGTCAAAAGCCAAAAAGGTTGGAAACCACTGGTTTCATCTTTAACAATGTGTTGTATTTTAAAAGCTTGTTATATTATCCATTGTGTCAAATCTTCATCTGAAAAGTAACTAAAGCTGTCAAATAAATGTAGTGGAGTAGAAAGTACAATATTTCCCTCTGAGATGTAGAAAGTAGCATCACATGGAAATACTCAAGTAAAGTACAAATACCTCAAAACTGTACTTAAGTACAGTACTTGAGTAAATGTACATACATACATTCCAACACTGGTACTAACATATAGTGTTGGTCAACAACAAACTCTATAGGAGGTTAATCCAGTTGTGTTTTAGCTCCCAGAACCTGACATATTTCTGAATAAAATGTAAAAAGTTAAAAAGTATTTGATGTATAAATAGTAAATAAACATGAAAATATATTTGGCTCATATCAAGAGGTGCAGAAGGATTAACACATGGATTCAGGAGTAAAACTTGGAAAATCTAAGTGTTTAAAGTTAATATAATGAATAATAGGATGTCATGTAAACACCACACCTCTGTCCGTCTTCTTCTTCTCTCGCTGACTAAAGAATGTTTGTCCTGGAGTTAATCCCTGACATGACGCCTCGTTTCTGCTCCGACTCTGGAAGTAATCCTCTCCACCACAAAGACACACAAAAGAGAGAGAGAGAGAGAGGGGGAGAGAGGGGGGTGGGGGGTGGGGGGGTTTGAACCTGAACAGTAAGTGAGTGGTAGAGCAGGTTTGGATAATTAGTCATCTCATTTCCAGATAATTAACACAGAACCACAGAGCTCTGTAACCTGGGCTGCAGGTGTGTGTGTGTGTGTGTGTGTGTGTGTGTGTGTGTGTGTGTGTGTGTGTGTGTGTGTGTGTGTGTGTGTGTGTGTGTGTGTGTGTTATATGACACATTTGCTGAAGTGTTTAACAAATGACATTTCTGTTCAGACATGTCGCGGCCTCCTCGCTGCTGATACAGAAATCTGGTTCTTCTGTAGATCATATGTGTCCTTCAAACTCAGCAAGTTTTCATTTTTAAAGGATAATTCTGGTGATTTTTTTTAATGTTTTTTCTCCTCATCAGCAAATTTCTAGTAATTAGTAATTACTCAACAGCAGCTCCATCAACGGTGCCTTTAAAGGTCTGATCATCTTTCTTCTTGTCAACAAATCTCATGTTTGGATGAACTGATCTACTAACAAGATATATCTTATTCCTCCATTGTTGTTCCAAAAACTATTAAAAACACATCAGTGAGTCACACCGCTGCACTGGGTCACATGTTCCTTCATCATGAAGAGTTTGGTTGTGTTAGTTTGTTTAGAAACGGCTTCAAAGACTAATAACAGCATCATGTTTTCAGTCTCCGGAGAGTGTGAGTGTGAGTATGAATGAAGTTACATTAATATATCCCTCTGAAGTCACAGGGAGTCCTGTGTGTGTTCAGGTTTAGACGATAAAAGCACTTTGGTTCCGGTTGGTGAAAGATGGTGGTTTCACTCAAATGCTAATAAACATGTTGAGCTTCAAGTCACTGCAGAGTTTTTCTGTATTAAACAGTGACCAGGATCTTTATCTGACCTGAACCAAGAGCTGCCAGAGTCTGAACACGACCACAAACACTTGAATATTGCTCTGCAAAATCAGATATTTTGGTGGGGAAAAAAAGATCAAGGTCACTCATACGTTCAGTATCAACAAATACATTCATTAACAATATTTTCTCATTATGTTGAGAGAAAACAGCAGCATCACACTTCTAGCAAAACGCTGTTACAATTTAGCCGAATATGAAAGTAATTTCTAGCTTGTTATGCAACATATCACAAAGTGTTGACTTTGTGCTGGATTTCACAGCTTTTGTAAACTTCTCTTACATCCGTACATGTTGGAGCTGAATCAGATCCGAAATATGAGAGTGAACAACATCAACAACACATTCCAGTATTTAACTACATAAGTCTGGAAGCAGTTTTTATGTTGTTTGAAGAAAATCACATTTCATAACACAACAGGGTAGGGTTAGGGTTATGGTTAAGGTTAGGGTAAGGTTAGGGTAGGGTAGGTTAGGGTTAGGGTAGGTTAGGGTGGGTTAGGGTAGGGTTAGGGTTAAGGTCAGGGTTAGGGTAGGGTCAGGGTTATGGTTAAGGTTAGGTTAGGGTTAGGGTTAGGGTTATGGTTAAGGTTAGGGTTAGGGTTAGGGTTGGGGTAGGGTTAGGGTAGGGTTAAGGTTAGGGTAGGGTAGGGTTAGGTTAGGGTTAGGGTTAGGGTTAGGGTAGGGTTAAGGGTAGGGTAGGGTAGGGTTAGGGTTAGGGTTATGGTTAAGGTTAGGGTTGGGGTAGGGTTAGGGTTAAGGTCAGGGTTAGGGTAGGGTTAGGGTTATGGTTAAGGTTAGGGTTAGGGTTGGGGTAGGGTTAGGGTTAAGGTCAGGGTTAGGGTTAAGGTTAGGGTTGGGGTAGGGTTAGGGTAGGGTTAGGGTAGGGTTAAGGTTAGGGTAGGGTAGGGTAGGGTTAGGTTAGGGTTAGGGTTAGGGTTAGGGTTATGGTTAAGGTTAGGGTTGGGGTTGGGGTAGGGTTAGGGTTAAGGTCAGGGTTAGGGTAGGGTTAGGGTTAGGGTTAGGGTTATGGTTAAGGTTAGGGTTAGGGTTAGGGTTGGGGTAGGGTTAGGGTTAAGGTCAGGGTTAGGGTTAGGGTTAGGGTTATGGTTAAGGTTAAGGTTAGGGTTAGGGTTGGGGTAGGGTTAGGGTTAGGGTTAGGGGTTTTTTCTACTACAGGATGCAATGTGTTTTCACAATATACCAATATGTTGAATTATTGTTTCTATATTCTGTATTTTTAGAAAATTCCTATTATTGACAATGTGGTGAAATTAGTGAGCTTCATTCATTTTTAAATATCTCTTTGTTAAATCTCTTTTTTAACCTTTTAATGTTTCTGTTTTCATGTTTTGTGAGCACATATTATTGCATCTTTTTTGTATGAAATGTGCTACATAAATAAAGTTTTATTATCATTATTATTCTGATCTTGTATATCGAGCAGATACACGATGCACTCGGCCTCATGTTTGTTTATTCATCAGCTCCACAGTTACCCATCATCTCTGTTGTTTGAGGTCATAATCTGCTGCATCGATTATCTTGCGGCTTTGGAAATGGCTGACGGTGCTTCGGTCATCTCTTCCGCTGACAACACAACATCTGAAGCATCAATAGCAACAACAGAAACACATCTGAAAAAAACAAAAACATTACAAACATGAATCACTTATTCTCCATTACGTTAGCCCGGCTGGGCTGCGGGGAGGAGGAAGAAAACACAGCTGAGATCAGTTTACCAGCCTCTTTATTTACAACCACGACCACCAGCACCAACACAAATCAATGACATTCCCAGAAAACTACATTTTATATCAGTCCCTCCAGGAAACTGAGATTTTGTGATTGCAATAATTAACACAAATTCAAGAAATCTCTACAATATTTGTGGCAATTTTGCTAAATTACTGCAACTTACCAAATCAACAGACCGCTTGTGATGTGGACCAATTTTCCCATTTCGTGTCATAGTAATTTACGTCATCGCAGTGCGTATTCAGCAAGGATTCAGGCGCCTTCAGGTGGAAGATGGACAAATCTGAACTGTAGTTTCAAACATGAGTTATATACAATAATATAGGTGTAAGAGATTGCTTCAGAATACAAGTTGATTTTGTTCAGACAGCAAAGATGGACATAATCTACCTCTCAAATATAAAAATGAGCACTTTGGAAATGAAACTATATTTTTATGTTAATGGATTTATTTTAATGTCATTATTGACTGATTTTATTTGGTGTTAATGTTGAGGTGAAAGTTTATTTAATAAAGATTTATAAATAGAACTCAAGTATAGTATTTTCTTTTTTATATAAATTGGAGCCCATGGTTCTCATGTTCAGAAGTTCAATTAAAAAATAGCACTGAAATATCGTTTCAGTGATATCCAGTACATTTTTTATTGAAGGAAGTGGTTACATTTGACTCTTCCCTGGTGGTAGATTTTTATTATTTTCCTTTGCTTGGAATTTTTCCCAAATTGTATCACAATTTTTGAGAAAAGCTGCTGCAAAATCAAGCATTTTTGGTCGCAGTAATCACAAAAAAACTGTGAAATTCGCAAAGGTCTGATATATGTTAATCTCATTGTTTATACTTAAAACTCATGGAGCTCCATTTTAAATTCCAGTGAAGTTAGTCTTGTACCGAGTTCAACCTGTAAATCTAACCATCTGTGTGTGTTTTGGGCCCTGCTCACCGTCTGACAGGCCGTCACCTTGTCGACTCGTTTCTCTGTTGCTGTAAAATACTTGTCAGGACATCTTCCAGCTGCTAAAACCAGCATGTCCTCCAGCACTGGCACTGGTCCCAGTATGTCAGAGTGGCGAGGCCGGATGAAGAGAGCCGCTCCAGGCAGAGTGACACTGATACTGTGAGCTGCTCCTCTTTCAGGTCTGGTTAACTAGAGCAGAAACCTGCAGAGCAGCAGCTGTGTCTTTAAATCGCGCTGCTTCACCTTTAGGTATTTTACCTTCATCTCTTGTATGTCCTTCAGCTACTTTATCTTTAACCACCTAACGTCTTTCAGCTAAATTAGCATTAGTTACCTGATGTTCTTTAGCTACTTTAGCATCATCTCCTTTATGTCCTTTATCTACTTTAGCTGTAGCTCCTTTATGTCTTTTAGCTACTTTAGCTTTACTTACCTTATGTCCTTTAGCTTTTTTAGCTTTAATTACCAGATGTCCTTTAGCTACTTTAGCTTTAGCTCCTACATGTATTTTAGGTACTTAGATGAAGTAACCTAGCTACGTTAGCTTTATTGAACTGTATGTACTTTGGCATTAGCTATGTTTTTGAGCCACTTAATCTTTAGAGGCTAAAATCCTTTAGCCACCGGGATAGCTATCTGGTGTCCTTTAGCTACTTAAGCTTTAGCCACCTAATGCACTTGACATCTTTAAGCACTTGGTGTCCTTTATATTGCTCATGCTTAATGTCTTTTGGCTAATTAAACATCTAGTGTTCTCTATCTACTTTAGCATTAGCTATGTCTTTGAGCCACTTCATCTTTAGCAGCTAAAATCCTTTAGCCACCGAGACGTGGCCAACTGATGTTGTTTAGCTACCTGATGTATTTAGCTACATAACTCTTAGTTACCTTAGTTCTAGTTCCCTAATGTACTTTAGCGTCTCTAGCTTTAACTGCTTTAGCTACTATAGTTTTAGCCATCTTACCATTTTATCTACATATAGATCATATCTACATCTGTCTTTAGGCTTTTGGGGACCTTTATCTATTTCACCCTTAATGTCCTTTAACTACTTAAGCATTAGCTACAAATGTCCTTTACCTACTTTAGTATTTAATTTAGCTTTTAGTCCTTTAGATATCTTAGCTCCAGCTACCTACTTAGGTTTAACTGTCCTATTACCTTAGCTAGCTTATTAGCTCTAGGTACCTAAAGTCCTTCAGCTACTTTAGCTTTAGTTACCTGATGTTTTTTAGCAACTTTAGCTTAGCAACAATGCTATGTAACCTTTCCCCACTGTAGCTTTAGGTACATCCTTTAGCTACTTAAACATTTAGTGTCCTGTATCTACTTTAGCATTAGCTATGTCTTCGAACTGCTTCATCTTCAGCAGCTAAAATCCTTTAGCCACCTAGATGTAGCTTCCTGTTTTATTTAGCTATGTTACTTTTAGCTACCTGATGTCCTTTAGCTTCTTTAGCTTTAGCTATTTGATTTGTTATCCCGTTCAATGCTGTATTCTGAAATTTGTGTTCTATTCTGTACACACATCTATTGCACGATTGTCCTTCCAGGGAGAGAGATCTCTCCTCTGTTGCTCTTCCTGAGGTTTCTTCCATTTTTTCCCGTTAAAGGTTTTTTTTTTTTTTTTTGGAGTTTTTCCATATTAAAATTGAGGATCTAAGGACAGAGGATGTTGTATTGCTGTACAGACTGTAAAGTCTCTGAGGAAAATTTGTGATTTGTGATATTGAGCTTTACACATAAAATTGGTTTGATGTCCTTTAGCTTCTTCAGCTTTAGCTACTTGGTAACAAGCAGAGTTACGCACGTTGTACACCCGCTTATGTAGGCGCATACTGTCTTGATAATGCATCCTTGAAATAACAGTGAAACACTGCACTATTGACTTCAGACCAGGTTTTTGTTGGTCAATAGCGCAATCGCTTTCTGCTGCCTCAAGATAACAATGCACCAACCTTTGTCCTTTAGCTAGTTTAGCACAATATGTGTTTCAGTTTTAGCTACCCTGTTAGCTTTAGGTCCTTCAGCTACTCCAGCTTTACCTGGTGTCCTTTAGCAATATAGCATTTTGTGTCCTTTATCGCTTTAGTTACTTGAAGTCCT
This sequence comes from Thunnus maccoyii, assembly GCF_910596095.1. Classification (NCBI taxonomy): domain Eukaryota; kingdom Metazoa; phylum Chordata; class Actinopteri; order Scombriformes; family Scombridae; genus Thunnus; species Thunnus maccoyii. The sequence goes on along the minus strand of NC_056548.1, from coordinate 1,742,639 downwards.
GTAGTTACTTTAGCTACTTTATGTCCTTTAGCTATTAGCTTTACAACCTCATGTCTTTGAGTTGAATCAGCTTAGATACCTAGCATCCTTTAGCTACTTTAGCTTGAGCAACCTGAGGTCCTTTAGTTGTTAAGCAACTTCAGTTTGAGCTACCTGCCAGATAGCATGTTTTTCCTTTTTATAGTTTTTTTGTGTGTTATATAAATCACAGCACCAGGTAAAACATGATACTTTCACAGTTGCCATAGCTGTAATCTAGATTTTTGTAGTTCACAAAGCCTTTCACCCTACTTCCTGTAAAATTCCAACACACACACTCATCATCAAGCAGGTATCATCACAGAAATCTACCTGTGTCCTTTCTCAAATGTCCTAAATGTTCAGAAGCGGAAATGTTTTGGGGCATTTTTAAACACTTTATTCAAAACGAACAATCTAAAAACAGCATTTTATTTACAGATATTAGGTCCTTTACCATGTAGATGAGGGCTGTTTTATTTCAGATTGGTTGCTGAGCTCTTCAGATAAGATCTAGTCTTCTAAAGGTTTTATTTACTGGACAAAAAGAAAGAGAGAGAAGATATCCCATCGTTCCGTCTTCTGTGTTAAGTGGAGGTCAAGCAAGGTTCATCTCCAGCTGATCATCTTACAGAGAGAGAGAAAGAGAGCCGACCACAGACCTGCACACTTTGAATTCAACACAATTAGCCTGTTAGCTGCTTTATCATCATTATTACAACACTGACTGTGTCATGAGTCAACTGAGAAAAATAAGATTGACCCAGAAAAAGACTGCAGCTGTAAATGTGTTGGAAGAAGTACTTAGATCCTTTACTTAAGTGCAAATAATAATACAGTAATGTAAAAATAAGTATTATGAGCTTGATGTAGTTAAAGTATTGCAGTAAAAGTACATAAGTATTATGAGCTTGATGTAGTTAAAGTATTGCAGTAAAAGTACATAAGTATTATGAGCTTGATGTAGTTAAAGTATTGCAGTAAAAGTACATAAGTATTATGAGCTTGATGTAGTTAAAGTATTGCAGTAAAAGTAGTGGTTTGGTCCCTCTGACTGATATATTATTATATATGACATCATTAGATTATTAATAGTGAAGCATCAGTGTTAGAGCAGCATGTTACTGTTGTAGCTGCTGGAGGTGGAGCTAGTTTACACTACTTTATATACAGTTAGCTAGTTTAGTCCAGTGGTTCCCAACCTAGGGGTCGGGCCCCTCCAAAGGGTCAGCAGATAAATCTGAGGGGTGGTGAGATGATTAATGGGAGAGGAAAGAAGAAAAAACAAAGTTCTGATACACAAATCTGTTTTCAGTTTTTGGACTTTTTCTCTAATCTTTGATTTTTGCTGAAATATTGGATCATTTGAACATTTATTGAAATGAAAGCATTCATTTCTCAAAGTGAGAAGTTTAGAGGGAAAAATCACTATTTGGTGGAGCTGTTAACAACTCATGACATGTGAAATGTGACCCCGACTACACACTGCTTTTTGTAAGACGTCAAAAGACAAAAAGGTTGGAAACCACTGGTTTCATCTTTAACAATGTGTTGTATTTTAAAAGCTTGTTATATTATCCATTGTGTCAAATCTTCATCTGAAAAGTAACTAAAGCTGTCAAATAAATGTAGTGGAGTAGAAAGTACAATATTTCCCTCTGAAATGTAGTGGAGTGGAAGTATAAAGTACCTCAGACTTGAATAAATGTACTTAGTTACTTTCCATCACTGACAACAGATGAACACAATTAAAACAAACACAACTTTAGGATTCATTCATAACAAAGTCTTTTGTTTATTTTTGTGTTTGATTCTCTATAACCAGCACCAGTGTAAATCACCTGTCATGTCAAGTGTGATTTTAAAACAGCAGATTTTTTTTTTCTCACTTTGGATCATTCAGTGCTCATGTGAACATGTTGGCATATTTAGGTTGTGAAACCCAAATCCAGCCTGAATAGAGCTGGTATGAATTAATGAACAGTGTATGCGGCGCTCCTTTCTGCACACGGACGACGGTTAAGTCGATTTTGACAGGCAATTAGGAAAAAGGCCCACAGAAATATTTTTCAAACAAAAGCTCTTGATAGCTTAATGGTTGGTAAATCCAGGCCTCCTGCGGGACGGAGCCAGGTGGGCGGTTCATGGAGGTGAAACACGGTCGCCGACGATCAGAAACAGACCTCTAAGAGTCAGGAATGTACATGTGAGCCGAGCTAAACCAGACCAGGCCAAACCAGGTCTCCACCCGGGGTCTTATGGGGTCCACAGAGCCTCCACTGATCCCAGAGAAGAGCTCTGTCATTGGTTGTGATTTTATACATAATGAATAACTTTTTACCTTCAAGACAACTTCCATGGTTTTGTTAGTATTGTTTAAAGGATTCCAATCAGCTGGAACCAGTTTACAGAGAGATATCAGCAATGGTGGAAAGTAACTAAGTACATTTACTTACGTCCAGTTTTTAGGTACTTGTACTTTACTTGAGTGTTTCCATGTGAAGCTACTTTCTACATTTCAGAGGGAAATATTGTACTTTCTACTCCACTACATTTATTTGACAGCTTTAGTTACTTTTCAGATGAAGATTTGACACAATGGATAATATAACAAGCTTTTAAAACCAGTGGTTTCCAACCTTTTTGGCTTTTGACGTCTTACAGAAAGCAGTGTGTAGTCGAACCTTTGGTGTTTCGAATCCAATGTCATATAGAAAACCAGATGTTGAGGTGACATCCTGGTCAGATAATCTGTCCTGTCCAACAGCACTGAAGGGATATATCAGTATTATGATATGAGGATATTTCCTGATATTTTCCTTTTTGAAATTATTGGGTCAGTGGAACACTTGTCTGAACTTTTCTGGGTGTTGAAGCTGAGTGAAATGAACACTGACTTCATGCTTTTTAGTCTTTTTTCAATGTTCATATCTCTTTAAAGCATCATTAGTCATCTTGCCTTGACTCCGTTGTTTGAAGAAAGGGATTTGTCAGAGGAAACACTGTCAGATTTTTGTTATTTTGGCACAATTTTAAAATCAAACTGTATCATAACTACATGTGCAGAGTGTTGACAAATGAGCCGCAGAAACTTCAAAATAACATCCGAAGGTGTTGAGAGTCAGACTCACTTCAGCTCCGTTCTTGTATTTTTTTTTTTGGAGTTCCTTTCCTTTTTCTTCTTCTTGGCTTTGACATTTCTGTGTTTGACCATGAACTGAAACAATTCAAGACAACAAAGAAAACACACAAGATAAAAAAAAGCACACTCACACTGATATTTTTCCTCCTTTGAAATAACATTCGTGTTGATTCTTGAGAATACTTTCTCACCTAAAGCCTCCAGAAACTCTAACGCAATCAGTCAGGAAGTGACTTTAAACTCTGACACAACAACCATCATCCCTGCAGCTCTGAATACCTGCACTCTGGGCTCAGTGCGCCAGATTAGAAAACACTCCTATGTGTCATTCTGGAGTCACATGGTCAAACCACGTATCTGCTCGTTTAATTTGGAAGACTTGTTGCCCAACATGGACGAGGACACGGACAGTAGATGCATGTTTACTTGCAGGAGCCAAGCAGTCACACAGAGATACATTTTGGGCTGCATATATACTTGCATGTGTCAGACAAGAGCAGATGACAAAACTTGACATGGAAAGTATGATTTTAGCTTCAGGGAGGACGTTACGGTGTGTGGTTGGGTCACCAACAGTCGTCATTAAGTGTGTTTCCATCCACCTGCTTTTATACATATTTTTCAATTTGTACATAAAAACCTGAGTGGAGACACAATACATTTGAAAAAAAATTGAAATATCTTTGTCTGAGGTGTAAAAGTAGTCGTGTGGAAGCAAATTTAAAAACAGACTGAGTGAATAAATGATGACGCACATGAATCATGTGACTTAAACGTCACTGAAGAGCAGAAAACATCAGATCAGTGTGGAGCGATGATGAGGAGACTGTAACCTTCGTCACGTCAACACATGAAACTAACAGAAATGTCATATTTCCATCATGTTTTCCATCGTTTGAGCTTTGACTGTCGCTCTTTTAATGACGTCATCTCGTTGTGTCTTCTTCTTCTGCGACAGTTTAATGGCTCTGACTGGAGGATTAGCGCCACCTGCTGTTTATCTGCTGATATTTATACAACAGCTGTGGATGGAAACGTGCTTTCACTACGTTTTCTTTTGATGATTTTCTGCAAATTTGATTAAAATTTGTGCTACATTTGGATGCAATGTATGGATGAAACTTGGCTGGATTATCGGTAGTATCTTAACCATGACCACATTCTTTCTGGTAACTTTCAGGGCAGAACAAGTTCTACATGTTTTACAACACAAGTATCATTGGTTGCATTTGTGTATTTCTTACTATAGTTGTTATTTACATCCTTACAGTCCATTTGTGAAAAATCTTTGCTCAAGTTTTAATGTAAACCATGAAAATGCTTTCAGTGGGGGAAAAAATATTTTTGTTAGACGGCTGGATTTGGCTTCCGTTGGCCTGAGACGATAAGAAAATACATCCAAAAATCTACAACTACTGTACGTAAAGGGCTGCAACTATGGCATCACATTTTTTCAGAGCCTAAAATGTTAGATTATACAATTTATTGTCATATATGACAAAGAAACAGCAAATGGTTATATTTGAGAAGCTGGAACCATTGAATGTTTGAGTTTTTTGCTTGAAAAGTGACTGAAATGATTAATCGATTATCTAATTAGCTGCACATTCATTTTCTGTTTGATTAATCAATTCATCAACTAATTGCTGCACCTCTGATATCGAATATATCTGACGGTGGTCATCATCCTCGGTCCTTTAACCAAACTTTAACCACAGATCAGATAATGAATCTTCATTGTTCTTTAGTTTGGAGGGTTTGTTGGAAAGGAAATCCCCGCTTGGCTTCCCATCGCCTCCTTTATTTTCATGTATCAGGACACCTCGCCATGTATTACCACTTTTACACACTCTGTGCAGCTTTTTGCTGTTCACACTGGGCAGGACAACATCAAATCTGGGCATCGCGGCAGAGAAAAGCAGGATTGTTGGAGTGTCAGCTGCAGCCTGACTGCTCTGTGGATCCACCAGCAGCCTGATCAGCACTCAGAGCTGTGGAGACGCCTGATGCCAAACAGATCAATGATGGTTCCTGTCTGGCCAGGCGGACGCTCCTTCTGGAGAACCAAGTCTTCCATCACAACATATTGAGGGCAACAAACCACCACCCATCACCCTCCCCCTCCCCTCTCATCGAGGCAGAGGGAAAATAGACTCAGACAAAGGCTGGCGGAGAAAACACTCGTCAGGAAAGATCTCAGTTGTGAATGGAGAAGTTCAGACGCAGCAACTGTCACCAAAACGTCCCATCAGAACCAGTTTTATTGAGAAAATGACTCAGACTCAAATGTTTCAGACGTCCGATCCACAATATAAGTTACATAAGAAAATCCAGCAGCGTGTTTCTGCAGCTGTGGACAGTTCGGATGATATCAGCTTTTCATGCATCAATCTAAACGTTTAAAGTTCTTTTACACCAGATTAAAGACAATCTTTTCTATATTGTACTATTTTTGTGATTAAACGATGATTGAATGGTTTCCTAAAGAAATGTGTAAAATCATTCTAATCAGTTTTATCATTTACTTGACATATTTGTTTGGTCTAATATCTAAAACACATAAACAACACTTTGCATCTCTAATAGTATAAATAGTTGGAGTAAACAAGGTTATGAACAACTATACTGACCCATTTAATACATTTTTAAACTTTATTAATTTACAGAAACATTTAAACATGCAAGAAATATTATAGGAACAGTAGCATAATGAACCTGAACCAAAACTGTTTATCTGAAAATAATATATATTGGACATATATGAAAATTGCTTTAAAATATATGCAGTATTTATGTCCATATATAATACAAGTATGTTGCAGTTGTTACAGTATATTACATGATTAATTTAGACATATGACGATATATCATATTTTTGTTTAGGATATTAAGAATATAAACATATTCTACTTATATTAGAGATAAAGTAGCCCATAATAATGTTACGTTATTATTGATTAAAAATGGTGTTGTTAGTATTTGATTATTATCTTTTTTTATTGATATAAAATTGATTGTAAAAAAAAAATGGCAGTTTTGGATTGGGTAAAGAATCCTGGAAACATGGCAGGTGTTTGTTTATTGATTTATCATTTATTTACATATTTGTGGTGTTTTTTTCCCCATGTGGTGTAAATGTAAGACTAAGACAGACACACACACATACACACACACAGAGTCCCGTTAATCTACCGTCGTGACATCAGAGTTTTTCACGCATGACAACATGATTTTTTTTTCTTCTTCTCCTAACACACACACACACACAGTCTTCAATATGTTAATATATATGGTTTTTTATTATTTAACTAATGTGTTTTCTAGTTTGAAAGAGAAAATGACATATTATTATTTTTATATATATAAACAAAACTTTATTGTCATATACACAGAGAACAGAATTAAATTCTTACTGTGTGCTCCCTTCCAGCCATCATAGATAATTAAACAGAGAATTAAATATAAAACTATGAAAATGCACAATATATACAAACTTTACAAGATCGAAATGCAAACATATTTTGTAGTGGTTCTGTCTGATTGCACATTAAGGTGCATTACATGTGTAAAAGAGTCCTCTTTTATATATTTGTATTTGTGTATTTATTGATTTAAGCTGGAAACAGCATAAAGCTCATTAATTACAACACACAGTGTTAATGCAGCAGTGGCTACTTAAAAGATAATATTAGGTTTATACAATATTACAGTAAATAGTAAATACATATTAGTACATATTAGTAACTATTATTATGGGAATGAGGTTACAACCAACATTCATTTAAAAAATGAGTAATTTTACTGTAGATGTATTTCATATAACAGAATAGTTTATTGAATAGGCTATAAACTGCAATATAAAGACTATAGGCTAATATTTACACAGTAAAATAATGCATATGTTTAAATTTCATTCCTTGATTTCTTATTTTGTTGTATTTTTTATTCCTTAGATTGTTTTTACTGCAAAATCTCACCTCTGTGGAGCAACAGTGTTATCTTATAAAGATTACTTTTAATAAATAGATTTGTTTAATCCAAACAATATAGTAAAAAACTGTTTTTTATAGTCTATATGTGGTGCAAATGCAGTACCATCATCACTGTCATAGTATGCTGTGTTACAGGATATAAAATACAGATTAATGATAGTATCAATGGCCTAATATATTCATACATTATGTAACATCAATAAAACTGGAGAGCAGAGCACATGTTCTTTATATTATGATCCATTCACAATGCTTTCACACTGTTATAATTATATTACATTACAGTAAAGAGAATACAACAGGAACTCTATAAGGGAGGAAAAGTGTCACTGCCATTAACCTGAAGGGCGACCACCTTCTTCTCTTTTCTTTTCTTTCCTGTTAACACCGGGGAAGCAGAAATGCACGAGAGACAGAAACAAAGCAAAATTGCCCTAAAATGTTCATTTGTGTCCATGTGGAGTCTGCAATACCGCTGATGGAGCTGGAAATTTGTCTACCTGCTGTTTGCATTTAGGAAATTTATTCTTTGTTTCACTCAGTAATCAGCGTCGTTTACAAAAGAACAAAAAGAAAACTATAAAAGGGGATTAAAAGAGTAAAATCCCCCAAAAATTGGACTGATTTCTGCTTTCTTCTGTGGTTGTTTTGTGACAGCTGCAGATGCATATTTTAGTGTGATGGATTATCAGCTGCAGCAACAAACAGATTCTGCTTTAACTTATATGATTATTTTATTTAAAAAATAAAGTTCTACAAAAATCAGATGCTGGTTGACTTTCCACAAAAGCACTTTGTGTGACTTCCTAAAATTTACAATTATGTACAACTATAAACACAGTTTCTCTGATTTAAATTTTTGCCTCATCTTTCACACACTCACATTCTCATCTTCCATTAAGATAGAGTTTAATTTTAGGGCTTAATTAACAAAAAATACGCAAACATACAATATAACCCTGCAGGTAAATTCACAACCGTTACAAAACACACATGTAAAATTCATGTTTTCATGTGAAATGTTTGAAGTCCATGTGCTAATAAATTCATCATATGTAAATTGCAGTTTCACATCATGAATCACATGTGTGTATTATGTTAATTTATCACATGATACAAATTGCTGTTTTACGTGTGATAAGTTACATTTCACATGTGGAATATCTGTAAAAAATGTGTAAAATGTCATGAAAATTACATGTGTCTGAATGTGTATTTTCACATGTAAAATGTTTTTTCACGTGTAATTTTGCATGTAAAAACTGTAGTTTCCACATGTAATGTCTTACATTTCAGTATCACATGCCTACATCATCAAATTTATCATGTTTATAATGACTGAAAATTACATATTCCTGTGTGTGTTTTATGTTTGACATGTGGAATATCTGAAAATCACATGTGCCTTTATTGCCAATCTAATATGTGTGTATCATGTTTCACGTGTTTCACATGTATATACACATATGTATACTGAGACTCTTACTACCCTCATTTTTTACTTAAAAAAAAAGTACATTTTTGATATGAGATGTTAAACCATGTGTAACAGCAGTTTTTAAGATGCTGAACACACTGTGTACTGTTTAAAATACCGTGAGTGTGTTTGTGTGTTGTCTGTAATACAGCGTGTACTCCAACATATTGGTCACAGGATACACACTGAGCCCTGCTTAGTTAAAAATACACACACACACACACACTTAAACACACCAGGCCTTGTTTAGCCATACAGTCGGCAAACACTACCACAACACAGAGACACATACAGACCAAACACACACACACACAGTCAGCAGATATAAAGTCGGCAGAGGCTGCTGCTGACAGATTTATAATACACCTCATTATATTTCTGTCACATCGACTGTCGTTTGCTGCTGAGTTTTCTTTTTGAAAATGCTCAGAAAGGCTTTGATGCTAATCTGATGTTGACTCTGTGGTCAGATTATGTCTGTTTCAAATGAGACAACAGTTAGCTTTTGGTTTCTAAATGAGAGCTGATGATTTGGTTTTACAGAAGACAGACAGAAGCTGCTGATTAATGATGTTTCCTGCCCAAACTGTAATCAGGATATAGTGTTTGCCTCTTTAATTCCTTTCAGGGTAACGATAAGCAACAGGATGCAAAAGTTTAGTTAAGATAGATGTGTTTTGATCAGCTAGTGGTTTGGTTTAGCTAAATAGTTTAGCTATTATGTTTATGGTATCCAAATAGTTTAAATATCAGCTCATATTAACAGCTAAAGCCGGTTAAATATTGGCTAATAGCTCAAGTTAGCAGCTAAAACAGTTGGATTCTGTCTAGTTCAGAGAAGCAGCTTAAACAGTTTGTTTATATGTTAGCTAACATGTTAGCTGATAGCCCAAGTTAGCAGCTAGGTTGCATTTAACAGTTTGGTTGTTTCTAGTTTAAAGAAGCAGCTAAAATGATAATAAATCAGTTTAGCAGCCAAACCAGTCTGGTTAAAAGTTAGCTAGCAGGTTAACTGCTAAGAGTCTGGGTTAGGGCATGGATGTATAAAGAGAACTGAATACAGGAAGAGCGCTGTGCTTTGAAGCAAATTTGACAAGGCGGCCAAACCAAACACTTTTTCCCATAGACTTACATTGTGAAAGAGACGTCTGTAAATCAGCGGATAATTTTTTTCGAGCGTCACAACTTCACTATCAGAATTTGATCCATTCGGTCAAATCACATTTCAAAAATCTAGAGGAGCCACACGATTTAATTGTTTTATCCCCATTCAAGTTAGCTGGAGGGCTAAACCGGAGGTTAGCTGTCTCAGCTGGTGGAAGTCCCTAGTGAGCATGCTCCATGGGTGCATGCAGCCCAAAGAGCATGTGCAGTATGTTTTCATCTGGGTATTTCTTTACAGCAGGAAGTGACTTTTTTGGCTTCCTGCGCCACTGAGCAACTATCATAGGAATGAACGGGGCTTCCGACGCTGTATGCAGTTCTCTTTATACATCCATGGGCGAGGGTAGCTGAAGGTTTTAGTTAATTTACTAACTGTTTTGTTCAAGTTAGCCAACAGTTTTAATTCAACGGCTTATAGTTGATTCAAGGTAGCTGACTAGGGTGTTCAAGTAGGTTGACAGTTTGGTGATTAGTTAACACTTTGGTTAATTTTAGTTGACAGTTTATTTATTAGCTAACAGTTTAGCTGAAGGTTAGTTAACAGTTTGGTTCAGGTTAGCTGACAGTTTTAGCTTAGCAGCTGAAAGTTTGATTTATTTTAGCTTGGTTCTGGTTCTGTATGATGGATTAAAACAGTTTTCTCAGCAGAAAGCTTGAATTCTTTGAATTAGGGATTAAACCAGGGTCAGAGTTGAAGGCAAATGTTGTCACCCACAACAACAGTTTTATTTACATAATAATTTAATTCCTGTTTTCATATACTTTTCCTGCTCTCCCCAAGAACAGAGCTTGTTATTCATTCATTATTTTGAGACATAAAACTAATTTTATTTATTTTTCTTCCTCAGAATCATGAGCACCAGTAATAAAAAAAAACTGAATACAGGAACCTTGAAGAAAATAACTTAAGCTACAAGACATAGTCCAAGTGTTGACAGGATGCCCCTATCTTTGCTGACACATTACATCACAGCTGAGAGGATATTTTTAGTTGGATATATATGATATACGGGCGTTGGTGGAGTGTGTATGTATGTTATGTGTATGGGGGTTATACGGGTATAGTATAAAGAGCAGGTCTATATTTGCACCTAACGTGTTGTTTTCATGCTGACAGAAAGTCCTTGAAATGAATGAGCTGTGACTAAAGATTTAAATTCTGGTTGTTGGATGTTTGAAATAATTAATGGTCGAAAAATGAAATGGTGCTCAAAACAGAAAAAAAGTTTTATCTGGTCATCTTTTAAATAAGAAAAGGTCGCCTACAAAGATAAACTACTGGTTTCCAGCCTTTTATGGCAGGTCACCCCCTAAAATGAAGGAGTGTTTACATGTGACCCCCGTCACTGGTGCATATGTCAACTGGTTGTGACCAGTTAAACCAAAGAGTAATTTTGTCCTTTGTTTATATGAATCATTTTAAAGTGATAATGAGTAATTCACACAAAAAAGAAAAGATTAGAGGAAGGTCTGAAAAAGGAACGTAATTTTGTGTAAAAGAAATATGTTTTTTTCTGCTTTCCTATCACTCTGGTTTATGTTGTAACCTCTCAGAGTCACAACCCCCAGTTTGGGAACCGCTGGTCTAAAAAGAAGACTGAAGGTGACCTTAACTGATTAAATGGTTAACTAGAGTCATAAAACAGATATTGAATCATGTATAAAGTTAAAATGCTGCTTAACAACAGAATTTGGCGTGGGTGTAAAACTGCAGCCAATTAAGACCTGAACCCAACCTGAGGTTATAGTTTTGCTTTATTTTTTTCATTATTGATAATTTACTTGACAGGCTAACACAGCACAACTACACTGGGTTTATTTCCCTTTGACCACTTGGTAATACGTATCTAGTTGCACCACATGGACTCAGACGATCAGCTCAGACAGAAAATTTCTTAATACATTACATTCAAAAATAACTAAACATGAGCCTAAAGCTTAAAAGAACAAGCTGAAGACTTGCTGAAACAAAACACTTTGTTTGGACACTGATAAAACTCTCTAGTGCTACTGCAAAAGTGCTACAAATCCTTTTGTGTCTCCAGAGGGAGATGTGTGAAATCTGATAAATTGCCTCAAGTGACGTCACCTCAGTCAGCACTGGTTGGGGCTGAAGATTACAAGTTCGAAAAGTAAAAAAAAAAATCTGGAGTTGTGGAGTTAAATGGAAGTGAGGTTATAAAAGCTCCTCATCTCTACTAGAGACTAGTAGCTCCAGGCTACATTAGCCACTATTATGACACACCACAATCTCCGACAAATAACACTACTTTGCATTTTGAAATTGCATGCAGTGCATACGTCAAAGTCCAGTTTTGCGTGCAGGTGATAATCCAGTCCTTCCCATTAACTTCTGTGGAGAGCAGATGTGCCCCCAGTCTCACATCAAAACATGTAATAACTACGTTGGTCTGCGTCTACGTCATGTGACTGTCAAGTTTCTTTCATTGCAGCAAAAACAAGTAAAAATTACAAAAATGACCTTTTATTCTCAGAGGAAAATGCAATATTTTAAGATAGTTTTAACATTAAAATGTGTTTTGATAATATTTCTAGCAAGAAATGTGCCTTTTATTTTCATAATCTTTGTTCAGTGAATGTATATGATGTTTAGTTTGTTGGTTATTACAAAGATGTTTTTCAGGCTTTCTATTGTTGCTATGGTGGTTTCTATGGACGCTGCTATTGTTGAAACTATGTAGTTGCATGTTGTTGGAATCACTGTCTTTGCATTGTGTAGTCTGTTATGTTATTTGTGTTATTTTATGTGACTGTTTGATGATGTTCTGTCAATGAAAAAATTTAGATTTTAGATTGTCGCCACAGGGATGAATTAAATTTGAAATCCAGAATTTGAAGCGTTGCGATTGGCTGAGCGGAGAGAACCCGCCACACTGTCACTGTGTTAAGGTTTTCTTTTAATGATACACATGCACACACACACACACACACACATATCATTGGATGACGTGGCTTAAACACAGTTTGAAACGCTGCATAATACCCACCAACACTGACCATCAACCGAAAACCCCATTTCTAGAATACTAGTTAAAATATCTGCAATAAACCAACATCTTTACTTTTTCTTAACATATATCATCTAGATGCATTATTAGTTTGACTGTACTAGATATTTGATATATTCAGTGGATATATCATTTTACGACCCTATATTTACAACCCTACTTTGCAAACCTGAAGAACTACAACTGTGGCAAATTGTAGTTTTCTAAAAAAAATATTTGTATTTTTCCTGGAATTGTAAGTTATAAACACTGAATTGAGAGTACACTGAGGAGTTTAAGGGGATAGTAAACACATTTGTGTAATTAGATGAAATATATGAAGGTGACAAGAGCAACAATTAAATGTGACATGTTCATAAATAATAAAATTATATAACAGTGGAGGTTGAACGCAACACACAATCTCAAGTCCAGTTTGATGAAATATATGAAAGTGACAAGTGCAGAGATTAAATGAAGGATGTGAACTGTAAAGTCCAGTTTGATAACCTCATCTTCATCCTGTTTACATACACACACACACACAAAATTAAACGAGCAACTTCACATTTTACAATCACAGGCTATAAAACGGCTTTTCATAGTGGCGTTTGGATTCAGGTTGCCGCCAACAATAGTCAAACGCACCACATCTACCAACAATACAATTCTCTTCTGTAGGCTACCGCTGTCACAAACTGACAAAAAAATGTTATTTCTCTGTGTCAAAGGATAAATAATTGAAACTGATGGTGTTAACATGAACCTATTGTATTGTTGAGGACACTTTCATGTTTGTGTTGAGAAATGTCAAAGATATCATTAAAAGAAAACCTTAACACCTTGACGTGGACACAGACCGACATAGCTATTACACGTTTTGATGTGAGACTGGGCTAAGTTAATGGGAAGGACTGGATTATTACCTGCACGTAAAACTGGATTTCAGCCTCATCCAACTGTCTAAGAGCATGACAGCTGACTCTAGGGTTAGCTGACAGTCTGTTTATTAGCTAAAAGTTCAGTTCACATTAGCTTATAGTTTTAGCTTTGGCGCTAAACAATTTACTACCTTTTTTCTGGAGATTTCAGCCTCATCCAACTGTCTAAGAGCATGAAAACTGAGCAAACTCTGGGGTTAGCTGACAGTTTTACTTTTAACAGCTAAAACACTTTGGTTTGTGTTAGCTTACTGTTGATTAGCCAAAAGGTTAGCTTATAGTTTAGCTTAAGCGCCAAACAATTTACTATCTTAAAACTGAGCAAAAAAAGCTTCAGTAATTCGTCACTTTTTGTTTTTCCAAAATAACTGATTCATCTTAACATGTTTAAAAGTACATATGTCTTTACCATGTAGCTTTCAGAAAAGTAGAGGAGTTTACCTCTAATGCATTGCATAAATATGCTAGTAAGCATATAGCTTTAGCATATTGCTGGAAAAATAAAGAAGAAATGGTTCCCTGGAGATTTCATGAGTGTAGTCATTATCTTAACAAGTCACAAGAAGTTCTGAAATGAGTCTTAAGAAAGTAAACATATTAATTGCTTGAAACAAAATTTCTGATTCTGACTGCAGCTGTAATTTTTTTTATAGTGTAAAACTGTAAAACAGCGCCACAGACAGAGAAAGCAGTGCTGTGGGGAGATAAAACGCTCTCTAATAAGATAGCTGTGTGCTGTGAAAAGATGAAATGGTGCTGTGAGCAGATAAAAAGGAAGTGCTCGCTGCTGATCCGTCCCTGTTGATGCTCCATTGACGGAGAGCAGCGGAGCGCACCGACATCAGCAGGCTTTTTAAAACAACAAAACCAAAGATCACACCAGGTTTAAGAAAATATTATTATGTCTCGTAATTGGCAGGACTGAGGCGGGTGAGGCGGGGGGGTTGGCTGAAGACAAGGAAGGAAGGAAGGAAGGAAGGGAGGAGGAAGGACGGGGGGGCAAATTGAAACGACACCACTTTGCACTTTGACAATCGGATTTAGTGAGTTTGTTTAACCCGACAGGCCCTCACCGAGCCGCCTGCTTTTACACACTCATTAAAACGATTATTCACGACCCGTCGAGTGTTTTCTTGCTCGTTCACATGAACCCCCCCCCCTCTAACCACCACCACCACCCACCCCAAAACCTACCAACACACACACAGTCTTACTTTTCATAGTAAAGTCCCACTTTCTGGTAGTTAATTCATATTTACATACACTTTAACACACTGTACATTACATCTTATGTAAAATATACAGTGTGCACATATTACATAAGAATCCCCCCAAATCATACTTAATATACTATTGAAAATAGACGGTTCACCCCTAATTTTAAGGGAAATTCATGAAAAATACTGTATTGTCGGACAACCCTGATTGTACGACTTCTTCCCCAGTTTTTAGGGGGGAAAAGTCTATAATAGAGTCAAACCTATTAATGTTTAAGTAAAACCTACTGCAAAATATATTACATGTGTTGTCACATTTAAATAAAAATACAGACATCAATTAAAACTAACAAATATGTCAAACATTTGAAACCTGCGTTTTCCAACAATAAAGTTTTCTCAAAATACATGAAGTTGCTGTTAAAGGCTTTTCTCTTGTAAAAGTGAAACATAAAATACTTTAACTGAAGTGTAGAAAAGATCAGACATTAGTGTAGCCTGTAAAAGCGTTTTCAGGTGCAGCTAACAGACATTATTTCACTTATTATCTGGGAGATGTATATTATAAAAAAGTATATCATCGACGAAAATGCTATTTTCTGTCACCACATTTATTAAAAATAGTGGAGCAGTCAGGCATTAATGTTAGTTAAACCAAGAGCAGACCTTAATCTAACATGAACCTGACAGAAACCTTGACAGCCACTAAGTTCAGACCCACTAAATGGACCTTGTGGTGATATTATTTTGTCAGCTGCTGTTTCCAAGTTCAAGAATTAACTTTCAATCAATACCGTCGATGGATGAGAAGCTCTTAAAGTGCACAGAGAACATTTTTAATTTGAACATGTTCAGTTTCAGGACAACCGGGCAACTCTCGTCTGCTGAGGAGGATCATGTGATATGAATGAAAGCTCCAGAAAAACTACAAAGTGGACCTTGTGGTCAGTTTGTTCTGTTAATTTATTGCCACAAGTTGCTTTTTTTTCTGGAGCTTTCAAGCAAATCTAACATTCTTCCTCACCTGAACAAACTGCATCCGCTGCTGAAGACGGAGATGTGATTGAAAGCTCAGGATAAAAGTGTTTTGTGGGGAATCAAACAACAGTTCCCAAAGGTCAAGAATGAACTTTCACACTGAATCTACAGGTTAACAACATGCTGTGACAAATAGTAGCCTGTTGCTATGACAACACCCAGTGAGTCATACAGTTACACAGTTTTATTTATATTAATACTTGTTTCCTAAAAATTACATTTATAGAAAGTTTCTTTGCCAAAAATGTTTTATGGAAACTCAAAATGATGTTCAGTAGCGTGTACACATCTGCGTGTAGTTGGTTTAGTTAGTTTGGTTAGAGCTGCAACGATTAGTTGATTAATCAATTAGCCAGTCTGAAATTTTATCTGTAGCAATTATTTTGATAATCGATTAATCGTTTTAGTCATTTTTTTAAGCAAATATGCCAAATATTTACTTCTCAAATGTGATGATTTAATGCTTTTCTTTGGACTGTTGATCTGACAAAATAAGACATTTACAGACGTGACCTTTGACTCTAAAATTATAACAAACATTTTCATAATTTTAGAGAAAACAAATTGATTAATTGAGAAAATAATCTGCAGCTTAATCGACAATGAATATAAGTTAGTTTCAGTTCTGGTTAAATGTTAAATACTTTGTGTCTCATCCAGCAAATTTGTAGATATGTTGATTAAAAAAGTTTTCTCATTATGTTGATGTTGCAAATTAGTGGTATATAAACTTAAAGGAGTACTCTATCATTTTTTTAGCATTTCACTCCTGTAACATTATCAGACTCATGTTGGGCAGTTTGTCTTTTTAAAGGATGAAAATCGATGCAGCGGAACAAAAGATATCGTCTTTTTAATTCCACACATTCTTCTTTCTTGTCAAAACCTGGTGCCTACATTACCCACAATGCACGTGGAGACTGGGACCGTGTTATGCTAGTTGCAGCTAATGTAGCCTGGAGCTGCTAGCCTCCAGCAGAGATGAGGAGCAGCTACAGACGTCTGCTAACCTCATTTCTTTTATAACTAAACTCCCCCAGATTTTTTTTTTTTTTTTAAACTTTTCAGACTTTTAGTCTTCAACCCCGACCGACGCTGCCTCAAATGACATCATTAGTGACATCATCAGCTCCCTGATACGACTTTGTACACCTAGAACATCTGGAAACACATGCATGTAGGAGGCAAGACTGGCTGGTATGTAAGACATTATATTATAATAATATAATTTTACACAAACTCTAGGCTGCAGCTGCTTTTTGAGAGCAGAATTTAATGTGTATTTTCCTCATTTTAACTTTAACTTGCAAAGATCACTCAAAAACCTTCATAACTTTCATATTTAGAGAAGTGATTGTTCTTCTTTTCACAGCACAAAGCATCTGTATTTTGTCATATTAATAAGTTTTGGTTCAAATTCTGTTGATTACAAGATGAAATAATAAGACATTCTGTATTTTCCCCTTAGAGATTTTTTCTTGCTCAGCACCAGACATATTTAGCAGCATCTGTACAATCATTCACACATAAAAAAAATACATTTTAAAAAGTACAAACACACAGAATTAGAAGAATCTGTATCTTCTTTGTGTGTAAGAATCTGGATAACTCGAAATATTTATATCTCACACACAACCACAAAGAATGTTAACTGAGCTCCTGCTGCTGCTGCTGCTGCTGTGTGTGTGTGTGTGTGTGTGTGTGTGTGTGTGTGTGTGTGTGTGTGTGTCCAGCGGTCAAACTGCTGCAGGAACCACAGGCCTCATCTGGACCAATCAAATCCAGATTAGCTGTTTAAAGCAGAAAGAAAAACGGACCGGTCGACATTCCGGATCTTAATCGTCGCTGATCGACAGCCGGCCCGACGAGGCTGAAGAAAATAATGGAGACCCGAACACTTTCTGAGAGACACACACACACACACACAGTCTCACTATACGCTAATCCTAATTATTTTTCGGTATTTATACTCTGCTCTTTGGCCTCAAATCAGCTTTTTTTCCACTCTGAGGTCACATGGCAGCAGCAGGCCCAGCAACACTTGTAGTATAAAGAACAAGTTTTTTTTTTATCCTTTTCAAACAGCAAAGATTCAATGAAACTTTATTGATCTTTGTGAAGGAGAAACTTGACAGTTTTAAAGCTGCAAATAGCAACAAGATTCAGAGAAGAAACAACAGCAAATCAGCACTAAAAGATCATTTTTGTTTTATTTTTATCTCCGTTTTTGCTGCTGAGCTCTGACATGTGAATTAGCTTCAGGATAAATAAAGTATCTTAATATCTTTTCATCTATTTTTGGCTGATTTCCAAACAATCAGAGCTTTAAAGGCGAGATTACAGGTCTTAAAACAATACTCACATGCACATATGTACATAGAAAGTGTTTCTGCTCGCTGTAAACATTCCTCCTCTTTCTCACATATGTTCAGTGGAAGTGATGGAGGACTTTAACAAATGTTATCACTTCCTGGATTATGTTCACAGGTACGAATGAAGCTACATTAATATATTGTATTGAAGTCGTAGGTCAGAGGTCGGGGTGGACGCTGGACGCTGACAGCAGAGACTGAGCTTCACATCCTGAGTCTGTGTGTGTCTTTGGTCAGTTATAGATGCTTTTTTTCAGTTAAATATTAATAAACACGTCTCGTCTTCAGCTTCAAGTCACTGACAGACTTTTTCTGTATTAAACTAAAAACCCTCTGATCTTTCTCTGACATCAACCGACTCGTTAAATATGTTGATTAACAACATTTTCTCATTATGTTGACAGGAAACGTGTTTCAGGCAGTATTATTTTCCCTGCAAAACATATTTGCTGTTGCAGTTTAGCCTCATATAATGTTTCTATAATGTCATTTCTAGGACACAGATCTGTAGGAGGCTTCAGCAGTCTGACTTACACACAAAGTCTTTATGTTTCTCAAGACTTAAATCTCAGTTTAACACACGAACCTACGAGCAGGATTTATGACATCACAAGTAGTTTGCAGCCAATCGTGGTCCGGTATGTAACTTACACAAGTGGTGATGTGGAAACTCTGAGAATGAACTTTACAGTGAAGGAGGAGACGTCTGGTGTCCAGCAGCAACAACATTTACAGGAAGTGACTGAACGTATTTATGGAAAAACCAAAGAGACGTTGAAACATGTGGATCTTTAACTAGAGAATCAATGAAATACTTCTTCCTCCACTGATTATCACTTTTAAATTTCCATCTTTTTGAAGTCATTCATTTTGTAGTTTGAGAAACAGAAAAAGCAAAGCAGACATTAAAGATCAACATTTTTAAAAATTTGCTTTAGATCCAAGTGATTGAAAAAAGTGTTTAAACGTTAAAAGTGAACAGAAGTGAAACGACTGCTTTGTTTCTGTTGATACGTGAGCGGTTTATATTGTTTGTCTCAACACAAACTGTACTAAAACCTCAGGGATTAAAGTTCTGCACTCCCACACAGTTTAAAAACTTCAGTTAAACAGATTAACTCACTTTTAGTCCCTTAATATGCGTCAAACTCCAAAAAACAAACAAAAACACTGGATCCTACATTTCCCACAATGCAACGTGATAGCATCTTTTTCCATAAAGAAGGAGACTCAAAGAAGAATTTCCTGGAGGCCACAGAGGAACTAAACGTACTCCAAAGATGATTTCCTTATCAAATAATCTGACAAATATTTTGTCAATTTAATGATTAATTGTTTGGTTAATAAAATGTCAAAAAAATAGTAAAACACGTCCGTCACAAGTTCCCAGAGAGAGAAAGAGAGTCCAAAAATATTGACTTCAGCATCTCAAGCCTGTAAGAAAAAGACAAGAAAAGCAGAAAAAAAGACATTTTGCGGCATTATAAAAAAAAAAAAATATTTATCAAAATAGTGAACAGCAGCCGTGTGATGGCGGAGCAGACAGGAAGTAGTTTAGTCGTACTGTCTGTTTGTGCTGAACAGGTGAACCTGTACAGTCAGTTTACACCTTTAGTATGATATATGTTTATATTATTTTTGTATATTATGTACTTAAACAGCAGAAGAAGAAGAATTTTATCACAGCATTGCTCTGTGACAATTAAGTTTTTGAATCTTTAAGCTTGAATCTTAAAATATTAAATCTGAAATAGAAAAAAGCAGATTGATTTTGTAGCCTCTCTAGAAAAAGAACAGATTATTCTAAAATAAAAATCGCAATGGGGAGAAAAATAAAATGTCACAATACATTTCAAACATGTCGGGGGTCTCCGGACCCTCAGAGGCCCCTCGAGGCTCCAGTACTACGATCTGTACTTCAGTTAAAGTAGTAATACAGCGATGCAGTAATACTCTGTTACAAGTGAAAGTAAAGTTCCAAAAGTCAAAGTTTTCATCACACAGAATAATAAATGTGTAACTTTAATGTTGCAGCTGGTGAAGGTGCAGCTACATAATAACTACTACTGTTATAATAACACAGCATAATGTATTTATTGATTATATTTTGTATTAATAATCTGAAGCAAAGTAATGGTCAAATAAATGTAGTGCAGTAAAAAGTACAATATTTCCCTCTGAGATGTAGAAGTATAAAGTAGCATAAAGTACAAATACCTCAAATTTTTACCTAAATGTAGCACTTTAGTAAATCACTGACTGTGTCACAAAACTCTGGTGTTATTCTAGATTTTCTTTATTGTCAATAAATCCCATTAAAGGTCAAACCAACAGTGTGTTAGTCCATCTTCACTTCTCTGTCTGTGTCTCTCTAATATACAAATATATTGTTTCATGTTTCACTCTAGTTTTCATAAAGCAAACAGGAGGAAATAGTGCATTTGTTGGGGACTATTTTCAGCGGCGGATGAATCCATGTTTGGTGCTGTAGTGAGTATTTCTGGCAGCAGGACGGTGTGTGTGTGTGTGTGTGTGTGTGTGTGTGTGTGTGTGTGTGTGTGTGTGTGTGTGTGTGTGTGTGTGGCATTGAGTCAAAATAAACTACAGTGTGTGTGTGTGTGTGTTCATGGTGATGAAGGAACATGTCACCCAGTGCAGCGGTTTGGTTCACTGACGTGTTTTTAATTGTTTTTTGGTTTTTTTTGGACAATAACGGAGATCTACGGCACAGAAGAAGAAGAAGATTTATGTGACTCAGGGGGCCAAAGTGTGTTTATTTGCCCTGAGGCCCGTCTGGCAGGTTAATCCAGCCATGTTCCTCATGATGAGTAAACTGATATTAATGTGTGTAAAATCTGTGGAGTCCTGCTTAAGCATCATTATTTGAGTTGTTTTGTTCTGCACAAACTCAATCAAAATATTGAAAATACTGTAAAAAAAAAAAAAAAAAATCTAAATCTGTAAACAAAACATAAATGCATCTTTCAAGAACATTAAAGCTGCCACAGGTGACCTGATCACCTGTGTTTATGTGATAAATATCAGTGCAATCATTGTGATATTTAGTTATTTAAGTTTTTTTTAATACAGAAAACTGGAATTCAGCCTCCAAAACACACTAATTTAATATATTATCATATATATTTTATATAATCTTTTATATAATAATGTTTAATTACGTGGCTATGACCAAATTAGATTTTTGTTTGTTTATTTATTGTGTTTATTATGTCTTTCTATAGTTATGTGTTGGTGTCATATTACCCCCGGGGGTCTTTGGAAACCCTGCAGGCCTTCATAACGCTCCAAACAAGCTTCTCCATCACTGATGAAACTGTCTTGGTGGATGTGACTATTTTAAATAGAGATACTGAATATGTTTACAGTTGATAATATTTCTGGAACAGATTTCTCGTGAATTTAAAACTGATTTTGTGCCGTTTTGACGGAAATAAAACGGATAATATGAAGTAAAGTCTTTGCTCGGGTAACATGAACGACTGTGTGTTGGAGAATCATTCTGATCCATTTTAACTGCATTATGATGACAAAAGAGGTGAAAAATAACAGAATAATGTGTCCACAGCTGCTTGGCTTCTGCGCCCTGCGGCCTTTTTTTATTTTATGTTGTTCCCGGGAACAAAAGATTTTATTTGTTCTGCTCTTCTTTGTGTAAAAACACCAGGAACACTGAAACAGCACAGTGAACACACACACAGGAAACATTTCACTGAGTTTCAA
Organism: Thunnus maccoyii; assembly: GCF_910596095.1. Lineage (NCBI taxonomy): Eukaryota > Metazoa > Chordata > Actinopteri > Scombriformes > Scombridae > Thunnus > Thunnus maccoyii. Next base: position 1,720,529 of record NC_056548.1, on the reverse strand, counting down.
TCGTGCGTAAAAGTGCACAAAATTGCTCTGAAAGAAGAAGAAAAAAATACACTGTGAATTTATCTGAATATCACGTGCTTCGTGATCATGACACACACACACACACACACACACACACACACACACACACACACACACACCTCCTCTCTGAGCACAGGTGTCACGGAACAACACGTGGTGCTCGAGTCGTCACGTCAGACTGTATTTATGCAAAAAAAAAAAAAGCCGGGAGCGCGAAATTACGGTAAAAATCTTTCAGACACACACACACACACACACACACACACACACACACTTTTCTGCCCAAACCCATCGCAGTCATTTTAAGGTGTGTGTCTGAATATTTTAACATTTATTGATGCTGTTTTTCGAAATAAATCATTAAAAATCAAACCTAAAATTCAGAGCCGGAAGGAGGATTTATCATTTGGAAATAAAAATGTGAATAAACGGCAACAACCTCAAAGAATTCAACCGTAACTCCGCGAGAAAAAACACTGAGCGAGATTTCATTGGACAGTGATAGACTTACTAAACAAACACATGCAGGAAAATAATAAATAAACACTAAAGTAATAATTATCTTTCAAGAATAAATGTCAACTTAACCTCCTTCTTGTTCAATAATGCAGGAAAAATCTGATGTGTAGCCTGTTGTTTATTCACTGTTGATTGTTGTAAAGTGCAGTGTGGTCTGTAGATTAACTGTAATCTGTCCCACACTGAGCAAACACATGAAATGTTTTATTGTGACGTGTAGAATAATAAAAATAGAATCATTAACTGAATGGAAGTATTGAGCTCAAACGGTTTTTAGCTTCCTGAAGAGGTTCAACTCTCCAGTAGTAAATAAAACAAAAGAAAAAGCAAAAAAGACAGAAAATAATAGAATAATGGTGGAGCAGAACTGTATTTTTTCCTCCTTTTTTTCCTTTTCTTTATCAAAATATATGGAAGCCCAATTCTGCCATGTATAGAAAAAAAACTAACATAAACATAAGCATGAGAAAAACTTAAAAAATATGCTATAAAACATCCAAATTATGTAAAAAATGTAAAAAAAAAAAAAAAAAAAAAAAAAAAATTGACGGTCGTGTGAGTTAAAATTATGACTTATGATAATCTGAAGACTGATTTAGACTTTAAAAGTTAAAAAAAATGACTTCGCTTGTATTCATTTTGTCTCCGTAAGTCTTTTTTTTTTAACATATTATGTTACAGTTTTGTCTGTTTAATAAGTTGAACTCACTATGAGGAGATTTTTGACTAAAGAAATTGAATCTTTGTCAGCAGTTTGCTCAGCTGCCAATTTAAAAAAAATTGACATTTCATTTATTTTTGCTTTTCCTGGCAGAAAAAGGCTTCCATAGACTATATTAATGGTCTTGTGGCCCACAAAGTATAAAAAAGAGCAAACACCACCATTCAATATATCTGCTTTTACACATTCACTCAAAAAAGAACCAATTAACTTTCACTTTGATACTGGATCACATGTTGCTGCTAATATTTATTTTGTATTTAAAACACGACGCATTCATCATATTTTAATAGGACTTTTTATTGTAATTAAGTATCAAAAGCTGAAGTGAAACTGTAATTTCCAGGTTCTGATCCAGAAGCAGGAAAACTTCATTCAAAATCGAATTTAAATTTGTACGTAAATGAGTGAAAATAGTCGTGAAACAGAACCGTCCTCAACACAGTATGTCGTGTTGTTCACTCAATATCTTTAGATAAGTGCGGTAATTTTTAAAAAAAAGATCTAATATTGTTTATTCAATATTTCTGTTTTTAGCAGCCTTTAACAAACAGCATTTCCCATAAACCCACAGACCATCATGGGTTAAATGTCACAGCTCGTCAGAAGAGGCGAGACGATTTCTGAGATTTCAGCTAAAAAGTTGGAAATTTTACATCAGAGGAAAGCGTTGGTGAGTTTTATGGACGTGGATGAAACTGAGTTACGATGACGTAGGTACTCATGCTGCTATGCTAGTAGATTTTAATGGGAATTGTAGTTTTTTGTTGTTTAACTTTGTTATAATTACGCAGGTTTCGATTTCAGACAGCAGCTGACAGACTGATGAAAGAAACGCTGGATGAGAGATTGTCTTGAGTTACAGAAGCCAGACAGGAAGTGATGTCATGACTTGAGCTCTCTATACTTGTTTATGATATTTATTTCCTAACCTTGATTTTATTGAGGTCAGTCAGAAGCTCCTTTACCAACCCAACAAGTAACACAAAGTACAAATACTGCAATTTACTTAATTTTTTAATACATTTAATACATCTATAATATTTATCTTTTTTACTTTAAACTGGTGCTGACATGATTCACTGACTGACAGAAAATTAATCGTCAACATTGCAGCTTCTCCAATGTGATGATTTGCTGTTTTTCTCTCTTTTATATCATTGTAAAGTGAATATTTTGTGTTGGTTGAAAAAATAAGACATTTGAAGACATCACTTTGGACATTTATCATTACATTCTGACATATTATAACTGATTAATGACAAAAATAATCAAAAGTTATTATTAATTGTATTAATTGATTAATTAATAATTATATGTTGGCTCATTCAGCTGTAGACTGTATAAAGTGCTCTGGAACGTGTCATATATGATAAACTGAAGTCTCTTTTAGAGTAACAGCTGCTCCAGGAAGTAGTCTGGTCCCACTCCCGCCCTGAATTGAACCAGACCTACAGAGGCGTGACCTGTGGGGCTCATCCAGCTGACCTTTGACCCAGAGGATTTAACCCGCCACACCAACAGCCAATCACTGCAGCCGCCTGAACACTCAACATCTGAACCAGTCTGACCTACAGACAGGGATTAAAGACCAGTAAACCAGCCAGTTAACCCGCCAGTAAACTCACCAGTAAACCAGCTGAACAGTCAGTCTACTGGTTGTTTCAAACTCAAAGTCAACGTTTTCCTCCTTTTTATGTCAAATAGTGGAAAAAGTGGCACATTTCTGTCAAATAACGACAATAACTTCCTCACCAAACTGATTTTTTGGTTCAGTTTTGGATGAAGTAGGTTGTGCTTTTGGGTTCTGACAGAACAGATGGTGGCAGTAACGTGGCGTTCCATAGGAAGAAGAAGACACACAACAATAACAACAATGGCGGACGGCTTCATGTGAGCGTTGTTCCGTTTATTATCTACTTTGACAGCGTGTGTAGAGTTAAACGTAGTTATTTACCACCTTTCTCTGCTCAAACTGTTGGAATCTGCTCATAATAAACTGAATGTCAGGAAGCCGCCAAGGAAACGGAAATAGTATACCGTTTCTTCTTCGTTGGTTTTCTGTGGCTGACTTGCTCATCTGTCCTTCACACATGCCCAGAATTACTTGTTTTGGCATTTTAATGTGGACGGAGGTATTTCCAGAAACAAGCTGAAACTTCTGCTGTAGACGCATGTTGTCTTTGCTCAAAAATGGCATTTTAGAATTTATCTGGCTTAACGTAGTCTGAGTCTGAGTCTCAGCTGTTTTCTGATAAGCCGACTGTACACAACCAAACAGCAGACTCAAAGTTAAGTATGAAAGTAGAACATCTAGTAGCTAAAGAGCCAAATATTAGCTGTTTGCTAACATGTTAGATACACAAAGGTTTAATTTTTTTAAGATTGTATGTCACATGTGTTTTTGTTTGCTTCTGCTGCCACCAAGCTGACAAACCATTTATTTGGCTTTAACCTAATAGAAAATATAAAGGACCAAGAATAGAACCCTGAGGAACTCCACAAGTACTTCTTAACACTGTAATGGGATAATCATGTTGCTCTGTTACTATCTACAGATACTTTATAAACTGATACTACATCAGTGTTGTCTTTACAGCTTGTTCTGCTGAAAACAAGTGGAGAAAAAATATATTTCTGTTGCTCTAAGATTCTCTGAATTTTGAGGAAATCACCCGAGAGTCACAGGACAGTTGTATTCCTGTATGTGGCGTTAAAATTTTGAATTGAATATGAGATTTTTTACCATAAAATAGTTTGGTTTGTGAATTTGTTTGTGGGTTTCAGTCAAACAGACAAAACAGAAAGCAAATGTAAGAAATGTAATTAAGTTTTTCAAGATATTTATGTGACTGTCGACTGATTTAAAGGAATTCCTGGAAATCAGAACAAAAGCTGAGAATTAAAGAAGAATCTCGGACCGGAAGATGATTCATAAAACCAGCCGCTTACAAACCAACCAGTCAAGAAGTCACCAAACAATTCAGACATTCAGTATAAACATGAAAACATCAGTTCAACACTGAACCAGAGAACCAGGAAACCAGGAAACCAGGAAACCAGGAAACCAGGAAACCAGCCAGTCAGGACGATGTTTTCTACAATAAACAACAGCAGCAGGAAAAACCATGACATGAAGCACGAAAACCAAAAAGTCTTGAGTCTGCACCGGACAGTAAAAATGTTTTCTGTACCAACTGATTCATTTAACTTTATTTTGAACTTCTGATGGCGATTTGTAAGAATTTCTAAAGATCCCAAATCTGTGAGGCTGAATTTTGGGGAAATGTGTCTAAAATGACATAAAATATACTGTATATGATTTCCTCTTGAACTTTAAATCTGCTTCAGATGAACCGTAAAAGTAAAATCTGTTACTTTGTTTTCTGACTAAAACCAATATTTTTAAGACAGAAGTCACAAAAAGTATTTAAATTTTGTTTGAAATTTCTAATTTGGTGCCAAAATTGGCCAATATGAGTTTTATTATTCTTCTCAAACATGAAGAAAAGCTTCTGAAACAACATTTAGAGCTCGATGAGACACAAAGTCGCCGCTGAAATCTGTTCGGAGCAGCTTCAGATGTAAATTTGGGGATCAGGAGGTTTATCACTGCAAAGGTAAAATCTTTGTTTTTTACCAAAATTGATATTTTTCAGACAGTTTATTGTTTGAATTTTCCAATTCGGTGCCAAAAATTTTGAAATAACTTGTATTTCCTGCAGAGCGTCTGGTTGTCAGGGAGGAAAAACTCTTAAGTTTCCCAAAAAGTCCAAAAACCTTTTTGTCTGATGTAGTAAAAATTTCAAAACAAAAGTCCCTGAGAGGATGCAATGTCTTTTTTTTCCAATTTTTCCAATTTAGAGCCAAAACTTGATCAGTATGAATGTTTCCCCAGTGATTTATCCTCAAATGTGCAGAAAAGCCTCTGAAACATTTTTATTCTGATGATATTGCTGCAAAATCTTTGTTGTTTTTTTTTACTACAACAGATATTTTAAAGCAGTTTATTGTCTGAAAATTTAAATAACTAAAATCACTGACATGTGTCTTCAGCTGGAGGAGAAATTTGATGTATTCATGTTTTATTGTAAGTTTATTGTGTAATAAGTGCAATTTTTTAACATTTTTATCATCGTTTTTACCAAAATAAATATTTCTAAGATGGTTCATTGTTTGAATTTTTCAATATGGAGCCACAAATGTTAAAATAATTTGTATTTCTCCCACAAGTTCCTCATTGTTGGATAGATCATAAAATACACATAATACTGCTTCACCTGAGGACAGTGGTTGTCTGTCCTGCTTCAGATTTGAATTTATGGGGAATTTTGGGGTTTCAGGAGGTTTCAGGAGGTTTCAGGAGGTTTCAGGAGGTTTCAGGAGGTTTCAGGAGGTTTCAGGAGGTTTCAGGACGTTTGTTGCTGCAAAAGTGAAATTTTAGAGTTAACTGTTGTTCAGTCTGTTTCAAAACGTAGAAACTTTATCAGAAGCTGCAGCTTGAAACAGAAACCAGAATCAACTCCAGATCAGAAATATTCCTTGTTGCAACAGAAAGAAAGAAAGAAAGAAAGAAAGAAAGAAAGAAAGAAAGAAAGAAAGAAAGAAAGAAAGAAAGGATGTCTCCACTTCCACCCCCTCCTCCCCCGTGTCCTTCTGTTGCTTCTTTTGTCTTTTGACTGCTGGTCACCCCATTTAACATGGGGCAGATAGCATCTAGCTGACAGATATTGGATTCCCCGGCAGCTCCATTGTTGGGGGGTTCTTGCGTTACAGTCGGACTCGTTTAACTCGCAGCCCTCCTTTAGGAAATGAACAAATTGCAGCTGAAAGTCTTTCTTTGTTGTTTTCGGCGGGCTGATCTCAGAGCAGCCGAGCCTCCGACAACAAACAGTCTACAGAGAGAAAATCACACCAGCGCAGCGTTGGGTTCAGACGATAAGAGCTGCTGGATGTTCACAAACTGAGACCGATCTCAACCGTCTGTCAACACTGATATCTGCTGCTGGGAGCCTTTAACACGCTGCAGCCCCAAAATATTCAATTTATCAAACATTTTCTTCTTGTTAGAGCCTCTAAAACTACAAAACTACACTAAAACTCACCACTGATCACTTGGTTTGGACTGATTCAGGTTTTTGAACCCCAGTATTGATACTTTCAAGATGATAATCACAAATAACATCCAATAATTTCTCTATTTTTCAATTTAGTGCTTATAAGAGCCTCAGAAACTGGATTTAGAGCATCTTTCCAGCACTAGAACTCACTCTTAATTCCCCGGTTTGGACGTATTTGCATCGCTGATGATGATAATCACCTTTAACATCCAATCATTTCTTTACATTTGCAAATGTTCAGAGTTTTTCTTCTTCTAAGAGCTATGAAACAGAACCTAACACTGATATCTGCTGCTGGGAGCCACAGTTAACATGTTGGTGCCAAAATATTCAATTCATCCAACGTTTATAAAAGTCTGTCGATCTTTAAACATCTGAAGACACTAAACGTCTCCACAAAAGTCCAAGTTTGGACTCATCTGGACTGTTTAACATGTTTAAGACCATAAAACAGAAACTTGAACAGTTTCATTCCAGTTACAGTTTGTTTAATTGGTCTGATTTAGTTTCTGAAGGCTGATTTTAAAGACTGTAATCACAAATATCTTTCAATCATTTGTAAAAAATATTTCAATTTGGTGGCAAAAAAATGTCAAATATGTCAATTTTCCTCCCAGAATTTTCTTTTCATCTGTGTAAAAAAAAAAGCTTGTTGAACACTTGAACTGTGCTGTAGTGAACAGATCAGAGACTCTGGAGGCTGATAAATTAATATTTTCATTATTAATATTGAAAGTTTTCTTCCTGTGGAAACAGATTTATAAAATACATTTTATTTATGGATTATTTGAGACAACAAATCACCAAACGTGATCAATTTTTGCTTAAATTTTCCAATTTAGAGCCACAAAATGTCAAATATTCAACATTTCCTTCTATGAGTTTCTTATTGTTTGTCTGAAGCAGCTTTAAATCTGATATGAAGTCGTTGAATTGAACGCAGCAGCAGCTGCTGGTCATGACGCAGGATTTAAAGCTTTGTGGGGAAAATAAAAGTGTCAAATGAAACTTTGATTGGACTGATTTGATTTTTTTTTTAAGCTGCACACACAAATAGCAGTCAGTCATCTTTTAACTATTTCAGTTTGGTGCCAAAATATTTTAGTTTTCAGTGTTTTCCCTTCGCAGAAGGTTGTGAAACTAAAACTGCACTGATTTATTGTTACTCATTTTAAGCTAATAAAACATCATGTCGAGCGTTTTGCAACAGTAAAAGTCTCAAATAGAACATAATCGCATCCTTTTCTTTCTTTTTTCTTCAGATTCTTTATTTATCTTTCATATTTCTAATTTGGTGCAAAGAAATATCAAGTATTCAGTGTTTCCTTTGTGTTTGGACTGATACAGATCTCTGAACACTCTGCAGCTTCTTCTTGTAAAAGTGGATTTAAAGCATCGTTGGACACTGAAATCTGATTCTGGACGCTTGTATCAGTGTTTTCTCTACATATGAGACACAAATCCGCCTCTGAAATCTGCTCTGGACTCTTTGAAAGCATGTTCAGCACGTTAACATCCATTATCTTCACAAATTCAAGCTACAAACTCAACAGGAACATGCAACAGTTTTCCTGCAGGAGGCTGAAAACAGGCCTCGGAGCATCATGGGAAACTGAAAGCGTCCTGATGTCATCAGCGGCTCTTTCAGCCTCCGCTCACAAACGACCACAAAGCAAAACAAAAGAGCTTCCCGCGAATGAAACGAGCAGAAATTCACAACATCAGGCTGATGTTATGCAGCTGCGATCAGACACAAGGTTTGATATCGGCCTCTGATATCGGTGGAAGCAAAACAAAGAGGAGAGATGATCGATCCTGAGAGGAGATCACACAAACATCTGAGTCATCTGTGAAATTCTGCAACAAATAAAAAACATAAAACAAACATCTGTTTTCTACTGAATTCAGCTTCTGCAAATCGATGAAAGACGTTTTTTCACGCGCGTCAAAACAAAACTCGGAGGAGCTTGAAGAATATTCACAGAGAAGCTGAATGATTCAGAGAGAAAATGAAAGATAGAATGACACATCATCACATCATTATTATCTTCTTACAGTCCGCTGCTTCCAGCGTCGCTTTCTCCAACTCAAAACTCCGCAAAACTGGAGAAAAGATCCGGGAAATTTGCGGTTTGCTGCTGCAGGGCAGGAGGTTTGACCTTTGACCTCCTCTATGAGCAGCCTGCTGTAGTTTAAAATATCTGGAACAATATGTGAAAGAAAGAAGGTGGATGTATGGAGGCTGATTTACAGCCACAGAAAAGCTCGTTTGTTGTATTTTTAGTGCAAAAAAAAAAAAAAACAACATAAATGTAAATATGACGAGAGTCTGACAGACAGACGCGCGCGAGCAACAGACATAAATACATGTAGGATTAAGGTTCGTTATATATGTCAATGCACGGACCAGTAAACATATCAGAGGAGACTAAATGTGCGTTTGTCTGCTTGTTTGTGGAGGTTTGACCTTTGACCTGCAGACAGATAGACAGTCACGCTGCAGCCAAAAAAAAAAGCTCCAAAAAAATGTTTCATCCAAGATTTCAAATAAAGCAAAGTTTCCATTTAATCCTCAACATTTTAGCCAAATAAGAAGCTCAGATTTAACCCCAAAAAATTACAATAATAGAAATAAAAGTCAGAGTGAAGCCTCTGTTCCCGCTTCGTTTATTTGAACGTCTTCACGAGCAGAAAACATCTTTACATTCATTATGAATTAATTTTCCAACATCCTGCAGATGAGACGATAAACCCGCTGAGAAGGTTTCATTAAGACAAAACAAAATCTTATCAGACAAAAGAAGAAAAAAACCTCCATCAGAGATCCGAGAGAGAGAAAAACCTGCAGCCACATCCGCCTGGAGAAGAACACGGCGGGAAAAACATCATTTCATTTGTCCAAGAAGGTGAAAAGAGTCAGTCTGCTTCCTCTGATAAAACCACTAAATGTTTCATCTTGGACTCAAAACAACAAATCATTTCTCATTTAGCATCAACAGCTTCTGGAGTGAAATTTAAACACGTCAAAATGTGCTTTAAACACATTTTTTCTGCAAACACAAAGAGAGAAAATGAGAGCAGGACGCGCAGCCTGCAGCGCCGCAGACTCACACACCGGAAGCAGTGAAGTGCAACACAGAAGCGGATCCGTTTACAGCCAAAACTCTCATATTATATTTATATTTGTTGGAGATTCTGCAGCAGAAAGAGACACAAAAGAAAGAAAAAAACCCAAAGCAGCTGCAACAACAAACATTCACATGATCACAGCAGCATCTCAAACACATGAAGTCAGGTGAGTCTCCTGCAGGTAAGACGAGACTCACAGACTCACCAGCGCCCACAATCAGCACTCAAATATGACTTTTCTTGACGAAAACACAAAGAAAGTCCAGCTGGAATGAAGCAGAATCAACAGAGATTAAGGCTCCTTTACGCTCTGTAAATATCAGGAATCTGAGCAAATAAATGAATCAGCAACGCTCAACTTCAGCCTGAAATCAGACTTTTCTCTAAGAAAAAAGCGAAAAAATGTGAAAGTTTAAGAGATTTTTTTCTGCTTTTCTCTGACACAGTTTAAGGTTTGAGGCTCAATAAGGCAAAACTACACCTGCTGCACCAAAACACCACCTCATTCACCTACAGATCACAACAGCATGTAACACGGATAAACGTCTCCTTTACGCACAGAGAAACCAAACAACAACAACAACAACAACAACACAACAACACAACACAACACAACACAACACAACACAACACAACACAACAACACAACACAACAACACATGGCACAAAGAACAACAATTCAGACTCCAAATCTGACTTTTCTTTAAGAAAATAAATAAATTAATCTGCAACTTAAAGGAGCAAAATGTCATCTGTTTGCATCACAGTTGAAGGTTTGAGGTGTAAAACAACAAAAACATCCAAACGAATGATTGAACACATGTGATGCACATGTGTTGATATTTTTTTGGGGATGATTTCTGGTTTCAGTGACAGTGAGGAGGCCGCAGCCTGCAGCGCCTCACATTTCACTGTTTCAAAAGGAGAAAAAAGTCACAAGCTGAAGCATAAAAACGCAGTGAGTCAGTCACAGCCTGAACGCGACCTCTGCTTGCATCATTTGACACAGTTTTACATCCAGATGCACGAAAAATCTTTATGCGTAAAAAAGCTTTACGCTTTTTTCTCTCTGTGTGCGTAAACAACAACAACAACAACAACAACAAAATCTCCCAAAACACAAACGCTCGTGTGGAGGAAGTGGATTATTGCGGAGCTGCAGGTCAAAATATCTCATTTAAATATAGTTCGCACCAATAAAACCACAAATTTCACTAAAAAGAGGTCATTTTACTCTAAAATTCTACAAAATAGTTTCAAAATAAGCAATAAATTTATGTTTTTTTATTATTGTTTTTGTACCTGGTGATAAAAACAGTGACAACACGGACGGGAGGAGTAAAAAAGACAAAAGGATTTGCGTTAGTTATGAATGTAACCTATTCTTTTATTTTTATTTTTTATGATTAAAACATTTTTTTTTCTCTTTTTTTTTGACTTTTGTAAGCGACAAACACGGGAATAAGAATAAGACCACAATAGTATCACAACCATGAAAAATCGTTTTTTAGAGACGACAATTAAAGGACAATCATTCCAAGTAGTATTATTAGATAATGAGGCTTTTTTTCTCTTCTGTCAAACAAACGGGTTTTTACATTGTTCTTCCTTTTTTAGAGAAAGTGAAACCCAAATTCAAATTACAAATAGACATTTTTTCTCTCTCTCTCTCTCTCTTTTACTAATTATACAAACAAAAAAAATAAAAGAAGAAGAAGAAGAAGAAGAAGAAGAAGAAGGAGCGTGAACGTCCGTTTTTTTTATCGGCGATCACGTTTACAGTCAAAGAAAAAAGCACATCACAGGCTGCCACTGCGGAAAACATCCATCAGGAAAACGAGACATTTACGCACAAATTCAACCTTAAAATCTCTTTTTTTCCTACAAAACAGAAGATTTAACTTCACGCTGCTTCTCTTCACTTATTCTAAAAGAAACCGAAGCGGAATAAAGCAGATTCCCTGCAGCTGCAACCACTAAAACATTCGTGGAGATTTTATTTTTTTCCGGAAATCGGCGCCACCAAACTCCAGTCAAATTTTCGCTAATTTAAGAAACAGAAAAGCGATAAAAAATCTCGTTTAAATGGACATTTTCTGCAGTGAAGGAGGCTTCAGTCACTCCTTCATTCACGCACTCACACACTCATTCATTCACTCGCTCCTTGTTTCCTACATCAGGCCTCTTGTTATGTTATGCAGCTGAATACTGACTCTAAATTTCCTAAAAATAAAAATAAACCGATTCTTTGGTCTATAAAAAAATGACATTAACAGTTTTGAAAACTGGAGAAATGAATGAGTGGAGAAACAGCCTCAGGACTTGAACGGCGGGAGCCAGAGTCGCTTTCTGCTTTAAAAAAAAACACATTTCACTTTATAGAAAATACAAATTAAAAATAAAAAAAAAATTAGTGTTTAAATTTTGTAAAATAAAATCATTCTCCGCCGCTTTGTTTTCTAACCCGCATGATACCTGATAATACTGCAAACATGCGGGCAAAAAAAAAACGGCTATTAGAGATATTATTATTATTATTATTTTTACCTTTTTTTTTTTAAATCTCAAAATTAGACAAAACTATTTTAAATACACATTCTATAAAAAGGTAAATGCCTCCTCCAACAACAACAAGAACAGAAAAATCAGCCTACAGCTCTCATCATTCTCAGATCACATTGCACGTCGCTGACTGACAGAACTATACAGAGACAAACCCCGGACACTTATAGTAACAGACATTATGTACACAGAAAGTAAAACTGCCAGAGAAGATGGAGCAGAAGAAGAAGAAGAAGCGATAATAATAATAATAATAATAATAATATTAATAATAATAATAATAATAATAATAATAATAATAAAAAATACCTGGAAACTTCAGGGCTGCTTTCTCTGTGCTGCTTTTTTTGTTTTGCAGTTTAAGTCTCTCCTCTTTTTTTCTATAGTTTATAATAATTTTTGTCATTTTTTTACAATGTAAATGTTCAGTGTAAAATGTTCAACTTACAGTTCCAGTCATTTTAAGATTTTTCACTCCTTGAGGGGTGGGATGGAGAGGGTGGATGGGTGGAGAGGTGAGGTAAGGTAAGGTGGAGGGGTGAGGGGGTTTTTGGGGGGTGTTAGTGTATAAGCGGGTTGGAGGTCGAACCCTGGTTCTGATGCGTAAAATAGTCAGACAAACCCCCGGAAAGTCCCGAGGAGAATGCCGGCAGAGAGCCGGACAGCGCCGGCCTCAGAGAGTCACAGGGCAGCGAGGAGGAGGACGGAGCCTGCGGGGAATTAGAGGCCGAAGCCCGGGCGGCCTGCAAGGAGCCGCCGCCGCCACCGCCGCCGCTCTGCGTGGTCATGGACGGGTGCGGGACGTGGGGGAAAAAGTAACTCGTCTGCCCGGCCAGCAGGTTGACCGAGCACGGGTTCAGGGAGTAAGTGGCCCCGGAACAAGGCACGGAGAGGCCGCAGGGCACCGCCGAGGCCGCCAGGGCCGCCGCCGTCAGGTGGTGCGTCGCGTAGGGGAGATCCCCGCCGACCAGCCGGTCCATGCTGAGCCCGTTGGAGGACGGGAACGACGAGTGGTTGTTGCCCATGTTCTGGGTGAGCATGGTGCTGTAGGACATGGGGTGACCCGGGTAGCCCGAGGAGGTCCCGTTGTAACCCAGGGCGCTGCTGGCCCGCGGGTGGTGCAGGGAGAGGAAGGGGGACATGGGCCAGTACAGGGAGCCGGCTCGGTCCATGAAGGTCAGCCCGGAGGTCAGCCGGGCCCCTCGTTTGAAGGCCAGCTTGGCCCGAGACGTGGTGGACCGCCGCCGGAGCTTCCCGGTGGTGCCGCCGATGAAGACGTCATCGCTGCTGGGGTCCAGCATCCAGTAGTTCCCCTTACCCGGGTCGTCGTAGTGCCGCGGCACCTTGACGAAGCATTTATTCAAGCTGAGGTTGTGCCGGATGGAGTTCTGCCAGCCCTGCTTGTTCTCCCGGTAGTACGGGAAGTTTTTCATGATGAACTCATAAATGCCGTTCAGCGTGAGCCGCTTCTCCGGGCTCTGCCGGATGGCCATCATGATCAGCGCGTTGTAACTAAAAGGAGGTTTTTCGTACTTGCCGCTTTTCTTCTCTCCGTCCTTCCCTCCGGCGCCGCCGTCCCCGTCTTTCCCGTCCTTCTTCTCCTCCTGTTTCTCCTTCTCGTCCGGGCAGCTCTCCTGGCTCGAGGAGTCACTTTTAGGATCCGCTTTTCCGTCCTGCTGCACCGCCGGGAGAGGAGCTTTCTGCTCGGCTTCGTCCGCGCCGCCGGGCCGGTGGTGGTTCTGGTGGTGATGCTGGTTCTGGTGGTCGCTTTGCACGGCCTCGGGCACCAAACTGTTTATACTGAACGACGATTTAGGAATCATTTTCACCTCTTTGCGCTCTCCCATATCCAACATCACCGGGCAATGAGGGGGGAAAATGGCAACGACCAAAAGCGACGAACACAGCTGGGTTTCAATCTGTCCTGTCTCTGCCCGCGAACCAGGACGGGAAGGAAGGAAGGGGGGATAGATAGGAAGAAAGAAAGTATAGCCCAACAAACTATTTCATGTTCGGTTTGGGGAGAAAAAAGGAAACACACACACACAACACACATGTACACACACATCGATAGGAGACAGATAGCTGCAATTAATTAGGGAGCCACAGCCACTAAAGCAAGTAAAAAACATTGGTTGGACCTTTCCAGTCCTCAGCCAACCAGGGGAACATTAGTATTAAATATTAAGGCGTCCTCTGCGCTTTCAGCCAATCATGACGCACAGGGAAACACACACATCCACCAATGCTGTGCACGCTGCAAAAAATGCCCACCCCGAGCAGTCTTTTCACGGCTTCTTGAGTCTTAAAAATGTTATTTTGATCAAAATAAGACTGAAAATCTGACAGCGGAGCTTTTAGTATTTTTATTGTTTTCAAAGCGAATCGTTTGATTGAACATTTGTTGATTTTTATTGGATCTTAGTGAAGAAACTAGTGGCTTTATCCGTCAGATTTAGTCTCATTTTAAAACTAAAACGCTTCATTTTTATAATAAATCAAACTTTATTTGAAAATGTGTCGTTTCTAACTCAGGTTGTTTATATTATGTGTGTTTTTTTTAAAAGGAAAATCAGACTTTCAGAGCGTTTTCACGCCCAAACGGCTCAACAGCGCGGACATTTTTTTGCAGCGTGGAAAACACACTCACCCATATCAACACCAGTCTGCCTTCCCTTCATCCCTCCCCTCCTCTCTCACTCTCTCTCCCCCACCTAAACTAAACCCGTAGCTGGAAAACACACACCGTGCATGTGTACACCCAAATCCCCGCCGCTCCTCATATTTACACTCCTCCGATTCAAATATTTCCCCCTTCGGCGTCTCCAAAACTGTTTACATCCCGACTCAGAGGGAAAATAAACAGAGGAGAGGGGATCCGGAGGGCACGCGGACACGGTCAGGACACGCGGAGGTGATTTGTGTGTCAGATCGCAGCAGACTGTTGAGCACAGAGAGGCTGTTTCTCCAAAAGCCGTTTGTCCTTCGTGCGTAAAATGCGCGTAAAATGTGCGCCGGGAGGGCGTAAACATGGTGTCATGTCAGCCTGCTGCTTCCAGGGAGGTTTCTGTAGTTAAGTTTCCTCCCGGCGGCTTCATGTTGGAGAATCTGACAACAACACGAAGTGAAGTGGAGACAGAAACAGACTGAGAGACTGAAACAGAGAGGCCGCCTGGCGAGACGCGCCGCTTCAAAACCAAATGTTACATTTAAAATATGTTTTATTTGAATCAAACTGACATCCAGGAAAACATTTTAGATTATTTAGAGCCTTTAAAGAAGGATTACAATTTATTATTATTAAATTGGAAAAAACATTCTCCAGCTCAGATTATCAGTCTGATTTAATAACTTTAATAATATAGTTATTAATATAAATACTTCTGTTATTATTAATACTGTTACTGGTACCGCAGTAATCAGCACTATTCAGTCTGTGTGATGGTTCAGAACACACTGAGATCAGGTTCTCGGTGTTTTTCGGAACATTTGGAAGATGTTTTATGAGCAGAGTTTCAGTATTTTTCCATTTGGAGATTCAGTTTATTTAAATGTGACGATCACAGTTATAATAATTATAATAATTCTGACAGTTTTGGGGGTAAAAGAGTTTAAAGTGAACATAAATGTATCAAATATTCATGTTGATCATTGAAGTTGACAGATAATATTACTGAACATATAAAGTACGAAGAATTCAAATAACCACAGAAACATATTAGTAGCTTATATTTGGTTATTGGTTATAGTTGGGGGGGGGGGGGGGGTCAAGACCTCAGTATTTATAAAATCTTTGCTACGGCCCTGCTGTTATTACTACAAGTACTACTGCTGTACTAGTACATGTAGTACTTCTACTGCTGTTCTAATACTAAACTAATATCACAGTTTTTAATGATATCTAACATCACTACTATCAATATTAACACTGTCGTTGCTATAGCTACAGATACTACTGACACTGTAGTACCACTTTCACTTCCTCTGCTGCTGTTTTTGTCTCCACACTGCAAATAAAACACAGATTAGACTCCGTGGAACATTTATTATTATATTTATAATGTGCAGTTACTGCTATAATATCTTCTACTGTCATATCTGTTACTAGTATTATACTACAAGTATGAATAAACATAAATAAATACATCACAGTTTTTCTTCAGAAACATCACCCAGCTGTGAATCAAATAAGAGCTCCAGGTTTGCTGATGTTATTCCACCTTAAAGCGTTTAGTGTGAAGCGCGTGCAGCTATGAATCAGTCAGAGTGAATTTGGCGTTTTTAAGGTGGTATCACAGTTAAATCACTGAATCTGAGACACACGAGAAGAAACTATTTATCACTTTTTTTTTTAGATTTTGCTGTGAGTCTTAAAACCACAATCATCTAAAAATAATCCCAAACATTGAAGGAAAGTGTTTCCATCCAGAGTTTAAACAAAGACTCAACATTTCCTCTCATATCATTATTCAACTAAAGAGTCTGTTTTTTTTTTCATGTTTTCGTTTGGAGACTTTCAGCCGCCGCAGGTCGCAGCAGCTCGGACACACTGAGGCTGAGCTGCGAGTCTGAGCTGCGAGTCTGAGCTGCGAGGAGCATCCAGAGTGACACTGTGAGTGAAATCACACACATTCTCTTCATTAAGGGAAGATGAAGGTGGAAGGAGACGAAGCACGCGACGAAAAGCTCTTTTAATATGTAAAAAAAATAAGAGAAATGATCTGGTCTCAGAGGTTTCTTTTGTTCTCGTTTAGAGGAAACTGAACATCAGTTTAAATGAAAAAAAAAAAAAAATGAAATAAATGTAGATTTGAAATCGTTTCATAGATGTTTGATCGTTTTTAAGTTGAATATTTGATCCGTTTGATCTTTTCAGTTTCATTTGTTGTTTGAAGGATTTATTCAACTTTGATGTCAGTTTTGTAAAAATAAAAACATTTATGAACAAACATTTGTATTATTGCGGAACAGATTAGTGTAGAAGCAGAGATGTGAGCTTTCATCTGACCTCTGATTCATAAAACATTTTGAAAAATATTTTTAAAAAATGTCTGAACTCAGATTTGATGTTTGGACGGTAAAATATTTTTAGAAAGTAAAAACGTGTTGAGTTTATTCTCATCAGGCTGATAACTAGAAACAACAGTAAATAATAATAATAACTGTATATTATCAGAAGGTCTCCTTCCCGGAGCTTTCAGTCACATCTTCTTCATCAGCAGATGGAATTTGTTCCGGCAGAACTAAGTGAGTGAATAAGATTTTCAAAATCAAGAACGAACCTTCACGATGAATAATAATTGTTGCTAAAGAGCACTCCGGCAGCAGAAAACAAACATGAACACGTTCGGTGCGTTTTTCCTCGTTTTTATGCGTAAAAACGCTCCGTGCGCGCGCTCTGCGGAGCTTAATACTGTATTTGCTGCGTTGATTTCATATTTATATGTGATGAAGTGATTTGAATTGTTTGTGTTTCAGCTTCTCTGTGACACCGAGTGACTGAACATCCTGGTTGTTTACTGTTGTTGTTTACTGTTAGTTGTTGTGACTCTGCTTATATGTTTCCTGTGTGTGTGTGTGTGTGTGTGTGTGTGTGTGTGTGTGTGTGTGTGTGTGTGTGTGTGTGTGTGTGTTGAGGTAAATTCCTGCTTGTGTCTGTCGGGCTGTGAGACATCCAAACAGACAACGAGGAGGAGGAGGAGGAGGAAGAGGAGGAGGAGGAGCTGCAGCAAAGAGAAAACATCCATCCAGCCTCAGAAAGACAAAAACCTGCATCAAACTCTGCTGATGTCGTTTATTTCACCTGCAGGTTTGTCAAAGAATCATCTGAGTGAAGTTTCATGTTTTAATAAAATATTTTCTTCATCGTGACACGTGAAGCAGCAGGTGAAGAGAAGTGACGTCAACAGAAAGACATGTTTGAAGGTTGAAATGAAACCAGACTCTCTTCATTTACTTCTACATTTTAAAACACATTTAAATCTTTACGTTTACAGATGAGAAAGATGTCGACTCTTGATTCTGTTTCTTCAACTATCAACTTTTTATTTTAAAATCAAACTTCATTCATTAAAGCGAACTCGTCTGCAGCAGTGTGACACATGACAGGACCGAGGAAGAATCTTTCCTCTTCTGTTGCTCTTCAAATCAAACTGAACCAGAGTTTTCAATAAGCAGTGAAATGTTTACTCTAAACTGTGTTGTTGCTTAACTGACAACTGAGAATTCAAGTCAAACTAAACCAGACTTCATTTTTACTTTTAGAACAAACTCACATAAATGAGAAGCTGAGCTGTGCAGAGTGAAGAGACGTCTGTTCTGTCTGTTCTGTTTGTCAGTTTATGTCAAATCAAACTAAACCAGACTCACTTCATTTTCTCCTGAAGTGTAAAAACACATTGAAATGTTCGATTTCCTCAGAACATTTTTGCTCTTTTCACAATTAAAAAGACAGAAATATGTGATGGCAAAAGAGTTTTTTTTAATATAAACTTTCTCATTCAAGTGATTAAAAAATAATCTCTATATTGTCACCAGCTGTTTTGGTTTGAACGCTGTCCAATATGTGCTGCTGTTAATTAAATCTGTAAAGAAACATTATACATTTACAGCCTCCAGCTGTCCATCAACACCATGCTTTTCATCCAATTTGTTAGCAGATCTAAACATTTTTATTTTATCCCACAAAGAAGAAAATATATACTTCTTGCTTCATGATCTTGATTGTGTTATATATCAATTTGTACGTTGTCTAAATGGGTTTATTTGAGTGTTGAAAATAATAAAAGTGTAATTATCACTGTGGAAACTTTTTACTAAACATGACATATTTGTGTTTGGGTGGAGTGGAAAGATGATTTTTACATGTAATAGAGGCTGCAGAGAGACAGAAACATTAGGGTGACCTTTGACCTCCAGCAGGATGATCATAATTAACATCTCAATTATCATCATAGGCAAAGATTAATTTGATTTTCATGGATTTTATTCCAACACCTGTTTTCGTTTTGCTTCCAAGGACCCTTCACTCATCCTGTCAGTTTTACACCAACCGGTGATAATTTTAGCCGAGATGTTTAATCAACCTGAGAATTGATTCACGTAATAAAAAAAGTGTTTAAAGTTGAAAGTTTTAGTGCGACTGAAATGTTTCATCCAGATGTGAAACAGGCGGTTAGTTTTTTTTTTTTTTTTACGTCTCTAGAGAATCTGCAGAACATCTGTTGTGTTTCTCTGCTAGTCAGGAGAAACACATCTGTGGGATCGATATCGATCAATGAAGCTGATCAGTGACCGATCAGGAGCGTTTTGATCAGAGGCTCTTTAGGGGGCATTTGAGGGTTCTTAAGAGGGTTACTAAGAAGGTTCTAGGAGTTCTTAACGGGTCTGTGGGTTATGAAATTGTTCCTGCAGCCCTTTGGGGGTTCCTTGGGTTCTACTGGGGTGTACCACTGATTCTTTATGGGGTTCATTAAGGGGTCTGTGGGTTATTAAGAGGTTCCAGCAGCCCTTTGTAGGGTCCTTGGGGTAAGAGGGGTAGTAAGGAGGTTCTAGGAGTTCTTAAGGGGTTCCTGGATTTTTTGAAATGAGATCTAGGGGTTCTAAGAAGTTCTATAGCTTCTTAAGGGATCTCCCCGCAGGCCGTAGGGGGTTCCTTGTGTTCCACTGATTGTTAACAAAGTTCATAAGTCAGTTTTAGGTGTTATTAAGTGGGTTCTAGGGGTTTAGGGGTAGGTAGGTTAGATCTGGGGCTTGTTAAAGGGTTTATGGGTTATTAAAGGGTTCCTGTATCCCTTATTAAATTGTTTGTGTTCTGCTGGGGTGTTCCATTGATTCTTAACAAGGTTCAAAAAGTGGTTCAGGGTATTCAAGGAAGTTCCAAAGTAAGTGTATGTGGTTATTTAAAGGTTCCTTGGGTTCTTAAGGGGGTTCCACTGGTTCTCAGCAGGGTCTGTTGGGGTTTTCTAGGGGTTCTTATGGGGCTCAATTGGTTTTAAGGATGGTCTAGTGCTTCCTTAAGAGGTCTATGGGTTATTAAGTGGTTCCTGCATCCCTGTGGGGATTGCTTGGGTTCTTAAGAGATTTATTGTAGCAAGGGGGCTCTAGGGGGTTTTAAGGGGTCCCAGTGTTCGTAAGTGGGATTGAGGGGTTTTAAGAAAGTTCTAGGGCCTCTTACAGGATGTTTCTGCAACCCTCAGAGGATTCCTTGTGTTCCAATGAATCTTAACAAGGTTTGTAAGTCAGTTCTTGGAGTTCCAGGTGTTTGAAGGAAGTTCCAGGGCTTCCTACATAAGAATCCAGGGAATATTGACAGAGTAGTTTTACAGATGTTGTTGGGCTCCATGGAGATGTTACGGGCTTCCTGTGGTTCATTAAGGGGATTCAGCAGGCCTTAAAGGGTTCCTTGGGTTCTTATTAAGAATCTTAACAGGGTTGGGAACCCCTTTATAGGGTTCGTTAGAGAGTTCTAGGAGTTTTCAAAGGCATTCAGAGGTTATTGGGTAATTTTCAGGGGTATTAATAGATTCCAGAGGGGTCCTTGGGTTTTAAGAAAAGTTCTAGAGCTTCTAATGCGGGTCTGTGGGTTCTTAAGGTGGTTCCAGTGGTTCGTAATGGGGTTCACAAGGGGGTTTTAGGAGTGCCTGAAAGGCTCTTGAGGAGTTCTGGGAGAATTTAAGAGTATTTATAGGTTCTAATCAGGTTCCAGTGGTTCTTAGGCATGTCTAATGGTTAATAAGGGGCTCCTGTGGTTCTTTAAAGGGATTCTAGAAGCCCTTAAGGGGTTTCAGTGGTTCTTATTGGACTCCGAGGATTGTTAAGGAGGTTCTGGGGGAGTTAAGAAAGCCACAAAGCTTCTTAAAAGGTTCTGTGGGGTTATTAAGTGGGTTCCTAGAGGGTCTGTCAGCCCTGGAGCCGTTTCAGGGGTTCCTCAGAGGGATCTTAAGTGGTTTGTGGTTGTTCTGGAGGTTTTTAAGGGGTAACTTATTAAACATAACCCTTTATTAATATTTTCATGTTTTACTGCAACAACAGACAGAATATTTTTCAGAACAGAAAAATCTGAACCTGCATCCAGTCCTCACCTGTGACCTTTGACCCCTGACCTGCCCTCTGAGGGGAACCACCCCTCAGTGTTCCCTCAGACCTGCAGCAGGAGAAGGAGGACCGAACTGACTGAAGGTGTTAATCTGCAGAATTTATTGACTTTAAGTCGGAGAATGTTTGAACACATCGACGCTGTGATTTCTCAACACGCCGGCTGCGTGTAAACAGCCTCAGTATTATTATTATTGGCTTTAAGGCTCAGAGGGAAAGTTGTGAGCAAATAAATCAGAGGGATCAACAGAGAGAAGCGGGAAGCTGTGAGGAGGACGGAGGGCGCCTCCCAGCGGCGGAGCGAGGATCCATGTTTGTGTTTCCAAATCAAACCATTAATTCTTCTGATTTGATCTAGAAAAATACAAACAGAAAATGAAACTGTAATAAGATATCAACTGAAACTCAACAATTAAGACAAACTTTTGACAAGTTTTACTGTCGCTACATCAGCTGTTTTTATCGAGTCTTTTATTCATCAACTCCTCCACGTTTTATAACCTAAAAAACACGTATTTAATTACAAATGTTGTGTTGTTTGTTTGGAGAAAAAACAGCGGAATAATGTCACGTAAAAACGTGACTGTGCGCGTGTGTCAGATGAACGTTTCTGTGGTCGTGAATGTGACAGAAAACAGACGGAAAACTTTAAAAGAAGAGAAATAAACGCTGAAATTCTCCATCTTCAAGTCGTTTCCTCTGTTTTAATCAAATATGTGTAATATTCTAATAACGTCCTGTGTCGTAGCTGATTACAGTGACCTTATTAACTACTTACTGTCGCATTTTACTTGTACAATATAATAATCTCATTATATAAACAAAAATAATCTGGTTAAAACTGCGGTAATATTTATCCGTGAATGCAAACCGTAACTTAAATTAGTATTTAAGCAAATAGCAAACATGTCTGCTTACAAAATAAAGTGTAAATAATTTAATAAATATTAAAATTAGAAACCAATGGCACTATTTCAGTTAATTTCCAGCATGTAAAGGGTTTAATGTGAGGTTTTCCCGGTTAAAAAGATCGATAAATCCTGCATATTGTAATAATCTGGACCACAACCCTCAATAAATGTTCATAAACTGGATTTTTTTTTTAAATCCCATGTCCTGTTAAATGTAAATGTTCCTTTATCCTGGTGTAAATACTGCTTTAAATTTGGTGAAGATATTAACCCCAAAATAGGCCAAAACCAGGATTAAAAACCCTTCCCGGTGTAATTTAGGGATTTAATGTCATCGTTCAAATGTTTGGGTTTGTTTAATCCCCCAAATTAGCAGAAAAATACGGAGGACATCCGAGACCTCAGTGTCTTTAATCCACATCCAGGAAACTTTTACTTTTTTATTAATCTCAGGAGAACAAAACACGTTGAGATTCTCCTTTAAAAAAGTGCAAAAATCTTTGTTTTTTTACATTTTTCTTTTGCCAGAGAGAGAAAGTTGCTCGTCTTTCTTCTCCCGCTGAAGAGAAACCAAATCATCTGCAGCTGAAACCTGCAGAAAAGAATCAGAGCTGCAGTCAGACAAGAGAAGAAAAAAACTGCAGAATAAAAACATCGATTTGTGATTTTCTTTCTTCTTGAACGAACTCGCCGTCTGTCCGCTGCTGTGCGTGTGCGTGTGTGTGTGTGTGTTTGTGCGTGTGTGTGTGTGTGTGTGTATGTGTGTGTGTGTGTGTGTGTGTGTGTGTGTGCGTGTATGTGTGTGTGTGTGTGTGTGTGTGTGTGTGTGCGTGTATGTGTGTGTGTGTGTGTGTGTGTGTGTGTGTGTGTGTGTGTGTGCATGTGTGTTGGGAAGTTAAACTGGTTAAACTGGGTTTTGAGCTGCAGACAGGTTTGCCTCTGATCTCCTGCTGTTTCTCGTCTCTCTGCTGGTTTCTGTCGCCGTGAGCTGAATGTTGAAGCGCGAATCAGACGGAGGCCTGGAGGGACAAAAATATTTCCAACAGAACAAACAATAACACACCGGCAACAGGAGGAAAGCTGATGGTCACTCAGATAGTTATATTCTGCCACTGAAATATAATAATAAAACATAATTTAAGACAGTTTCAGTTACCTGTTAATGTCCTTTAATTAAAGCTGAATTTAAAGACCAAAGAACGTCGATGTGGACTCGTTTCCGTCCTCATCAGTGGACACATGGTGCAGAGAGTCGAGCTTTAGTTCCGGGCTGTTTCATGGACTGTAAAGAAAGTAAACCTGAACAAAGATGTGCTGCAGCTCTGAAAGCATCCTCACGTACAGCGGTGGCCTACGGCAGCTGCAGCGGGTCATCAGCTGCGCGCAGACAGTCACCGCGGAGCTCAGCTGCCGCCTCTAGAAGAGCCGCCACCCGTCTGCAGCGACCCGGCACACCGCTGCCGCCGCCACCGCCTCCTCCATCACCACCACCACCACCTCCTCCACCCAGTCCGCTACAGGTGCATCACCGACCGAACAGTTTCTACCACAAAACAATAAATCTCCTGAAACAACCCGCCAAAACCCCTCAGATTCAGGACCGGAAGGCTGCGCTGACATGTTTTCACATCATAAACTGTTTACTGACCGCACAACTGCACACAAACCAGGACAAGACTGTGACCCCTGATACTTACAGCGCCTTACTTCCTTTTCCATGACTATTTATATTTATATTCATATTTATATTTATATATTATTCATCCTATATAACTCGGTGCAGCACAGTGAGTCTCGTGCAGTGACAATAAAGGTTCGTTAAAGGTTTAGTTTCCCTTTAAATGTAACTTTAAACATCTTAAACTAAATCAGAGGTTTATTAAATTATCTGAAACATTTATGACTTCATTTTCATCTAATTTAGGACCAAATGTAACTGATTTGCCGTCTAAAGGTTAATCAGAAATTCACATTTCATTCAAGGTGATATGAGGTGTAAAATAATTGATTTTCTTGTTTAATTGCTTCTTATTTTACTATTTTATGTGTAAATTGTATTTTGTTTCCTTTACGTATCTGTGTGAATTAAATCTAAACAGACACACCTCATATATAGTTCATGACATTTGTATTTATTTGAGATCATCTTCAAATTAAGTCTTTTGCAATTAATATAAAATATATAATAATAATCCTGATAATGTTCAGTAATAAACCTCAAACACTGAAATCGTCTCAGATGGATTTTGAAGTTCAGATTTTTAAATATTTTTGAACATTTTTTATTGAGATTTTGCACGTTTTTTTTATTCTTTGCATTAAATTCTTTCATGATATATTTATTTATTGTTCTCTGGTTAAATATTCAGCATGTTTAAGTGTTTACTGTGTTTAAATATTTTATAGAAACATGTTGATGAAACTTTGTGTTCAGACAGTTTTTGTCTGTGAATCTGTCGTGAAGCAGATGAACAAACATCTCCAGCGGTGAAAACATGAATTCATGAGGAAGGAAATGGCTCCACAGTTCCCGCCGCAGATTATCAAATAAAAAAAAGCAGGAAAAAGTGAGTGAAGTCGCAGCCAGAGAGGAGAAATCCTGCTGACCTGCTGCACGAAAACAAGCAGGAAAATCATTAGCTGTGTTGGCGCCGCAGGGTTAATGGTTCAATCAATGTCAAGCGCTGGAAATAAACTTCTGAACTGGACAATCTGCCGGCTGGAGCCCGCAGACTCAGACTGGGAACACCGGGAGGAGCGGGAGGCTCATTACTGCACCGACAGCGCCACCGTGAGGCGGACAGCTGCAACTACACACCGGAGCACCGATCATCATCATGGAAACAAGTTCAAATCACTTTAGATACAAATATAACTCAGTCATTCAAACTTTTATGTTTCAGTAATGAAATTATTAGTTGATTAGTGGATTGACAGAAAAATAATCAACAATTTTGATATTTTCTTAATCGTTTAAGTTATTTTTTGAAGAAAAACACAAAAATATTCTGGTTTCAGCTTCTCCAAAGTGAAGATATGATGTTCTTTTAGGTTTTATATCATATTAAACTACTGGTCAGTTTTTATTGAAATGTATGTAGTTTAATGTCTCAATGTACAAATAATTGGAGATTTAAAATTAAAACAAAAAAAGGTGGAATATCTTGATTAATAAAATTGAGCCTGTTGCAGATAAAACAGCCAAACTAACTTTCTCTCTACAACAGAAATTAAATATTTCAAAAAACAGACTTTAATGGAGCAAACAGACTAAAGTTTCATCACTACTGAGTCTTCATCAGTCAGAGCGGACGAAGACACGAGATGAACAACATGTGTAATCAACCTGGAGCAGGTGTGTAGTCGTCATTAGATAACTGATAATGAATCTGATAGATCCAGTTAATCAATATGAAGTCTGCTGTCCTCCACCTGAGAGGTTGATTCAGCTGCTTTTTGTTGGACGATGTGAAGAAACGTATTTCAACTAGAAACTAAATGTTGTTGGAAAGTTGTTCCAGCGTCTTTCTGTCCTGATCAGCTGGACGACCAAACGACTTTATGATAGAAAAGCAGAAAATCCTCATCTGAGAAACTAAGACTGTCAAATATTTGGTGCTTTTGGTTTTTTTTTTTTTTTTAAAAAGACTTGATTCATCGATGATCATCATGTAACAAAATAGTTGCCAATATGTTTTCTTCCCGTTAACTAACCGATTAATTGAATAAATAAACTCTGATCAGAGCTTCAGCAGCCACATGAAGACAAAAACAAAAAGACAGAATTAAAGTTCATATTCAGACGAGAGAATAAACTCTGATGTTTCCATCAAGAGTTCTAACAGGAACCAGTAACGTCCCAGTTACTGATGCTCTTTATCTGCTGCTGTCTGACAGCAGATTCTTCTTCTCGCTCTTTGGGAACTTTTTTTTTTGTGTGAATGAAACTAGAAACAGATCAGAACACGTCGCCTCATGTGGACATTTTAGGCAGAAAACGTTTCCTTTAACGTCCTCATGAACAGACGACGTTCATCAGACTGAAACCACAGATTCACTACGAGTCTGTGACGTTACAGGAAGTTGTGATCTGGAGCACAACAAGCTAGTAACTTGAGGTTTTGGTTTGTAATTGATCAAATGTATGAATTTCTCCAGTAAAAGTTTTTACAGCTACATCAGTGACTGTGAGGAAACCAGAAGTGTAGAGAAGTAAACACAGTGCAGCAGATTCACCATCATGTAAACAAACAAAATGTCAAAACTACACTGTTTCTCAAATAACTTCAGTACAAAGTCCAGATGTTGATGATCTGCAGCGCAACAAGCTGCAAACAGAAACCGTGTTCCTGCACATGCTCAGTAGCGTCTGCCTTACACAGAACTACTCTCCAGAGACTGAAAACATGATGCTGTTATTAGTCTTTGGAGCCGTTTCTGAATAAACTAACGTGACCAAACTCTTGATGATGAAGGAACATGTGACCCAGTGCAGCGCTGTGACTCACTGACGGGTTTTTAATCAGATATATCAGCTTTGATACAAACACGATACTCGTTAGTAGATCAGTTCATTGTTAGAAAATCAGCAGAATGATCCTTTAAGAGAGACTTTAAACTCTCAAATAAACAAACCTCACAGAATAAAGTCAGATATTTAGTAGAAAAAGCTTCAACACTGCAGCTCAGACAGTTGACCTTTGACCTCTGCATCACTGACAGGAAAATGAAAACATTTGATTAAACATTCGGTGCAGTTTATTAACTTGACTTTTGAACTGTATATTCCACAATCTGCTGCGTATGAACACAACATATAAATCTAACAGTAAATCGATAAAATAAATGAGATTATTGATGAATACAAACACATCAAAAGTGTTAATTTTCCCACCTTGAATATAAATAAGTTTCTGTTAAAGTGCAGAAACAGATCAATGATGAAGTTACATCACATGTTTATGATTCATAAACTGGAGACAGTTTGTGTGAATGAATCTCTTAAATTCACTTCAATTGACTTTAATTTCCCAAAACTGAACTGAAGTGTTTCAACTCCTGATTTCTCTCAAATGTCTTAATCGGACTCATTATTTTTAATGATTGGCTGATTGATCTGATTGAATGGCAGAGAGAGGATCGACTGGAGATGTTTGGATTTGTTGCTCGTTAATAAATAAACTCTGAATAATAAATCATTACCCTATGATACGGAGCTGCGTCTCTTCGGCTCTGCCTCCTAAAATGTGACAAACGTGTTTTAATTGATCTGCTGTCGATCACTTTGTGTGACTTTTCAAAAAGGTGGAGATCATGTTTATTCAAACGAAGTCACTTCAGACTGTTTTACAGCAGATTCTCATTAAAAGTCATATAAACAGACGATTAACAGTCGTTTAACGAGCAGACGTCCAACGAAGGCTTCACTTGGTTTTTATGATGCAGTGATGAAAGTTATTGATGATATGAACAGCTGGTTCGTGTGATGAAGATGTGTAAATAAATAAATACAGGTGAGTTTTGACTGACATTGTGTTGTTGTGCAGCTATTATTGATTTTGTTTGGATATTCACTAACTGATCAGCAACCAATCAAAGGTACAGATTAACAGATTAACAGATCAGACGTTAATGAACACGTGATGAGCTGATGTCATACGAAGCATCAGAGCAGGTTGAAGCCCTGACCTTTGACTTGCAGGCAGCATTTGAACACCTGAACTTGGACCATGTTTATCATCCGACATCAGAACAAGATAGAAATAACAGAAAACCACTAAAAGCTGAATATATAATAATAATTTAACTTACAGCGATAATTCTGTTCACTTGACCCCAGAAAGGTGTTAAAGACTGAAGATGTTTCTTAGTTAAGCTAATGTTTAGCATGTTGGCTTTGAATAGATTATTTGTGAAGGAGGATGAAGGTTCAAATGAAAACAGTCTTCTTCTATAGCTGTGTTGTTGTTTCTGTGATTCAAACTTCGTCTTTTTCTGACAGATTCTTAGTCATTACGTTACATTCAAAGTGCATTTAAACAGGAACAAGAGCTTTTAAATGCATCTTTAACAAACCACATGATTAAAAAAAACAACTAACTGGTTTCCTCTGAAGTCTTCTTCAGTGGAGAGATCTCTGCTGCTCTGGAAGAAGTTCTTGAAATGACCTTCAGTTAAATGTTTTAATCAGATTACACTCATATAAAAGCAGGTTGTGTTCTGTAAGGCAGAAGCAGTTTATCAGTAAATGATTGATGAAACTAGTAAACCTTAGATTCCAGTATTAACGTCCCAAACTGTACCAACAGGCGTCGGATGGATCGATGGTCGATGGAGCTCTACTTCTTTGTGAAAAACTTCCTGAAGGCGTTCCAACTCGACTTGTTGGTGGCGTCGTCTGTTACCTGCGCGGCGGCAGCGGGGGGGTCCTGGGAGTCCGGGGGGGGAGGAGGAGGAGGAGGAGGCACTGAAGGAGGCTGGTTTGGGCGACTCTGTTGGTCTGTAATGCAACAAAATACAATCACACCAAATAAATATCCACACAGATTCATTTATACGCTCAATGATAATCTGCTCATTAGCATGTTGGTTCCAACAAGCTGAATTTTATTTAACATGTGAGCTTTCTAGTCTCTATACAACTTTTATTAACTCTATTTATTTTTTATATTTGAGTTAATCAATTTAGTTATTGTTTATAATTTTTAATCTGTTGCTTTTATCTACCTCATTGTTTTTGTATTTTGATTTATGCTATTAACACTTTAATTTCCCTTTGGGATTAATAAAGTACTCTATTGATCTATCTATCCATCCATCCATCCATCCATCCATCTTGAAGAGTTGATATCATTATATCATAATGTAGCGATTCATACAAGAACTTTTGAAAGTTAAGGTTTATATGGATGCTGCTATCATGTGTATGATAACTAGAGCTGCAACGATTAGATGATTATCTAATCTATCTATCTAATCTAATCTATCTATCTATCTATCTATCTATCTATCTATCTATCTATCTATCTATCTATCTAATCTAATCTAATCTAATCTATCTATCCATCTATCTATCTATCTATCTATCTTAATCGATTAGTTGCCAACTATTAAATTAATTACCAACTATTTTGATAATCGATTATTCATTTTAAGTCATTTTTTAGGAGAAGAATATCCAGATTCTCTGATTTCAGCTTCTTAACTGTGAATATTTTCTGGTTTTAGTCTCTATGACAGTAAACTGAAGATCTTCAGGTTGTGGACAAAACAAGACATTTGAATTTGTCATCTTTGGCTTTTGGGAAACACATTTTTCAACATTTTCTGAACCAAACAACTGATCAGTTAATTAAGAAATATGATAATGAAGATAATCATTAGTTGCAGCGCTGCTGATAACATTGTAAGATTTAAGGTAATTCAGTGCTCCTGTTTTTGACCTCTGGATAGTTTGGGTTGATATGAATGTTGAATATTTTATTATAAGATTTATGATTAATTAGCATGTTTTTCTTCACTTACTAACCTGGATGGGAACGTGTGTGCTGTGTCCTCTCACCTGTCGTGGCCTCGCCGCCCTCCGGGTAGCGGTGTCTGTTGTAGTAGGTGTGGGGGGGTTTGGGAGGAGGTTGGCTCTCTGTGGACGATTGTCTCTCCAGGCTCTCAGCTCTCCCGTCGGACGGCTCGGCGGACACTGAATCATCCGCAGCGTCGGCTAACTTCTCCAAACTCAGGTTGACTGACGACGCTCTCCTGAACAAGATAATGTTCATTTTTTTGAACAAAATGTATCACGACTCTTCAGCTACTTTATATAATCCATCATCCCCGAACCAACGCTGGCTGCTATGAGCTGACTGTTTAGGTAGAGAGCTAACGTCATGTAGCTGAAATGTTAGCTTGCTATATGTCAGCTATTCCTCTTGATTATTACCTAACAAGCAATTCAAGATCAGATTTGTTTCTATGCTTCTAGCACAAAGAGAGGTCCAGGACATATGTAGCCTAGCTTAGCACAAACACTGGAAGTAGAGGGAAACTGCTAGCCAGCTCAATCAAAACAGAAAAAAGCTACTCCAGATGTTTTCATTTTCAGCTTAATTTAAGCTAATATTAGCATGCTAGTATTAATTCTAGTGTACCTATTGTGTAGACATTTTATTCTGACTATCAAAGCTATTTTAGATTCTCCAAACTACAAACTTCAGTTGCTAATGAGTTCAAATTTGTCACATAAAGAACTAACATTATCTAGCCTATTAGCTAACTAGCAGCTGAGGCAGATATTAAGAGACTTTGAGAAAGTTTGGGAAAGACGAGACAATAATTCATCTCAGATTCAGTTTTATCAGTTTCATCTGTCCACTGTGTGTTTAGCCGAGCTAAATCCATGTGGATCAACCGGTTTGTTATTCAGGTTAAAGTGGGAAGAAGCAGCTGGTCTGTCGGGCAGCTGAGTGAAGTGCAGCCTGCGGAGGAAACACCGGGACCGTCAGGGTGAAACAGTCCGTGGAGGAGCTGCTGTGTTCAGCTGCACAGATAGGAAACACTTCGGCTGACAGGATGTACCACTCTGTTTGAAAAAAAAAACTTCTTCTTCCTGGTTTATTCCGGCGGTTGGTAACCAGCGTATTAGGTGCATTACCGCCACCTTCTGGTCCGGAGTGTGGACCAGAGATTAAATCCTACACATTAATCCTGTCTGTCTAATAAACTCAATGAAAACTCTACTGCTGCTCCCACTTGGCAGGTTCATTAAAGTTTTAATGCTGAGCTCCTGAACTCCAGTCTTCCTCAGTTCTTCCTTCATATATTGTCTTTCTTGATCATATTTAGTATAATCTATGTTTGCATGTATAATAGTCTCCTCAGCCAGCTGGAGAAAAATATGCGCATATATCAGCATCAATCAGCCACAATGAGTTGGAAATATCTGCATATCGGATATCAGCAGAAAATCCACTATCATGCATCCTTAGTTAATATAATACATATTATTCCCAAATACATTTCAGAATAATGTCATTTGCATGCTGCATAATGAGTACTTTTACTTTTGCTACTTTAAGTATAATTTGATGTTTTTGTACTTTTACTTAAGTACAAATTTTGAATGCAAGACTTTTACTTGTATCAGAGTATTTCTACACTGTTGCATTCCTACTTTTACTTAAGAAACAGATGTGAATACTTCTTCCACTGGCTCAAACCAACCACCCCCGCTACGAGGGCAGAATGTTAAATAAACATATTTCTCCTGCAGAAATCCTTTGATCAGTGCATTTTATGAATGTTTAAGTCACGTTGCCTCTGCAGTATTTCATATTTTTATGTCCGTGCAGCAAACTAAACCAGACGTAATGCATGACAGCTGAATAGACCCGTGGCTGCTGTGTCCTTTGCCACCGTGTGCTTTTTCCACCATTGTGTGCCCGCTGAATGTAATTCACCTTGTCAAAGCATCTCATTAAAGAAAAACCCTGCTGGCGTAGAGTTTCATTTCTTTGGCCTCTCACCCACCTGAGAGGTGCCCGGTGTCCCCACAGCGCTCAGTGTGAACAGATAGATGTGAAAGTCAAAGTCAAATTACCTTCCTCTGTTTGTAGGAAACCACTTCGGTCTGAAACTCCATCCGACGTGATGACCCTACACGCGTCCCGTTTGACCCCAGAACCATCCACGCAATTCTTTTGTTTGATCGGCTTTCTGTTCACCGCAGGAAATCCTTTCAATAAAGTGAATTCTTAATAATCCGGGTCACAAATAAAAATGAAATCCAGAACAAATTATCGAGGTAACAAACCTTCATACTTTTTGGATGCTGACTGATTCGTGTTCGTCGCTCCGAGACTCTCCAGTAGTGAGTTTTAGTTTTGGTAACTTTTTGGGTTTTTTATGTTTCTTGATTTATTTTTTGTCACTTATTATTTCAATTTTATAAAGTCAAAGTAAGAAGCAGAAAATAAAGAAAATGAGTAAGTATAGAATAAGGATTTGTTCTCATATTGTCCTTTCATTTAACCAGGTCCAGATATGACGGCGTCCATGTTGTTTACAGTCCATTTCCTCCTTTTTTCTGGGAGGAAATGTTCTTCATATTTCTCGGGGAGAATGAATTTATATCACATATTCTTCACTATGTCCGTCATTGGTTAGAGGTTGGAGGCTCCTTTTAATAGCAGTTTGTACTTTGTACTCACTTTTTTGCAGAATTTTACAGAGATACTTCTTAAAGGAAAAGTTTACAGTTTGTCAACAGCAGTCAGGAGTCCATATGAGCACCTTTCCTCACTGTAATCACTCTGTTCTGTTCATTCTGGCTATTAAACACACAATATGTAATTTCAGCCGCTAGGCGTCTCAATCAAAACAATAGCAAAAGACGGAGTGTGATGACGGTGTGAAGTAGCAAGGGATCATGGGAGTTGTTGTCTTCGTTGTTAAATAACCAGCTTCAGCGGGATAGGATTACTCCAGTGTTCATCATCCGCAGAGGTCTCCTCCTCTCCAGAACAAACGGACCCGGAGATTACAGGTAAAAACACTGAATAAAGCTGTTTCACCTAAAAAAATCAAGTGTTTCTCCGACGATGTACGGCGACCACCAGACTTCCTGGAGGGGCTGTTAGCCGAGCTGCTGCTAACACTTGTTCGGTTTATTTCTCTGATAACTTAAGATCCAGACGTCCAATGACTAAAATCCTTCTTCTGGCTAAAAGATATAGTTAAAAACCACCTAAATTTATCATGAAAATGTGGCTTAAAACTGAATAAAAGTCCATTTATAACAGTTTGTGTGGAACAACCACAACGCTGATGTATTATCTTGTATGTGTGTAAGTTACTCTTTGGTAGACGCCATTGTAGCGGACAAACACAGCGCCGCCGTATGCATCTGGTGCGTATTTACTCTTTGGTAGAGGAGGTATGACGCCATCGACAGGCGACCAAATGAAACGGTCCGTTACTTTGATTAAATTACAGATTTCTGTTGGAAACATTTGGGATAATGTAAGAACACAACTCAACAACATATATAACATAGGTCTAGTTGTTTTTACACATTTTAATGTGGAATAATTACATATTATAGCTTTAAAAGATCCCCAAATCTTTCCCTTCCCTCTTTGTGTTTCCTCGGACAGTGTTTCCCTGTTGAGCTGCAGGTGGAAGTATAGTAACAAAAAGAGGAACTTTGGCACTAAAAAGACTGTAACGTTGAAAGATATCTACTTGATTTGACTCATTTGGACGCTGAAGCTTCATATTAGCTTCAGATAAACTTTTAAATACATTTTTTGCACAGAAGGAGGACTGTGGATTTTGTCCTCCATCACTTCCATTGTAAGGTCATTATGAAGGGATCTTCTAATGGTCAGTATGAACAGGAAGACTACAACTTCCTCTGTTATCAATCCAAGATACAATATCTTACAGTTTCATAACCTAAAATGTTTTATAAGGGTTAAAAGATGTTTTCTGACTTAAACAGACAACATTAAATACTGAAACATTTCAACAGTTTTTATGTGGAAAAATATTAATACTCTACAAACTTATATGTTTTGAAAAGACATATTGTGTTGGTGTTGTAATTGGTAACTGTTGAACAACATTTTTAACGCGAGAAACTGCTAATTATTCTTTTTAACGTTTGTCTTCGGGCTTTGACTTCCCAACAGCATCGTTTTCATCAGCTGGCTATTAAATCTGGATATCTGAGCCTCCTTAAACGCATCACCAAGTTTCTAAATCTTGAAAATGATATTTTATTATTTTTAGACCTGTTTCTTCACAAACTTATAATTCGTTTCTACAACTGAGATTAAAGTAAAAACTGATGGATTATTTGGACAAAGGACAGCAGGAATGAAACGTATGAGATTTGCAGTTATAGGTGTTAAAAAAGATGCAGTCATGGTCTTTCAAATCTGACAGATCAGACTTAAAGGACCACAGAAGATCTAACGACTTGCAGAGCGGTTTGAGCAATTTTCAGCAATATATAAAGTGGATGTGATTTGTATGTAATCAGGGTCTCTACAAGGTTTAACAAGCTAAATTTAAGACTTTGAAATACATTTTTAATACTACGTTGAACGCAATTTAATACTTTAATACGATAACAACGACCAAAGTATTAAAGTATGATTGAAAATATCTAATTTTTCTCAGTAGTTCCCAGCAGTGTATCACAATAACTGTAAGTTCTTTTGTATGTGTTTGCAGCTGTTGGGAAACGTTTTAAGATAATTGTTCCTGCAGAACAATCCACCGTCGCATCGTCTCACTGTAGTTTATAGATGTAAACGTCTCCCGACAGCCGCAAACACACAAATAAACTTACAACTAATGTTACTGCAGGTCTACAGCAGGAAAGAGACGATATTCAGTATATAAAAACACCTTTGGACAAGATGTTGAACACTTTTAACACCTTCTGAGGACATTTTTTTAAAGGGAAACTGAATTCAAAGCTTTTTAAGACCTGCAGTGGACAGTGGGAACCTTCTGAGGACCAATCAGAGCTTCAGTCCACAAAAGTGAGTCTGATCTTTATTCCTCAAAGGGCTGTTTAACAGTAAAGGGTCTGGATTACAGGTGTGTCTTATGCTAACGAGGGTCCTCGTCCAGACGTGTCTGTGTGCTCACCCCGAGTCGTCAGAGTCGCTGCTGGCTGATTCGTTGCAGTTCTGGAGCTTCTTCAACCAAAGCAGCTGCAGCTCTCTGCTGGACGCTGCAAACAGATACTGACTGCCGTCCTCCAGTCTGAGAGACACACACACACACACACACACACACACACACACAGACACACACACACACACACACACACACAGAGTCAACACAACAAAACAAAACACACAGCTGAGCAACACTAAAGAAACTACGGTACATTTATTTACAGAAACGCATCCTCTGCCACGTTTTTAAAAGTCTCATAAATCCTTGCTGATCAGTCCTGCACTAATATTTCAGGCTGAATTATGGGGAAATTTGTTCAAAATTATGCAAAAGATATTCACAATATTTCCATTTGGTGCAGCCATAAAAAAAAACACAAATTCTGTGGTTTCATTGTTCACTCAGCAGCTCCACTAACGCTTCATTTTACACTAATTTTCTGTATATTTTATGAGAAATTTGCAGCTAATTAACAGTTAATTTTAAGGACATTTGCTGCAATTTGTTACAAGTTATAAGAAAGAACAGAAACAATATGAAGTTGGTTTAGTTATTAAGTGCAAGTTCGTTATATTTGGGTCGTTGTTCATTTGCAGAGATTCTTAACAATTCTTTAAGTGACAAAATACTTCAGTGTGTAGTTTTGTGCATATTAAGTTGTTTCTTAAAAACTCTATAAAAAGCACATTTCTCATATAAAACCCTTTGAAAGAAATGTCCTGAAAATGAAGTTATGCAGCAGCTACTTTGAGAAAATTTCTGAAAAAATGTAATCTGATAATATATAGTTTCATATATAAAACTACACACTGAAAAAAAAAATTTACCATTAAATACTTACATTTAACTCAGGAAATTAGCATAAAATACCATATCCATATCCACCTGACTGTCACTAATGTACAGTGTATTTATATTATAGTAGTAAAGGTGAAATATATCAACATAATGTCCTGTTTTCAAATGTAATCTAAGACATCACTCAGCTGAGCACACAGTCAATAAACTGCTTAAATATACTGAATATCAGACGTTGTCATAATGTGCAAAAAGTGTTTAAGTCTAAACATGTAGTTGTGCAGCTCTCTTACATCACTTTGAACGTGTTCTCCTTCCTCCTGTAGTGGACGTTCTCTCTGCAAACAGCTCCAACCATGTTGATAGGAGGCCACCTAGAGGCCCTCTGTGGAAACACACACACACACACAGTTTTATAGTGTATTACACACGTCACCATCTGCCATCAGTTCAGTGTTTCCAGTGTTACAGTATCAGTGTTTTTTTTTATCAGATCTTCGTACCTCCGCAGCTGCAGCTCTGTCTTTAAACAGAGTGAGTGTGTCTCCTTCCAGAACAGCAAACACGTCGTCCCAGTGCTCCAGACCCTGCAGAGACACCAGCAGCCAATCACACACAGCGACAACTGTCAGCGACAGATTAACTGATGATCACATGCAGCCGTGATGGAGGCAAATGTCACGTTCACGGCATGAGATGATATAGATATAGATAATAATAATAATTAAATCTGGGTTTAATTACACTGAATAACAGACTTTGACTGATGTGAGGTTTCCATATTTGTTTGGTTTTCAGACACGTATGTTTTATATAATAATAATAATAAAACTTTATATTTATATAAAACAGTTTTAAAAAGTTACAAAGTTTTTCACAAGGCAATAAAAACAAGATAAATGAAGCAAAGTAAGAACAATGACAGAGCAGCACTAAAAAGATTAAGAACAAATATAATAATAAAATATTAAAACCAGACAGTAAAAATCAGGAGTCTATGAAGTCAGTAAAAATGACCTAAAATAAAAACATTTGTGTCGTCAGTCTAAATAACTGCTGCTGTTGTCTGTCTTTAAAGGTGGAGACAGTATGAGGCTGTAAACTAAATACCAGTGAATATCTGCTTCACATCTGAAGAAGACAGCACACAGAATGATCTTTCTACAGGTTTATTTCATCTAAAGATCCAAAGGCCTTCAGCTAAGGACAAAAAGGACATTTGGAGACCTGATTATGACAAAACTAACTAGAATAGAGAGGGAGCGCTGTGGTTGGATGATTACAGCACACACATCCCTGTCTGCTTCTCCACTATCAACTGTCAAATAAAGGCAAAAACATATCTCTAGAAAGAAAAGAAGAGAGGGACGACTGGCGGGACATGAATTTATTGACATCTGCTGAGACAAGAAGGTTCTCACCTTGTTTCCTCCTTGTTTCAGTTTGATCTCCAGCGTTCCCTCCATCCTGATCTGCTGCACTGCTCTTACCTAACAATACCAAAGGTGTGAGACAGTGGCCACCGATAATGTACAGTTTACAATAGGGATGCACGATATGCTGATATTTCCAACTCATTGTGTGATATATGCGAATGTTTTTTCCAGCTGGCTGAGGAGACTATTATACATGCAAGCATAGATTGTACTAAATATGATCAAGAAAGACAATATATGAAGGAAGAACTGAGGAAGACTGGAGTTCAGGAGCTCAGCATTAAAACTTTAATGAACCTGCCAAGTGGGAGCAGCAGTAGAGTTTTCATTGAGTTTATTAGTCAGACAGGATTAATGTGTAGGATTTAATCTCTGGTCCACACTCCGGACCAGAAGGTGGCGCTAATGCACCTAATACGCTGGTTACCAACCGCCGGAATAAACCAAAAAGAAGAAGTTTTTCTTCCAAACAGAGTGGTACATCCTGGCAGCCGAGGTGTTTCCTATCTGTGCAGCCGAACACAGCAGCTCCTCGATGGACTGTTTCACCCTGACAGTCCCACTGTTTCCTCCGCAGGCTGCACTTCACTCAGCTGCCCGTCAGATCCGCTGCACCGGGACTCGATGCTCCTGTTGGATCCACATGGAGAGCCGGGGCTAACATTAGCTGGGAGGCTAGAGGAGGCTAGCTGGCTGTGCTTCCCTCCAGACATGCTGCAGCTAACACTCCTCTAGCCTCCCAGCTAACGTTAGCCCCGGCTCTCCATGTGGATCCAACCGGAGCACCGAGTCCCGGTTTGTTATTCAGGTTAAAGTGGGAAGCAGCAGCTGGTCTGACGGGCAGCTGAGTGAAGTGCAGCCAGCGGAGGAAACACCGGGACCGTCGGCGTCAAACAGTCCATTGAGGGAAGCACAGTCAGGCAGCGGAGGGGAAGGCGTTATATCGGCCTCCATAATCGACAGAATTCGCAGATGTTGATATTTAATTTTACAGCTTTTATACCGATGATGTGCCGATAATATCGTGCATCCCTAGTTTTCAATAATTATATCGTCATGACAATTAATTTAACTACAGACAAGAGAACATAACATCAGGCTCCATCTTTAAACCTGAGTGACGTGTTTTACCTCCGGGGTGGAGTCTGGGAGACCGGCTTCTTCCTCTGGTAGATCCTCTGACTTCCTGTGTCGCTGTGGAGGGGACGGACGCAGCTCCCTTATTGGAGGAGGAAGGTCAGGTGACTCAGTAGGCTCTGTTGTGATTGGTGCAACAGCAAGCGGCGTAGCCAGATCAGCACCATGTGGAGCCGGAGCATCGGAAAGATCAGGCTGTTCAGTGATCGGTGAATCCAGGTCAAGAAGCTGTTTCCTTGTTGAAGGTGTTGGAGATTCAGGGGGAGTTTGTCTCTCTGGGACGGGTGGAGGTGGCGCTTCAGTGGGAGCCACAAGCTGTCTGATGAGTGGAGGTGAGTCGGGTGAGGTAGGAGGCTCCGCCTGTTGGTGTGGAAGCTCAGAGAGGCGTCCAGACATCTGCTCTGTAGAGGAGATTCTGGGCTTCGGAGCTAAAGGAGGTTTAGCTTTAGGACGAGCGTTTTCCTCTGGAGTCTCTTCAGATGAGATGGAGATGGAGGGTGGAGGAGATCGGGGAAGTCTGGGAGCTGAGGGTGGAGGTGATCGGGGAAGTCTGGGAGCTGTGGGTGGAGGAGATCGGGGAAGTCTGGGAGCTGTGGGTGGAGGAGATCGGGGAAGACTGGGAGCTGAGGGTGGAGGTGATCGGGGAAGACTGGGAGCTGTGGGTGGAGGAGATCGGGGAAGTCTGGGAGCTGTGGGTGGAGGAGATCGGGGAAGACTGGGAGCTGTGGGTGGAGGTGATCGGGGAAGTCTGGGAGCTGTGGGTGGAGGTGATCGGGGAAGACTGGGAGCTGAGGGTGGAGGTGATCGGGGAAGTCTGGGAGCTGTGGGTGGAGGAGATCGGGGAAGTCTGGGAGCTGTGGGTGGAGGAGATCGGGGAAGTCTGGGAGCTGTGGGTGGAGGTGATCGGGGAAGTCTGGGAGCTGAGGGTGGAGGTGATCGGGGAAGTCTGGGAGCTGTGGGTGGAGGGGATTGCGGTGTGTCGGGCTCTATGTTTGAGTGTCTGGATCGGCTCCTCCACGGTGCTGCAGCAGGGCTGGAGGGGGGACTAGCAGGATGACTGTTAGCTGCTTCCTCCGCCTCCCATTGCGGAGCTCTCCTGCTGCCACTGATGCGTCTTGAATCTGCGTGGACAGACGGGCTGCGAGGGGGACTAGCGGGGGTGTTGAGATCAGTAGCTACACGGAGGCTGTTTGGTCGGTCCGTCTGCCTGCTGCTGAGTCGGCGGACGATGTCTCTGGAGGAAGACATCCGCGGCGTCTTTGGATCGGACGGTTTACTCCGAAGGGATGAAACTCTGGCTGGAGGCCTTCGGTCCTGAAGGTCTTTGTCCTCGTTTCCGAAAAGACCGAGTCTCTCCTCTCTCTGCCAAGAAAATAATACAAAGAGTTTTTCAGAGTCAGATCCACCGTCCACACATCCACCTCCATTCCTTCTTTCGTTAAAGTTACCATCAGACCTGTGTTTTCTTCTTCTGCAGTGCGATGAAGCGGTCGCTCTGGGCCTGGATCATGGCCTCCAAGTCCTCCTGCCTCTTCAGGAGCTCCATAACATCAGACACAGAGTCCTGACAGAAGAACAAAACACATTTAATCAGCCTGCTGTGCTCTGAACGTCACTGAATTTAAACCTTGTTTTATGATGATTAATGGTTTCCATTTTGTCTGTAATGACCATTTAATGGATTTACATTCAGTAATTAACTCTCTAAATAGTAGTTTGTATTGGTAGTGGAATTCAATTCACAAGAAAACGATGCATCATATAATCCAGAGTAATTAAACTAATTGACATCAGCCTCACTGTTTACTGTTCTTCCTCTTTAAACCATATCAGAGCTGTATTAGCTTATTGCTAATGCTAACCCAACATTTCCTGCTGCTGCTTCACATTAAAAGACTTAAACTAGCAAAGCAAGAGTGGCTTTTATTGTGAAGCAGTCACAGGAAACACAATGGACAAACAACGAGGTCTACAAAACAAGACAACTGTCCTTTTGTTGTCAAAAACACAAAACTAATATTTCTTGGTTGAGTTGGCTCCAGTCTGAAGACAAGCAGGACTACTGGAGTGTTTATTGCAGCAACTAGAGTCTGCAAATTAAGTTAAAGCCACCGAGCTCCACGCGGTCAGCTGACTCCTTCGGTGCATTCAAGAAACGCCTGAAAACTCTCCGAACACTTGAGCCCTTTCTTAACCTTTTAGCCCTTAGTAAATCCTTGCATTTCCTTCTTGTCGTTTATGGTATTTCTTGTGCACTTGTCTTTCTCATTGCACTTATACCTGGTCAGCTACTTGAGAGTCACTGTCCTCTAACGTTTGATTATCTCACCTCGCTTGTAAGTCACTTTGGATAAAAGCGGCTCACAAGCTGAATATGTTTATATATTACAACCTATCAAATGTAAAATGGTTAAAAGGTTGAAATTTAGATTGGAATTTAAACATGTTAGAGCTGTGGTCCAGTACTATTGAGAGATCATCAGGCTGCAGTGCTGTGTGCTGTTGGTAATGATGGTGATGCTTTTGGTTTTCCTTCTTAGATCTTACAGTAGTTTCACGGTGTGTTCATGGTGCTACAGTACCGAGCTCATCAATAAAGCCACTGATCAGTTGAAGAGTTTGAGCGTTATTCAGCCGGAGATGCTACATCCACCTCTTCAATCTTACCCCCTAAATTCCACCGTGTTCCGGCTCCGACGCGGCTGCCGGAGCTGATCGCGGCCACTCTAGCCAATGTATCCGATTCCACCGGGCACGCCGCGGCGCGTTTCAGAAGCGTCACAAAGATAGACGCCTCGTCTATTGTTTACGGAGGCCGCGTCAAACAACACAGAGCAGATCGAGAGCTGGGCAGGAAGTCAGACACAGAAACAGCACTGAGCATCCGGTCAATTTTCAAAATAAAACACCCCGTGCAGACTCCTGGTCGTATATCAACAATAAACACAATTAAAACAGATGAATAAAGAAACCGTTTAACTACGTAGCCTAATTAACCACAGCAGAAGCACGAAGATCAAGGAAAATGACCAAATCAACAAACGCTGAGCAAGTTAACAAAATTGGGCAGTTTAGTTGCCCTGCTACTGCAGTAATTACGGTAGCCTTAAGGGACTTCATCAGCTTTGACCAGGCTGCTGTAATTACTGTAGTAGGAGTGCAACTGACTTTAAACGGCGGATGGTTTCCCCGCAGTGAAGACGCTCCGCTTCTGACACGCTCCCGGTGGAATAGGGCGCCGTGCAGAGGACGGAGCAAAACCGCGTCGGAGCCGGAACACGGTGCGCACGCGCCCGGTGGAATCCCGGGTTTAGTGTGATCTAAGTAGTCAGTGTGGTCTAGAGGTATCCTATATTCTGCAGTTAAATCTAAAGCTACAGATGGTCTTGGCAGCTCCACACAGTCCTCCTCAGTGAGGTCTAGACGTACCCCGTAGTCCTCAGCTGTCAGAGTGTTTTCATAGGAGCTCAGCCAGCGCTCCGCCTGCTCCAGCTCCCTCTGCAGGAGCGACATCTCCTGCTCCTCCTCGTACAGCAGCCTGGTTTCCTCCCAAACCTTCACCACCCGCACCTCCAGCTCCTCCAGCTCACAGACTCGCTCCTCCACCTGAGAGGAGGAAGATAATTATTCACACACAGGTCTATACATGGTCAGATTTTAAAAGTTTAGTAGTCTGTTGTGGCTCTCTTACCTCTTTGGACATGAAGTTTCCTCCCTCTAGCAGGCGCCTCCCGTCGTCTTTCACAGCCTGTGATTTGCTGAGCTGCCTGTCGATCTGGACTCGGTACTCGTCGTGTTTTTTAATGAGCTGCTCCAGGTCTGTTCCCTCTCCGCCCTGCAGCTCCCCTCTCACCAGGGACAGCATCTCCCTCAGCCAGGCCCTGAGACACAGACACACGTCCATTTTTATGAGCTCAGACTGCATCTGCAATAACGTCTCCCTGTTTATTATATAAAGACGTAAATGCGTGTAGATTTATGTTTTTGCAGCTTGTACACACTTAGAACAGGAAAAAAGGGAAATGTTTGTCCTTACTACAGTTATAATAGACAGAGATTGTGTCCACTAGTTGACTTTGAGGGCAGAAAAATGCTGAAAAGCCACAAAAACAACCACCAAATATCAATATTAGTGTCTGCTGTAAACATCCTGTATCGATCCTGCTCTAGACATCATCTGAGTGAGTACAGGTCTGCCGGTGAGTTTGTATAAACATAAAGTGAGATGTGGAGAGAACCTACATGAGTTCAGTCCAGTGGGATAAGTATTTCTGCACATCTTCAGCCTGGGTCAGTCTGGTGCGGCGCTGGGAGGCCTTGTCTTGGATGGTGGTCCAGCAGGCCTCCAGCTCCTCCAGCCTCTGAGTCACGGCGGGTCTGGCCTGAGGCTGCCG
This sequence comes from Thunnus maccoyii, assembly GCF_910596095.1. Lineage (NCBI taxonomy): Eukaryota > Metazoa > Chordata > Actinopteri > Scombriformes > Scombridae > Thunnus > Thunnus maccoyii. The sequence goes on along the minus strand of NC_056548.1, from coordinate 1,677,998 downwards.
TCGGCTCAGAGCCCGGCTCTCCTCTCTGGTCTTGGTCACCTCCTCGGAGATCAGCACCAGGTCTCTCTGAGGGAAGACATCAACAACACGGCAGCAGTTAGATTTACTTTAAGCAGGAAAGTTGATCTCTGAGTTACAGTTTGAGCAGCGAGTTCTATCCATACAAGCTGTAAATATCTTTACAGTTATTTAATGGATCATCAAGAAATGTTGTTCATACATTGATGCTCCGCAGAGGATGAATCCTACTGACCTTTTCTTTCTTTCTTCTTTTATTCATTGAAATGTCTCAACTACTATTGGATGGATTGCTGTAGTTCATGTTCCCCTCAGGATGAGAATGTTATTTTATCTAATACTTTGTTATGTGACCAAATACCTGCAGAACTAATAACATTCCCATCACCCTCAGCTGAACTGTGTGTTTACTGCTAATTAGTAAATGTTAGCATGCAAACAGGATAAACTAAGATGCTGAACATGGTAAACATTATACCTGCTCAACATGTTGTTGGTCTGATGTTTGCTGCTGGTTTTATGTTCTTATTAAAAGTGTTAATACTCTGTGCTGTTTATTTATTAATTTATTGTGGAGCTTAAAAGCTTTAAACTTTAAAGGCCCAACTAGGGACGGACAACTAGCTTAGGCTTTAAATGCTGTGGTATGTGGCGTTAGCTCATGCTGGCTGTATAACTGTCTCTACACAAAATAAACATGAAATAAATAACTGCGGTGCAAAACAGATTTCCCCATGAGGACAAATAAAGTGTATCTTGATCTTGACGTTAGCATCATTCTGCACGTTAGCATGTTGATGATGGCATTTAGCTCAAAGCACTGTTTTGTCTAAGTGCAGCCTAATAGAGCCGCTAGCATGACTGCAGACTCTTTATTACAATTTGTTTTATGACTCTTATGACTCCATGGTGAAACGACCCTGCGACTCGTCGCTGTTCATGCTTTCATGCTTTCTACAGAGGTTTCAGTCAGTGTCTTAAGGTCAGTCCTGGGGTGTTTCTTACCTCCAGCGCCTCGTGTTGTCTCAGCAGAGTCTGGACGGACTGCAGGTCGTGGTCTTGGTCCTCTGAGTCCAGCACAGCCTCCTTCTCAGCCATCCAGCCCTTCAGCTCGTCCACATCGTGATGAAACTGATGAATCTCCCTCGCCAGCTGCAGATTCTGGAGGAATAAACAGGACAAACTAAAATCCTTCAACAGCTCTTTGCTCTCACATCCGAGCCTCCATCGTTACACCGGTGACGGTGTTGTACCTGCTCTCTGGTCCTGATGGTGCTGTTCAGGTCGTCCCACAGCGTGCTCAGTGCGTCGTCCCTCCTCCGGGCCTGGCTGTTCTGCTGCAGCCCTCGGCCCAGCTGCTGCACCGAGGTCAGCCGGCTGCGACCCAGACCGGACACCTCCGACACCAGGACCTCCAGCTTCTTCTGAAGAACCTGCGGATGGAGGGAAGAGGAGTTTTGAAAGAGGAAGTTGGCATGACCGGGGACGGAGCTATCCTTCTAACTTGTTCAATTGTATATAGATTTTATCTGTCAGAATAATAAATATAAAAAATTGGAATTTGCAGTTCGACTGCTGAAATCTCCACATTATAGTCTTCAACAAAGTTCCCCTCGTTCTTGTGACTCACCTCGACATCCTCCAGGTCCTGTCCGCTGTCCTCGGACTCTGCCACACTCTTCTTGGAGGTCAGCCATGTTTGTAGTTCTTTGGCCTCCCTCTCAAACACGTAGAGGCGGAGCTGGTCTTCCAGAGCGGCGCGACGCGAGGTAGAAAGTCTGAGGAGAGTCTCGAAGTGTTCGAAGACAGCCGGGAGGGACTGACTGACCAGGTGGCTGAGACAGAGACAAGAGAGACAAGCTGAGTCCAACTTCACAGCTTTATTACATATTTAAAATAAAACTTAATGAGCCGCACTTCCAGTTTTCAGCTAACAGCACTAGAACTCCTGCCTGTTTACCTGTTGGGATGTCTGAGGTGCTGCAGTGATGCTCCGCTCTCCTGCAGCCTCTCCACCGTCCTCCTCTGGTTCTCCAGCTCCACGTCCACAGAGTCCAGCTTCCTCAGCAGAGCCTCCGTCGCCTCCTCGCTCCTCCCACAGTCCCGAGACTCCAACCCCGCCTGCTGCTCCTCCAACCACAGCTCCAGCTCCGACACCTCGTTATAAAGAATGCTTTCCTGAGACTTGGTGTCTGATTTATACTTACTCAGCAAACAAATAAATCCTCCGACAGAGAAACTGAATGAACAGTACTGAACTTTATATATTTATCTGTTTATTTTGTCTCATGTCAGGGAGCCTTACCTCTGTGAGGAAGGTGTGGATGCTGAGCGCCTCCTGCAGGAGCTTTCCCTTCTTCTCCGCCTCCATCATCAGCTCCTCGTGGAGACTCTTCAGCTCGTCCAGACGCTCCCGGATGTCATGAGACGCAAAGTGACGACCTCTGACCTGAGAGGTTCATATTCAAATTACAAAGAGATGAAAAATGACCTCTTATCTCCTCATATTATACAGTAACGTCCAAGCCAAAGACTTTTAACAATGCTTGAATATGGCACCAAAGAGGGAAGTGATTGGTTCCTCACCAGGCTATGCCCCGCCTCCTGAACGGCTTGGACCAATGGGGCGCGGCTTGAGATCTCCTGCATCACAGCCTGGAAAAACAAATTCTTTATTTTAAAATTTTTACAAAGATAGAAAGAATTTTTATTTGACATTCTGAAACTAAGGAATTTTGGAGATTACTTTCTGATCTGGATAAGATTTTTTTTATTTACAGAGGTGGTCTCATACAACAAGAGAAGATGCAAGACTGATCCTTTTATCGCCTCTTTTATTTGCTCTGAGCCGTTAAGCCTTTGTCTCAAATATAAGTTGTATCAAAATAGGAAAACTACAGTTTAAAGTTTCACTATATGCAGATGATCTTTTAATATACATTACTTGTCCAACTTTAATGCTTATTCCCTGTTTGTTAAAGTCAAGTGGCAACCTCCAAGGCTGCATTCTCTCTAACGGCCAGCAGGGGGCGACTCCACTGGCTGCAAAAAGAAGTCTGATTGTATGGAAGTCTATGAGAAAATGACGCTACTTCTCTCTTGATTTATTACCTCAGTAAACTGTTTCCTGATGAGTTTATGGTCTCAATCGCTAGTTTTAAGTCTTCTTCAATACAGCATGATGTTCATTTTGTAAATTATGGTCCCATTTAGAGTAAACTAGATGATAAAGCAGGGTATGCTTTAGGGTGTGGCTACGTTGTGATTGACAAGTCGCTACCACGGCGACAACGTTGCCTACGTAACGTAACCACTGCGTACGGGCGTAGCTGCTGCTATTTCACAGCGTGTTTTCAAGTCACTAAAGTTAATTGTAACATTTTAGTCGCCTTAAAACAGCGTTTCTTCTTCAGCGTTTGGTTGCAATAAAAGACCCATCAATGAGTCAGATGATCAGTTTTTCCGGTGAGTACATTTTGTTTTAACGGTTTTAGGCCTGTTTTTTGCTAGCGAAAATCAGCATTAGCATTATCACTGTTAACCCTGGCTTGTAAATGCATCGTGCTAACCAAGCTAGCAGCTAGCGCTATGGTCAGCTCCACCCTCTCCTCCAAATATGGTCACTTCTGGCTCCAAAAATCAAACATGGCGACGGCCAAATCCAAGATGGCGACGGTCAAATCGCTACACTCGAGGCTTCAAAGCGGCAGTTTGCAAACTAATGGGTGACGTCACGGTGACAACGTCCATATTTTTTTACAGTCTATGGTTAAAGTTATACAAGTATTTCTTGGATCAAACAAAATATTTAATGTCAAGTTCTGAATGTTGTTCAGCTGGCTTAAAATATTTAAGTAATCGTGTTTGTAGTGAATTGATAAAAAATATTTGAACCGTTCGCTAAGCCCAAACCTCCCATTACTGTTACTACGCCTGTCACACTTCCTGCTATTGCACAGCACATGTGTGCAGTTTGCAACAACAGTTGCAGATTTATTATTGAAATTCATAGAACATTTTGTAGCTACAGGTTATTAATTTCAGACAGAAGTAGACAAAAGCAGCTTCTCATTTCTAGCTGTTGATTTTGCTGACAGCTGTGATGGAGCAGATTTTTATTAATTAGTAACTCTGTGAGTCTGGCTGACTTTTTAATGTTTCCAGATGCCTTGGTTTAAAATGAAGGAGGAGAATTAGCTCCACCAACTGTTTATCAAGATGAATCAACTCCTAATATTCAAGGTAAGGGTTAGTGGATGGAAACATTCACTACATTTTCTTTTGCAGCAGTGGGTCAGTCGGTACCTGGTGTTTGTGCAGCAGCTGCTGAGTGTTGTTCAGGGAGCTCCCCAAGTCTTTAGCGGTGATGGAGGGCAGTCTGTCGCTCAGCCAGGCCACCTCCTCCTCCAGGTCTCTGTAGAACTGGAACAGCACCTGCCAGGCCTCCAGGGTCTCCCTGCGACTCTGCAGGGGCTCCGACAGACTGTTGTACCTGACAGAGACGAGACCATCACACACGTCTGTTATTAAAGTGGAACACCAATCATTTTAGGATGCTATCAAGTTGCATTATGGGAAATGTAGGTTCCAATGTTTTAAAGCCTGCTTCTCTGCTGGATATAAACTGAGTATGAAGAACTTGGATTTTGTTTTCATACAGACATAGCAAGAATATTTCAATAACTTTGCTGCTGTCAGACCTGTTGATGGTGTGTGCCACTCTGGTTTGGATCTCCTCAGCCAGGAAGTTCCCCTGCGAGTGGAAACTCTTCGCCGTGTCCACCAGACCCTGATAGATTCAAAAATATGATCTGTAAGCTTCCATATGTTCACCAAGTTAAATTTCAGACTTAATACCACATAGAATGCAGTTTTATACCAGTTACGATATGACCTACTAATATTTATTATATCATGTTTTTTCAGTACTTCCCAGCACTATATAATAATAATTATTAATGCTATAATTAATTAAATTGATGTGATTTGAACCCAGATAAGCAGCAGTAAATGGAACCAATGAAAAATAATTAATTAATGAAAGTTTTCTCTGATCTCTCCTCATGCCCACAGTGAGTGGATGAGCTTCCTGTAGCTGCAGTAGTGACAGTGTTCACTGCTGCCTGAAACTCCACAAAAAAGCTTCCTGCAGCAGAATCCACCGTCTCACCGTCTCACTGTTAGTTTATAGATCGTCTCCCGAAAGAAAGAAAGACTTAGAAAAAAAACTAATGTTACTGTCTACAGCAGGAAAGAGACGATATTCAAGACTTTTGTAGGTTAAATTTAAGACATTTTAATACTTTCTAAGGCCTTTTTTTAAAAAAAAGACCCTTTTCTAACCTCCTTCTTGCAGCAGCAGTGAAACAGTGAGCCGACGTCGTGTTACCTGGATTCTGTCTCGGTGTCCGTCCACCTCCTCCTCCAGACCCTGCAGAGTCTTCAGCAGCCTGTTGACGGACGGCAGGTCGCTTCCACAGTCCTCATTGGCCAGCTCCCTCTCCACTGACCCCACCCACTGCTCCATGTCGTCCAATGAACGCTGGAACTGTAGCGCCTAAAAACACACACAAATACAAAATACACAGGCTATACTTCCAGCAGCTTGGAGTCTTTTATTCAGGAAAATTTTATTGTATTTTATGATAGTTTGTGAAGTTTATAATGATAATATATCATAATATGTCTGAATCTGAATCAGTCACTTTTTCGACTAATGAATTAATTGTTTATTCTGTAAAATGTTAGAAAATAGTAAAAAATGACAATCACAAGTTTCCAGCCTAATGTCATGTCTTTATATGTCCTGTTTTGTCAGATCAGCAGTTTAAAACCCAAATATATCAACACAGATATTCAGTGTACTATGATACAAAACTGAAAAATAAGGAAATTATCCCACCGGAGAAACTGACAGCAGAGACAGTTTAGTGTTGTTGCTTCATAAACGACTTAAACTACGCTATTAATCAATTAATCAATTATCAAAATAGTTGGTTATTTACTTTCTGTGTGTGTGTGCACGTGTACGTGCATGTGTGTGTGTGTGTGCATGTGTGTGAGAGTGTGTGTCTGTGTGTGTGTGTATGTATGTGTGTGCGTGAGTTTGTGTGTGTCTGTGTGTGTGTGTGTGTGTACGTGTGTTTGTGAGTGTGTGAGTGTGTGTGTGTGTGTGCGTGTGTGTGTATGTGTGTACGTGTGTTTGTGAGTGTGTGAGTGTGTGTGTGTGTGTAATGTGTGTGTGTGTGCATGTGTGTGAGAGAGAGTGTGTGTGTGTGTGTAATGTGTGTGTGTGTGCGTGTGTGTGTGTGTGTGTGTGTGTGTAATGTGTGTGTGTGTGCGTGTGTGTGTGTGTGTGTGTGTGTGTGTGTGTGTGTACCTGGTAGGCCTCCTGCAGTCTGGTCTTCTTCTCCTTACAGTTGTGGATCAGAGCGTCCCAGCTGTCCGTCAGCTCTCTGAGTCGAGGTCGAACCTTCGTTTCAGCCGAGCGACAGTCAGACAGCAGCTTCTCTCCTTCCTGCAAAACACACACACACACGCACGCACGCACGCACACACACACACACATACAATGTCAAAATCAGGCCAAACACACTTCCTGTCAGTCCACCTAAAATGTTACTGTTCCAAAAAAATAAATAGTGAGGACTTGCCAAAATGTAAATGGCCACATTCATATATCAATGCATGTCCTCACTATGGTTCACTACCTGAGTCCACACACACACACACACACACACACACACACACACAGACACAGACTCACCTTGCTGAGTGTGTCCACTCTGTATCGGTTGGCGAGGATTTCGGCCTCAAAGCTCTGATGTTTCAGCAGTTTGGCCTGAAGGTTGGTTGGTTCCCTCCAGCTCTCATCCAGCGCCACCGCGTTACGCTCGTTCAGCCACACACACACCTGAATACACACATACGCATGTTTAGTACACACACCTGAATACACACATATGCATGTTTAGTACACACACCTGGAAAAACACACCCACACATTAAAAGAGTACAGAAGATCCCAAAACAGTCAGTAGAGCATGACAAAGTGTTTGAGTACTACTAAACCACAGAAGTGTGGAGTCCCCAACAGTCCAGAACAAGAATCAGCAGAATCCAGTGAGGTGAAAATATAAATATAATATAACGATGATACTGGAGTTCACTGGTACCTGGTAGCTGCTGGACAGGAACTGCTGCAGCTGCAGGGATTGATCCAGAGCTTTGTGACGAGACCTGCTCTGCTGCTGCAGCTGACTCCGCCTACACACACACACACACACACACACACACACACACACACACACACACACACACACACACAGACACAGACACAGACACAGACACAGACACACACACACACACACACACACACACACACACACACACACACACACACAGATGATCAGACAGACAGGTGGACAATATAAAGTTTAGATTTTGTCTGTTAAACACTGTGTTATCTTAGTCACTGAACTGTGTTTAAATACTAACAATATAATTCAACATTATGTTCTGTTGATTTGAGAACAATCAATTTTAACACACTTTTAATGACATAATACAATATGTTTCTCTGGCTCTGTGCTTTACAGACCTCTGGCTTTTTATTTTTATTTTGACAATCAACAACCAATAATTCCTGTAACTTTTCCCAACCTGAAGAGATCAACACTGATGATGAGTCATTAACAGTTTAACCCCTGGTGGGGACTGTGGGTTGAACATGTTTATGTGCATCATCTGATCACTTCAAGACATTTTACTTTCCTTGCATCTGAACTTGGTCACAGCAACCATTAAAACAGTCTTCAGATATCCCTGTTAGCGGATGTTGTTACCTGGTAGCGAGCGCTCTGCTCTTGGCTCTGATGTTGTCGGCGTCGTAGTGCTTCTGTTGGATCATCTTCTGGGCCAGTTTCTCCACCTGCTCCAGCTGGTCCACCTGAGCCTCCAGAGCCTCCTCAAACTGAGTCTGCTTCCTCTGCAGAGTCTCCACCTCCGTCACGGAGCTCTGCACCGACACGGCAGAACAGAAGAGGCTGACATTTACACAGATACTGAAATATTCCCGAAAAACAGCTCAGACATTTTTGCTCAAGTTCAAATATCCTCATACTGGACAATTTTTAAAACACAGTGTCCCCATAAGGAAGGCGGTCAGGTGGATCTTACCCCGAGGTCCTGATTGGCCAGGAAGGCCTCCTTGTTGCTGAGCCAACTCTCACACTGCTCTACAGAGACCAGGAAGACCTGAAGAGACCACGTTAGTTTAACTACTGAAGCTGTGACACATTAACACCCAGTTAGACCAGTTAGACCAGTTAGACCACAGGCAGAAAGGAGATGATATATATAAGATATAATATAGTATTGGCTTATTATTTCTTCTTATTAAGGAGCTAATTTGAACTATTTTTTATACTGTTTGCTACTTAAATCTATGACATGCATTGCCCATGAGGATTTGGGGAACCACACATATGCGATCATCACCTGCAGCGTGCGAGCCTGCTCCAGCGTCGTGTCGCGGTTCAGCCAGGCTCGGTCCAGACCAGATTTAGCCTCCTCCAGCTGGTTCAGACACTTCTGGATCTCTGCCTTCGAGCTGTGACCAGACCGGATCAGACCCAGACCGAAGTCGTGAACAGAGTCGATGCGCTCGGCGCGAGCATCGATCTCCGTCTGGAAACACACAAACAGATTCAGAAGATATCAGTGAGTTGAATGTTACATCTGATCGACTGTATGAACAAAGTGAAGTAAAGTACTCCAGAACACCGAGCTGGTTCACCTTCCAGTCCTGGTGCTCCACGATGAGCCGGTCGGCCTCGGCTCTGGTCTTGGGAAGACCTTTCTCTGCCATCTCACCGCTCTGTTTGACACTCCACTCCAGCAGGAGGCGCTGGTTAGCTTTGAACAGCTGCAGCTGATGAGCCTCCTGCAGCTTCTCCTTCCTAAACAAACACCGTTTCCCATGAGTCCATCTGCTAACTCGCACCATCAGGGTCCAGTAACGCCAGCTAATTACTGCCTATAACTGCAGTACACTCACCAAGACAGTTTCCTTTGACAAATTTATTTAGTCAGACGTCAGTTATTAACTGTATGTGCAGGAATGTTTCCACTCTGTTTGGTACTATTAGTACTGTATCTGGTACCTCTAGTATTGCTGTTATTACTGCATCCAATTGGAACAGAGGAATCTATGGAAGTCCATTTCCGCCAATAAGACAAAAAAAGAAGTCATGATTTTAAAAAATGCTCATGAGTCAAAATTATCACAAAATGTCAACATTTTGAAATACAAAGTCAAACTTTTGACTTACTGAATTAAAATTATGAGATAAAAAAATCAAATTTTGACTTAGTAAGACAAAGTTATGAGATAAAAAGGCAAAATTATGACTTTTTTTTTTTACTGGCAGAAATGGACTTCCATAGACGTCACAACTGTTATAAACATGATAATATTACAGAATTGCATCTAATTTAATTAAAACTGCTGCTAATAAGAAAACGATCGCTTCACCTGAGTTTCACGTCCTCGTCCAGAGTCTTCAGAGCTTTCTGCACCTCTTTCTGTTTGTTCTTCAGCTTGTCGCTCATCACTGATCGAGCCTTCAGGTGATCAGTCACCTCCTTCTCCAGAGCCTGAGAGGACGAGAGGAGGAAACATCTCTTTAGCTCCTCTACACCTTCGCTTTCATCTTCAAACAGGCTCCTTTAAAAGTCTCGTAGATGTTTAAACAGACCCTCAGACTCACCTTTGACCTCTCCTGAATGACCCCGGCCTCTCTCTCCGTCTCCTCGTGTCGTCGGATCAGGTTCTCTACGCTCTCCACGTCAAACCCGCAGTCCTGACCCTGCAGCAGCAGCATCTGCAGAGAAATAACAGGCGTCATCGTGTATTTAGGTCTCAGCAGGAGATCTGACGTGAGGTCTGAAGGTAGAAAACAGATGACCGACCTTCTCGTTGGCTCTGTCTCGGACCTCCTCCAGCTCTCTGATGAGGGCGTGGACCACCAGCGCCCCCTCCAGCTTCTTCTTGTAATTGCTGAGATCTCCGTGAAACTTACTCCACCTGGAGGAGATGAAGGACGAAGCTTTTAGTGTCTGTGTTACCGATTCACCTACTGTGAGACCCTGAGGAAAGATTAATTGATCGGTTGAATGACAGAAAGTTAATTGGCAACAATTACGATAATTGATTGATAATTTAAGTCAGTTTTTAAAAGCAAAAAGGCCCAAAAATGATCTGGTAGCAGCTTCTTAAATGTGAATATTTGCCAGTTTTCCATGATAGTAAGTCAACATTTTTGCATTTCTGATAAAACAAGTCATCTGGATATGATCACCTGGGCTTCAGGGAATAATAATAATCAACATTTTTCACCATTTTAAACACTGAACAATCAACAGATTATTGCAGAAAGTAATATTCCTCCTATGATGGAACTGTCAGAGTTCAGACTGAACTTCAGGGCTGCTAATCTATAAATAATCTGTAGTTAATCGGATTATGTCGACCCCACCGATGCGTAGTAAACCTGAGGCTGCTTTGCCAGGTGTGTAATGCAGGTGTGTAATCCAGGTGTGTAATCCAGGTGTGTAATGCAGGTGTGTAATGCAGGTGTGTAATCCAGGTGTGTAATGCAGGTGTGTAATCCAGGTGTGTAATCCAGGTGTGTAATGCAGGTGTGTAATGCAGGTGTGTAATGCAGGTGTGTAATCCAGGTGTGTAATCCAGGTGTGTAATGCAGGTGTGTAATGCAGGTGTGTAATGCAGGTGTGTAATGCAGGTGTGTAATCCAGGTGTGTAATCCAGGTGTGTAATGCAGGTGTGTAATGCAGGTGTGTAATGCAGGTGTGTAATCCAGGTGTGTAATGCAGGTGTGTAATCCAGGTGTGATGCTACCTGTCGTTGAGCTGCTGTCTCCTCTGTCTGACAGTCAGCAGTTCGTCGGCGCTCTGTCTCTTCTCCAGTCTGGCTGCCAGTCTGTTGATGGCTGTGATGTGAGCGTCGTCCACCGTCACTTCCTGCAGATTAAATAAACCGTCACTATCATCATCATCATCATCATCATCATCATCATCATCATCATCATCATCATCATCATCGTCATCATCATCATCAGACGGTCAATATTGCATCACAGTATTTCTCAAACTTTTTTTCTGTTCTGGCATCAAAGGGAGCCACATGAACCACATTAACCAGTCACAGTATCAATTAGCAAAAAGAGTCCAGTTTAATTTAATTTAACGGCCTTTAGTCAGGCTGAAACCCGCCACACACACACACACACACACACACACACACACACACACACTAATGCTGTCATTATTATGTATTTTTTAACCTCAAATATAGATTAATAAGTCATATTAAATGAGCAATATTCTTTCAGAATAAACAAATATAACAACCACTGCCAGACTTCCAGCACCTGCTTTACTGCCCCCGCTGAGAATAACTGATCCAGACCGTTAATCTCATTTTTCTTCTCATGCATATATGAGTTATTGTTGTGCAAACATAAAGCACGGGTTAAACTTTGCCTGAACTTTTTCAGTTTTTACACACAAAAGCCACAAAGCTCTGCCACCACACAGGAGTGCTTTATTATAATATTATTATAAATATATTATATAAATGCTTTTGTTTCTTTTCTGTCCGTCGTTTACTTTCCATGTTGTTTTGCTTCGCTCTCTGAATAAATATCTACTAATCTTTACAGCTTTATTTGCACAAAAGCACTCTTGTTTGTTGCTTTATCATTTATTGCACTGATTCCGTGTGCCTCCCTGCAAAAGGTTCAAAGCCTACATGTCTGTCTGTATATTCAGATAATTTACTGATCGCTATCAGCTTTATCAAAACTTTACTTCTGATGCAAACATTTCCTGCTGCTTCACATTAAAGGTTTCATTGTGAAGCAGCCACAGGAAATGCAACATGTTTGTCACAGAGTTAGTAGTGATATGTGTTCTATATATATATCATGTGTTCATATTATGTGCTTTCTGGTCAGTGGATCCGTTTTAAATACTGCAGGGAGGAACAGTATCCCTCCTCTATCGAAGCATCGCAGCTGTCTCACCCCATCTCCAGTCCCTCTGAACTCGCTGAGTTTCTTCAGCAGCTGAACTCCGTGTTCATAGTCCTTCCCGACATCTCCCACGTTGATCATCACCTCCTGAGACACAGACAGGTCAGAGAGGACAGACGTAAACATGATGTAAACACGATGTAAACACCCTCCCTCCCTCCCTCCTTCCATCTCCAACCTTGTGTCGGATCCAGGCCTCCACCTCTTCGACCTTCTGTAGGAACTCCAGGAAGTCTCTGTTATCTTCCAGAGCTTTCCCTCGGGTGGCCACCGCCTTCTTCAGCTCCTCCCAGTGGAGCTCCAGCATGGCTGCGCTCCTCCTCACCTCCTTGGACCTGGCGTGGTGAAGGGAGACCAGCTCCTTTCCAGCCTGGAGGCACAAAAAAAACAAGTTGGACGTCTGCACAGTGACAGAACATCTCATATACTGTAACTTTAATAATATTTATTCATTCCAGAGTCTGTTACATTTATCTAATATCATGTTAATTAACATAATTTTCTATCATCTATTCTATGACCTCATCTCTCTGGACTGAACTGAATTAATCCCACCGGAGATATCTCATACATCTCATGTCATATCTCATTTATTTCATCTTTTATCATCTCTTCATGGATCATCTAATCGCTTAATGTGTCTCATCTCATGTCTCATCTGATCTAATTTAATTGATCTAAGGTTTTATCTTTTTTTCTTCATGTCTCATCTAAATCGCTTTAATGTTTCATCTTATTTCTTCTTCTCACGTCTCTCATTTCATCACTTCATGTTGTCTCATTGCTTTTTACATCTCATCATGTCTCATCCATATTCCTTATATCTCATCTAATGTCTTATCTCATCATGTCTCATTTCACTCATATATTACATCTCATGTCATATCATCATGTCTCATCTGATCTCTTCATGTGTCTGTGAGGATTCTCAGTCATCCAGGTGATGGTTTATCCAGAAGTACAAAGTCAAAAGTAACTGGACTTGTTTTACTTTCTTGGCACATCTCGTTTTCTCATCCCGTCTCTTTATTTCTCATCTAATTATCCAGTTTTATTTCATCTCATCATATCTCATGTATTCACATCTCACCCTATGACATCTTCTCCATCATTACATCATGTCTCATCTCATCCTCCTGTCAGCGTCTTTCACCTAATTTCATTTTTATCACACCTTCATCTAATCTACTTTAACCTCATCTCACTTCCTCTGTTTACCTCATCTTATCTCTCATCTCTCTCTCTCATCTCATCTCAGGTCACTTCTTCGTGTCTTACCTGCAGCACAGTGCCGATGATCTCGCTGTGAGCCAGGATCTCGGCCTCGAACACCTGATGTTTCTGGAGGAGCTTCATCTTGGTCTGCAGGTTGCTGAAGTCGGCTTTACCGTCTTCCGCCATCTTCTGCATCCGCTCAGACACCCACTCCTCAGCCTGACAGACAGGTGACAGGTGGGTGAAAGGAAACAGACAGACTTCCTGAATGTCGCTATGTCAAAAAAACCCTTTTAAACACATATTTAAAGACTGAATGAAAATGAACTTGAGTGGAAAGTCCAAAGTCTGTTTGTCCGATTAGTCTGTCGGTTACCTCGGCGACGTCTCGGTTGAAGATGCACAGCATCCTGGAGAGCTCCAGCTCCTCCCTGCGTTTGACGGACAGGTCGTTGATCCTCTCACGTCGCTGGAGGAGGGCTTTGAGCTTCGTTTGGACGCGGCTGCTCTTCTCTCTGCTCAGCTGCTTCTTCAGTCGCTGGGCGAGTTCCTTCAGAGACGACAGCTGGACCGAACAGAGGCAGGAGGAACACTAAGCACTTCTACATGCTCGTGTCAAACCGTCTAAATTTCAGAGGAGTGACCTTTGTACGCAATGAATTTTATTTTATTGATTATTAACTGTCCAGGCAGTCCTGAACCTCTGATGAAATGTGTTTGATTCGTACTAATTTGGTTCTTCATGGAGCTGCAGATTTTATTTGACCTTCATGCTAGTTGTGCTGAAACTGTTAATCAGTTAGTAAACTGACAAAACATTAATTAATAACACTTTAAAGTTATTAAAACTGTGTTTTACTATGTTGTCATTCATTATCTGTTTATACAGCAGCAAACACTCCTGGGTGTCTGCAGGAGGAATTAATGTATAGTTGTTGACAAATACATTAATAAACACTTATATCTGCTTATAAAGACATTATAGTGACTAAACAGGAGTCATTCATGAAGCAAAAATGAAAAACATTCTGTGCAGCTTCTTCAGTGTGTGAATATTGAGCTTTTCTCTGTTTCACATCATCGTAAACTGAAGATGTTTTTGATTTTTAGACTGTTAGTTGAACAAAACAAGACATATGAACACTCACCTGGACTCTGGACTTGAGACGGGACTTTTTTCTTTACAATTTTTAAGAATCTTAAGAATAAAGAATCATTCCTACATCGCAGTAGCAGGAAAGAATTAAAACACAGAAACAGAGCAGACCTTGTCCTCCTGAGAGCTGAGCAGCTTCTCAAAAGCTTCATGGCGTTTGATCAAACCCTCCGTCTCGTCCACCGTGTTTCCCAGAGTGCTGTTCTTCAACAGGATCTGTGGAGACGCAGCAGAGGTTTAAAAACTGAACCTGGAGTTTTTCATTTCTTTGCCTGGAATTATTTTATCAGTCGTACCTCCTGTGAGCTGGAAGTCTTGTCCATGCTGTTGACGTCTCTGTAGAAGACCTGCTCCAGGTGGACGCTCTCTAACCACTGTTGTTTTGTGTTCCACTGCTCCTCCAGTTTCTCTCGCTCTGCCTGCAGCGCGTCCAGCTTCTCCAACACCTGCAGGAACCACGAGGAAACACAGTTAAACAACACCTGACTGGTGCATAACAATACACAGAGTAATATAAATCTCACTCGCTCCTCCTCACCTCCTTCCTGTGAGCTTTGTCCTGCTCCTGCAGCTCCTCTCCCATGTCCACAGCCTGTTGGTAGGTCTCCTGTCTGGCCTCCATCTCGGCCCACAGCTGCTGGTGATGAGCCAGCTGGAGGTCGGCGGTCGACACGTCGCTGATGCTCTCCTCGGCAGCCATGGCACCGATCAGCTGGCTGCACCAGAGGAAGTAGTCCTGCGCCTGCAGAGCACATAGACACACGGGTGATGAATGTTATGTTAATGAATTTCTCTTTTATTCATCCGTCCGTCTGTCCTCACCGTGTTCAGGAACAGGTATCTCTGACACGCTAGTTTTAGCTCCGCCTCCCTCTGCTCTGTGTGAAGTCGTAGCTCCTCCCACCGCTCCACCACTTCCTGCTGCACTTCCTGTAGGCGGAGCTTCAGCTGAGGCGTGCAGAGGACCAGGATGGATTCAACAGCATCAAGCTGCTCCTGCAACTGCAACACACACACACACACACACACAAAAACACACACACACACACACAAACACACACACACACACACACACACACACACACACAAAAACACACACACACACACACATACACACACACACACACACACACACAAACACACACACACACACACACACAAAAACACACAAAAACACACACACACACACACACAAAAACACACACACACACACACACACACACACACACACAAACACACAAAAACACACACACACACACACACACAAACACACAAAAACACACACACACACACACACAAAAACACACACACACACACACACAAAAACACACACACACACACACAAACACACACACACACACAAACACACACACACACACACACACACAAACACACACACACAAAAACACACACACACACACAAAAACACACACACACACACAAAAACACACAAACAAACACAAACAAACACACACAAACAAACAAACAAAAACACACACACACAAACACACACACAAACACACACACACAAACACAAACAAACACACACACACACAAAAACACACACACAAAAACACACACACACAAACACAAACAAACACACACACACAAACAAACACAAACAAACACACACACACAAACACAAACAAACACACACACACACACAAAAACACACACACACACAAACACAAACAAACACACACACACACAAAAACACACACACACACACACACAAAAACACACACACAAACAACAAATTACAACAGATAAAATTTGACCTCTTCTTCTTCTTATTATTATTATTATTATTATTTAGTAATTTAGTGCCAGGATGAAGACTCATTTTTGCTTAATTAATTATTAATTAATTAATTGTGTCTCTGTACCTGTTGCTCTGTGGCGGCCAGCTCGTGCAGCAGAGCCTCGTGTTTCCTCAGCTGTGACATCACGCCTCGCAAATCCTTCGCCACGTCGTCAGGGATGCTCTTCTGTCGCTCCTACAGAGAGAAAGAGAGACATGAAGAGTTCAACAGGAATCCTGATGAAAGAAACAAAAAAAGAGACAGACGGATAAACGGATGGATACCTGGATGAGTGTCAGCGCGTCGCTCAGGTCTCGGTAGAAGCGGTGACATTCCTCCGCTCTCTGCAGCTGATCCTGACGCTCTCTGGCCACGCCCCTCAAGTCCTCCCAGCATGCACTGCAGACGCACAAATAACAAAATTAACATAAAGAAAGAAAACAAAAAATTAATTGAAAATGATCTAAAAGTACTAATGCGTGGGTAAAGTTTTCAACAAGTAAACATCTGCATTAGTGCGGGAAAGGCTGAGGGACTCAGTCATTTCCTGTCTGTGTGTGTGTACTGGTACGTCTGTCTTTGTGAGGACCAGTGTGAGATGTAGATGTCGGGAGTGAGGACGTTTTCGTGTACCTGAGCTCCTGCAGCACGTCTCTGACAGCGGAGCTCTGTGGATGTTTCTTGCGGATCAGTCGAGCAGCCAGATCGCCGCAGCTCTGCAGTCTCTCCTCTCCGACCTCCAGCTGCTTCAGGAAACCTTCAAACTTCCCACGAAGCAACTGAAACGTCCACAAACAAACACGACGACCCTTCACTTTACTGTGATCTTTACTCCCATTAAAAATATATATTTCTTAAGTCATGATATCATGAGAAAACAGAACATTAAATAGCTGTTCGTTAGCAGCTCCTGTTTGCAGTGTAACATGATGTACAGACAACGATCACTGGATTACTGTGATACTGAAGAAAACTTAAAAACATGATGATTCTCAAGACCAAAACGCACTGGAAGCGTCATGACGCGCATCAAACTGCCTTGACGTGTCTACTCCGACCTTGTTTCGATTTTTGGAGCGTCAAATGAGGACCAAAGCTGTTTTCTCAGCAAGCCAGCTGAGCACGGGCGAGAGAGAGAGACAGCGTGGCGGTGGTCGAGTAAGGAGAGCGAGCGGTAGTGAGAACAAAACCTCTGAATGAGAGAAGTTAAACGTTATATTCTGATTATTTCACAGCAGTCACGTTTTAACGCACAAATAAATAACCATCAAACAGTCAACAGATGATTTACAGACGCTCTTAATTTGTTTCATTTCCCTCCTCTACGTTTCTCCTTTTCATTCATTACATCCAACTAGCGGTTAATACGAGGACAAAATGACAAATTTGTGTTGGTTCTGTGTTGTCAGTTATCGCTTCCGGTGCGTTTAGGCCTTCAGGCACATTCTGGAGTTACAAGCAGTGTCTTATTTTTATGATTTGTAAGTGGAATTTTGAAACATCCAAGATAAAAAATAATATCCTAAAAATATGTTTATCATGTCTGTGTGTTCAGATTTGACTGAGTTTTGACTGAGAAGGAGAACAAATTTTGCCTGAAGGGTTTTACAGAATATTAACTGCTGCAGCTCCGATAACAAAATTCCTGTTGTTTTTAAAACAGCTGTATGTACTGTACGTCTCTCCCTCTAACACCTCACAGTTCCAAAACCTCTAGTTTGGTTATAATATGTTGTCAGATTTTTCATTTTTTGCATGGAATAATAATACAGATCCTTAAATTTGTTTCTTAAAGAGACTATGATATACAGTGAGCTGGACATTTTACAGTAAGTAAACCTGTCAGGACTCTCTGGTTTCTAAATAACCTCAAATATATCTTTGCTATTTCTACTCTGACACTTCCTGTTAGTTATCAGCCAACATATATCCACTGATACTGATAAATCTGATATAAGCTAATATCAGTCAGTGTTATCAGCCTGTCCGATACATCGGTGGGGCAGTAGGAAATGAGATGTAACCTGAACATGTTGGTAGTCGTTGCCCAGGTCCTGAGACTCTGCCGTCTGTCTCTGCTGGTTCATCCAGTCCTCCAACTCTGACGACTCCCGTATGAACTCGTGCAGGTGGAGAACTTCTCTTAACCTTTGACCCCTGACAGGAGAGACACAGACAGTTCATAGAAAGATCCAAACCAGCGTTCACAAGGGCTTTACTCTGTCTCTTACTTATATCCTCTGATGACACAACAACTAACAATTAGTTTAATTATCGATTAATCTAATTATTTTCTCAATTAACTGTTTGGTCTATAAAATATTAGAAAACTGTGAAAAAAATCATCACAGTTTCCCAGACTCCAAAGATATATCTTCATGTCTTGTTTTGTCCAACCAACAGTCCAAAACCCAAACATATTCAATTTATTATAATGGAAGGTCAAGCAGAAGCAGCAAAGTCTCACATTTGAGAACCTGTTTCTTTGAAAATTTCTAAAACGATTAATCAATTACCAAAATAGTTGTTGATTAACTTTTTCAATCGAATAATCGATTAATTGACTAATCATTTCAGCTCTAGGTGACACACAGCCAACCCTAAATTAGAATTAATAAATTTAACATGGTCAGTGATGGTATAAACACCAGGACAGAAAAAGTTACACAGACTGGAATCACATCTGTTTTGGTCAACGGTAAAATAAAATGACATTTCAAATGCTTTCATGACTTGGTTCAGTGTTTACACTCTGAACAGTGAAACTGGGACTTCTTCATGACTTCAGTTTTAACTGCTTGCTGCTAAATTTCAGCAGCGAGCAAACGTACATTTTCTCCAGAAAAAGGAGTAATTTCTAGTTTCCTTTTCAATAGTATGAGTCTGTTTGTACCTGAGAGCAGCCTGGTGCTGCAGCTGCTGGTTCAGGCTGCTCAGGCGGCTGTAGGGCCTGCTGAGCTCCTCCAGGCTCCAGTTCTGGAGCGCCTGCTCCACCTGGTCTCCCAACTGCTCCACCTCCGCCTCCAGCACCTCCAGCTGCCCCTCCAACACCTGGAAACAGTTTAGTACCGTTCACAGATAACCATGTTTCCATATTTTACATTTAGCTGTAAGAGTAAATGTTTTGTTAACAGACAAAAAGTTGGCCATGTTTTGAAGAATTTAAAGTTTTAAATTTGAGGATTTTATCTCCAATGCAAAGAGAAATGTGGAGAATAAGTACCTTTGTGTTTATCAATACAAAAATATCCCTACAGTGAAATATATATATATAATACCCTGTATGTAAGAGATTCATGGGAGTATTTTTAGTGTCACTTTGATAAGGAGTTCCTCAGGGAACAATTCTAGGTCCTCTATAGATCGGACAAAGTGCAGAGTTCTCAGAGAATGGTTTGTACCTGGTGTTTAGTAATGAGAGTCTGCACATTTAGAGATGATTTGACCTCTCACAGTATGTTGTACCTGGTGTTTAGTGATGAGACTCTGTGTTGCCAGCTGGTCTTTGCCGTAGTCGTCAGTGTTCACCAGACTGAGCATCTCAGTCAGTCTGGACTCCAGCTCTGAACAGTCCAACAGCAGCTGGAGACACAGAGAGAAAATTCAGCACTTTTTCAGCACAAAATGCTTCTAAAACAAACATTTTCTCAAATCTACACTGGGACCTGCCCAGTAGAACCATTCTCCCACTGTTGACCAGTGAGGTGACTGTGGTGAGTGTCTTGCTCACCTGTTCTCTGGTTATGGCCTTGCTCAGGTGAGCTGCTCTCCTGTTGCAGGCCTCCTCGAGCTCCTCCCACTCTGCACTCAGGTGGCTGCACCTGTAAAAACAGCAGCAGCAGGTCAGTCCACTGAGAGCATAATCTTTCAGGTCTCTTTTTACACATATTCAATGAATTGAAGACTGCAATCAGAACTTCTGGTATGAAATTCAAATGAGGAAATGTACAATCAACCATGGAAAAACAAAAGAGAAAAGAACTGCACCTTTGGAGCATTTCTTCCCCGTCTGATTGGCTGGATTTGGCCAGGCTCCGTCCCTTCTCTAGAACATGGTTCAGGTGTTTACAGTGAGCGTTCACTTCAGCCTGCAGCTCCTGGGTGAACACACAACCGTAACATTTTGTTAAAGGGGAACTCTGTTGGGGGGCAACTATCCATCGGTGGAGTATTCCTACTGGAAACAAAAACCGTCCCCAAATTGTTGATGATTTCAAAGTGGATTTGCTGATCCTTAACAACCAGGTCTGGAGATAACTAACTCAGGTTTAAACTGTGATGTCATGTCCTGTATATGAAACAGAGTCAGTCAGCAGATAAAGATAAGCAGTGACCTCTAATCCAGCTGGTACCTTGTGTTTCTGCATGAGGCTGATGGCTCCAGCCAGAGACTTGTCATATCCTGTAGATCCAGATGCAGGAATGTGTTCGGAGATCCAGCTGAGCTCCAGATCCACGTCATGATAAAACCCAAACAGCAGCACTGAGGCCTCCAGCTGAGCGCGACGCAGGTCCAGAGGCTTCTGCAGGGACTTAAACCTGCAGCACAGAATTCAACAAGTCAGTATCATCGTACTTCATCTAACAGCAGAGTTTTAGTGTTCACTTGATTAGAGCTGCAACCAACGGTTATTTTCATGAGTGACTGACCTCTAATGAGTGAAAAATGCTTGTTATAATCTTCATTGTGACGTCTTCAAATGTTTTTTTTTTGTCCAACCAACAAAGAAAAACATTAAAATTCTCACATTTGAAAAGTTGGAACCAGCAAATGTTTGATATTTATTCTTTAAAAATAACTAAAATGATTATTTGATTATTAAAATGGTTGCCAATCAATTTTCTGTTGATGAGTGATCATTTAATTGACCAATCGTTTCAGTTCTACACTGCTACTCTGCTTTATGTAAAGCATTTTGTAATCACCGATCTTGATAAGTGCAGTAAACAAAACTTTATTTTTTATTATAACAGTATCATCAGGATATATTTAAAAACCTGCGCCGTGCCGTGATTCTGGTAAATAATTAATATATAAACTAAAGAGAAGAGGATCAAAGACGGAACCCTGTGGAACTCCTGTTTTAATCTCCAAGAAAGATAATTTCTCAGTGGTCGAGATAACACACTGTTCATGGTTATAAAAGGTAAGTTTTGAACCACAGTAGCATTTTATCAGAAGGTAGATTTGTAAGGTGAGCTATTAAATAAATATACTATTAAAATGTACGATTAAAAAGAAGATTATTATGGTTTAAAACCTTCCGATTCAGAAAAACTGCCACCATCTCATCACCTTTATCAATCAAGGATTTAAATTAATAAAAAGAAAAAGCAATCAGCACTCTCTGTAGAATAATTGACTGAAACAAAATATAATGGATGCAAAAAAGATATATTAACAACACTTTTTTCCAGAATCTTAATTGGTAGAATACTAATTGGCCTG
The DNA here is from genome assembly GCF_910596095.1 of Thunnus maccoyii. Lineage (NCBI taxonomy): Eukaryota > Metazoa > Chordata > Actinopteri > Scombriformes > Scombridae > Thunnus > Thunnus maccoyii. The sequence continues at coordinate 1,656,242 of NC_056548.1, read as the reverse complement.
ACTGATTATACAGAGACTCACAGATTGAGGTAAGTGTCGGTCTCCTGGAGGATCCTGTGCGAGTCGAAGTGGTTGGAGGCGAGGTGTTTGGCCCTGCTCACAATGGAGTTGATCTTCTCCGCCAGCTCTTTGGCCTCCTGCTCCAGCTGCTGGTGTTCCTGTTGCACAAAAACAAAACAGTTATTGATCACTAACTGGCATCCAACATGCATGGATCCCATATAAAAAAGTAACAGGTGTTATATGAGCCTCAGTCATCTCACCTTCAGCAGCTGTCGGCTGGAACGGAGGTCATGACCTTTGGCAGCGTTGTTCAGCATCCACTGAATAGCCTCGATCTTCAGCTTGGCGTCCTGAAGAGGGAAGAACGACTTTACCGAACTGACTCAGATACTTCCTGTTTCTGTGATTTTCATGTTTTATCATCAAATCATCAGAACAGTCATCTGGAGAAACTCTGAATACATTTCTCATTAAGAAATCTGAATATTTTTACAATATTTAATGACATACAGTTCAGGTTATGTTGTTTATTTGCTTATTTGGTCACTAGTTTACCTTGGTAGTTACTTTATTTACCAAATTATTTAGCTGTTAGTGGGTTAATGAGTTTGCTAATTGACCGGTCAGTCATTTAACCAGGAAATCAGTCTTGTGGTTAATTTATCAAGCTGAATACCAGCGGGTCAGTCAGTCACTCAGTCGTTCAGTTTTGTTAGTCAGTTAGGTAGTTAGAGCTGATTAGTTGCTAAATTAGTCAGTCAGTTGGTTAGTTAACTAGTCATTCTTGGTTAGTTAGTCAGTCAATTAGTTTTGTTAGTTAACCAGTTGGTTTGCCAGTTTATTAGCCAGTCAACCAGGTGAGGTAAGTTAGTAAGGTAGCTAAATTAGTCAGTTATCCAGTTATCAGTCAGTTGGTGAGTCAGCTAGTTTTAGTTAGCAAGTTGTTTAGCCAGTGTGTTTGCTTGTCCGTCAGTTCGCTAGTGGTTTAGTTAGCTGGTTAGTTAACTAAATTAGTCAGCACATTTTCAGTCAGTTGGTGGGTTAGCTAGTAGTTCTAGTAGCAAGTCAGCAAATATTGGTTAGTTAGCTAGTTTGTCAGCTGCTTTGTTAGCCTGTCAGTCTACTGGGTGGTTAGCATTCTGATCAGTTAGCTAAATTAATCAATTTCAGCCACTCACTGAGTCTGTTTTTCTGGCCTTTCAGACAGTCAGTCAGTTTATGTGTTAACTGTTAGATCACTAAGTTAGTCAGACAGACATGTTGACCGGTCAGTTAGTCAGTTATTTTTCTAACTAATCATTGACTCAGTTTGACATGTCAGCGACTGACCTGCAGCAGCTCCATCAGCTGCTCCTGCTGTCCCGCCTGTCTCAGTTTGTCTCCTCTGTCGGCCATCTTGTCCTGTAGTCTCCTCCACCGGCTGCTGAGCTGAGAGGACTTCCTGCTGATGCTCTGACTGCTGTAGTGCTCTTCAGCAAGCATCTCCTGCCCCAACTGCACACACACGCACACACACACACACACACACACACACACATAAACATACACATTTAGGGTATATGTTCACAAAGTGACAGGTCAGTAGTTTAAATGTTCTGTTAGTATGTGTGATTCTTAACATAAAGACTTCCTATTTGTTGCCATAAAGTAGGAAATAACATGAACTACCAGAGAAACAGCTACTATAACTGGGAACCAGTGAGCAGGAGTTTACCTGAACCAGTCGGTCCAGCCAGACCTGGTTGGCCTGCATCTCTTTCTCGGCCGCTTCGTGTCTCTTCAGCTTTTGCAGGATGTTGGTCGGGTCGCGGTACGACTCGTCCTCCGCCACCTTGAACTTCTCCTCCATCCACAGCAGCAGCTCGTCTGCGTCTCTCTGGAACTCCTGCAGCACAAAACATACAGTCTGGTTCACATGTGTGACATGTGTATGTCCATAACAGCTCAAATGTATTAAATATTGTTTAATAAATTACAAATTTGTATTATTTGATTTATCTATTTATGCATGTTTCACCCGCCGCGTTATACGTAGCTTTTTGAATTTATTTTTAGTAAGTTTTGCTTAATTGCATGAGTTTCATGCTCTTGTAGGGATCAAATCTACCACGTCTATGCTGAGAAAGGAAGTTTTATATGTATAAGTGATAGTCTATGTATGCAGGGTCTGCTGGTGAGATTCACACTGAGGTCCAGAGTGATGTTAGCAACATTTCCATCCAAATGTAGCACAGATTTTAAACAAATTTTCAGAAAATCATCAAAAGAAAATGTTGAGAATTAACCTTTTTTTCAGAATTTCTGGTGTTTCCACTCTCTTTTTTTATAGGCCAATTGAAAATGCACATAAAACAGGAGGATGAATTTGTACTTATTGGTCTGCTAGTAAGATACAGGAATCTTTTTAGGAATGATGGTCATGTTGTGATACCTGGTATTTCTTGGAGGCCAGCAGCAGACTCCTCCTCTGTCTGCTGCTCTCGTTCAGCCTCTTGTTGGCCTTCTGGATGCTCCTGCTCCTCTCCTGGATGCTGAAAGATAAACTCAGTATTTTCAAAACAGCATTACCCCAGCGTAAGGCGAAGAGGGCTTATACGTATCAGGTATTATGTGTAAACTTCATTCCTCTAATTATGATTTTCATGTTTTTATTTGCGGTGGTTTTTCTGGTCCTACTGTGAGCTCTGAGTCATATTTCCACATGACTGGACTTTTTCTATTCTCTTACTGTTTTGCAGCGTAATGTTGTTGGCTGATGAGCTCCTCGCTGCGCTCAGTGAAATGATCGACTCGTTGTTCTAAAGCCTTCAGGAGACCTTCCAGCTCTTCCTGTCGACCCAGCAGACTGTGGACGCCGTCCACCGAGTCCTGGATCAATAAACACAAATTATTCATATGTTCTGTGCACTGCTTTCATGTCTTTGTTTAATAATATTGATTGATCAGGAAACATATCAGTGTGAGACGTCCTCACCCCGACGTCTTTGACCCTCAGTCGGGCTTCGTGTCCGGACACCGCCGCCTCGATCCGGTCTCCCTCCTGGTTCAGTTTCTGGAGCTCCACCTCCTGCTCCAAATGCTGCTTCCTACTGGCCCACATCCTGTCCAGCTTGGACCAATCAGCATTGAGATTGTCCAGGGTTTGTTGGATGTCGATGACGCCTGCCTTCCCATTGGAGGAGCCCTGCTGAAGAGATTTCCCCAACGTCTCCATCTCCTTCAGTCTGAGGAAACACAGTGGACATATTCAGCCTGTACAGGTCATTCACACTGTGATCATTACTTTATACTTTTAATTTATAGGAGTAATGAAATAATGGTAATTATATCAATTACAATAATAATTACAGTTAGAGCTGCAATGATTAGACAGAAATAACTGTTTTAGTGTTTTTTAAGCAAAAATACCGAAAATTTACTGGTTCCAGCTTCTCAAATGTGAGATTTTAATCCTTTTCTTGGTCATACATGAAGGTAAAGTGAATATCTTTGGGTTTTGGACTGTTGATCGGACAAAACAAGACATTTAAATATGTAACTTTGGTTGGTGGCAAAGTACCATTTACTGCATTTTATAGACAAAACAATTAATCGTGGAAACAATCATCAGATTAATCGATAATGAAAATAATCATTGGTTGCAGCCCTCATTAAAGCTCAATCTTAATTATTATGATATTGAGCTTGAACATCATATTTGGCTCTTTTAGCTTCACGTTATGGAAGTCCATGGCTGCCAATACTGAAATTTAAAAAAATGTATCAGGTTGAAATTTTGTTTTCCACTTCTTTGCACAAGACATTTGACAAAATTAAAGTTTGAAAACTTCATTAACAAGTTATTATTTTGCAGTGTACTCCTGAACACTGAAGCACTGCTGAAGTAGATGTGAAATGGACTTTTCATTTTCATACATACATACATATATATATATATAAAAAACACCAAAAACAAATTTAAGATTGATTAAATGATTCCAATTTAATATTGGCAGCTATAGACTTCCATATCACCTAAGAAATTGGCCAAATTTGCTTCAACTTTTAGTTTTATATCTTACAAAGTCACTTATTCACAAACATGTTCCTTCTCGTACAGAAGAGTAACAGATATCTTGAGAAAAAAATAAAATTCATAATATTTTCTGTATCTACCAAACATTCAGTCTATAGCTGAAAACCCAGTGTTGTATCATAACATGTGAGCAGCACCTCCTGTCACCTCCTGTTTACCTGCTCCTCTGCTCCTCCATCTCCAGCCGGAGCTCCTGGTGTTGCTCCAGCAGGGCGACGGCGGAGGCCACGTCAGCGGCCGCCTCCTCCTGCAGGAGGCGGTCCTGGACCGAACCCGCCCAGCGCTGCAGCTCCTTGGCCTGCTGCTGGAAGCTCTGCAGCCTGCGGGCCTCCTCCAGGAGGCGCTGTCTCTCTGCAGCCTGATGCTTCACCTGAGTGACAACAGAACAGGAGGACAGTATGACAGTTTGTCCTTTACTGTATTTTGTTTTCAAATAATATCTAAATGTCCAAAACTTGTGACAACAGTGACTAAACTAGTTTGTTCTGTATTTTAAGATCCTTTTAACTTGTTGTGTAAATTCCTTTAAGTATCTTGAAACGTGCTCTATAAATTAAATTATTAAAAGTATTATTATTATTATTATTTAAGTTATTTGACATTTTAAACGCACAATATGTAATTTCAGCCGCTAGGCGTCTCAATCAAAACAACAACAACAGACGGAGTGTGATGACGGTGTGAAGTAGCAAGGGATCATGGGAGTTGTTGTCTTTGTTGTTAAATAACCAGCTTCACCAGGATAGGATTACTCCAGTGTTCATCATTCAGGATGTTTTTACCTGCAGAGGTCTCCTCCTCTCCAGAACAAACGCACACGCAGATTACAGGTAAAAACACTGAATAAAACTGTTTCACCTAAAAAATCAATGTTTCTCCGACGATGTACGGCGACCACCGGACGTCCAGTACGGGCTGTTAGCCGAGCTGCTGCTAACACTTGTTCGGTTTATTTCTCTGATAACTTTAGATCCAGACGTTCGGCCAGTTTCTCCCGGGAGCCGAATTATCCGCAGAGGTCTCCTCCTCTCCAGAAACAAACGTACACGCAGATTAAAATAGTTAAAATACTAATTAAAGCTGTTTCATCTGAAAAATCAATATTCCTCTGACAATGTTTGGTGACCACCGGACTTCCTGGAGGGGCTGTTAGCCGAGCTGCTGCTAACGTTTGTCCAGTTTATTTCTCTGATAACTTAAGATCCAGACGTCCAATGACTAAAATCCTTCTTCCGGTTAAAAGATATAGTTAAAAACCACCTAAATTTATCATGAAAATGTGTCTTAGAACTGAATAAAAGTCCATTTATAACAGTTTGTGTGGAACAACCACAACGCCGATGTATTATCTTGTATGTGTGTAAGTTACTCTTTGGTAGACGCCATTGTAGCGGACAAACACAGCGCCGCCGTATGGATCTGGTGCGTGTTTACTCTTTGGTAGAGGAGGTATGACGCCATCGACAGGCGACCAAATGAAACGGTCCGTTACTTTGATTAAATTACAGATTTCTCTGAGTTTGAAAAGGTTGGAAACATTTGGGATAATGTAAGAACACAACTCAACAACATATATAACACAGGTCTAGTTGTTTTTACACATTTTAATGTGGAATAATTACATATTATAGCTTTAAGGCCAATTTTAGCCTTAAATGATGCAGCTCAGGACATGGTGAGCTCTAATGGGAACACAACGGTAAACAGAGCATGTATACAGGGTCCTGGAGTCGAGGCAGGCTAATGGCCTTCAAGATTTTAGTTTCATTGGTAGAAATATGTATAAGAAAGCACTACAGTGACTCAGTCTGTGATGGTGAAGTGAATCCTCACCTGCTTCAACAGAGCCTCCAGACCCCGAACCTCCTCCATGATGGCTGCGCTCTCCGCTGGACTGCAGTCCTGCTTCCTGTAACGCAGGAAGTGACAAGACTGACTATGATTGACAACTATATTACTCTGTCGTCACTTCATATGGTGAAAATAATAAATATGTTAATTTCAGAGTCGAATCATCAAAGAAGCCAAACAAGTCTGCTGCTTTGAATTTTATAATTCTTCTAAAACTTTTGCTGTTTATCTGTTTTTGGCCCAAAACAGTGAAATTTTTAAACTCACACTGAGAAATTGATGTCATAATATTTACAAGAGAAAATATTTACAGTTTTCTCAGTGAACCTTGTTGGTCGTCTTTTAGATCTTAAATAAAAACTTAGCAGCAAGAATATCTGCCATCAGGTAAAAAAGTTCAACAACCAACAGACACTAAGAAACACAGAATTGATATTAGAAAGAATAATCTATCATTACATTTGGTTCTGAACGAATTTTTCCTATGACATAAAGTTCTTGCATTTAACTTTTATACTTTCACAACACTCTTCAGTTTCCTCCTCTTGGTGCCAACTTTTACAACAACTAATAAACATTGTTTCTACAGTTTAAATCGGACGCCTACATCTTGGCGACGCTCTTCAGGTAGGCGATCTTGCCCTCCAGGGTGTGGATGTCTCTGAGGGCCTGAGCCTGGTTCTTCTCCTCGGCCAGCAGGGTGAAGGAGCTGCAGCCGACGTCCACCGTGTCTAACTGGGACAGCTGACCCTGCAGCTGCGCTTTGGCCTCCTCGCAGCTCTGCAGGAAAGACTGCACGTCTGCCGTACTCAGCAGCTCGTGGCCCTTCTCATCCTTCAACTGCTGGATCCGATCCCACCTGCGGACACGAGAACAGGAGGCATGACCAGACCGGTGGATTCTCGCTAAATTCATCAAAGACGTTTTAATCTCGTAGGTTTTGATGATTTATTTTGATATATTGTTATCTGGTTCTGTTTGTACCTGTTGGAGACCTTCTTCTGTCTGGCCTGGATCTCTCTCTGTTTACTGTGACGGCTCTTCACCAACTCCTCCGCCATTCGGATGATGTCATCCAACTGGCCACGCCCACTCGCCAACTCAGTTAGGAAGTTCTGGATCAGGAAGTCAAAGTCAGTAAAGGATAAATACAACATCCTGACTGTACAAGGTTTCCCATAAAAAGACATAAATCATCAACGTGTTATAGTCCGTCTTTCAAGTTTCCACATCACACTCATGTAAGTTACAAACTGGCTACAAACTAGCTGTGATGTCACAAATCCTGTTCGTAGGTACACGTGTTGAACTGAGATTTAAGGTGAACTCAGAAACGTCTGAGTCCAACTGAAATCAAATTTAGTCTTTTTTGCATTTTTTTATTATTAAAAATGAAGAAAAAAGGTCTTCAAAAATTACATATATGTTCCTTTTTGTCTCAGCTGGCTTTGGGGGGGCGTGTCGGTGTCTGTGTTTGATTGACAGCAGCTGGGGGGGCGTGTCGGTGTCTGTGTTTGATTGACAGCAGCTGGGGGGGCGTGTTGGTGTCTGTGTTTGATTGACAGCAGCTGGGGGGGCGTGTTGGTGTCTGTGTTTGATTGACAGCAGCTGGGGGGGCGTGTTGGTGTCTGTGTTTGATTGACAGCAGCTGGGGGGGCGTGTCGGTGTCTGTGTTTGATTGACAGCAGCTGGGGGGGCGTGTCGGTGTCTGTGTTTGATTGACAGCAGCTAGGGGGCATGTTGATGTCTGTGTTTGATTGACAGTAGCTGGGGGGGCGTGTTGGTGTCTGTGTTTGATTGACAGCAGCTGGGGGGGCGTGTCGGTGTCTGTGTTTGATTGACAGCAGCTGGGGGGGCGTGTCGGTGTCTGTGTTTGATTGACAGCAGCTGGGGGGGGGGGGTGTCGGTGTCTGTGTTTGATTGACAGAAGCTGGGGGGGCATGTCGGTGTCTGTGTTTGATTGACAGCAGCTGGGGGGCGTGTTGGTGTCTGTGTTTGATTGACAGCAGCTGGGGGGCGTGTTGGTGTCTGTGTTTGATTGACAACAACTAGGGGAGCGTGCCAGTGTACAGAGCAGATATGTTGCTGTAGCAGACAAAAAAAAGTTTAATTTCAGTTTTTCAGACTTTAATACATGAGGTGTTTCATGTATCATGCTGGATGAAGTTTTCTTTTTTATATAATTTTATTTGTTGACATATTTCATCCATGCATGTGCTTTGTTCTCCATGATACAAACTAATTTCATCATATAATGTAAATGACACAAAACACCCCATAATGTAAGCATCATATATAAATCTAATATCAATAACTGGATGAAGTTTTCACCTCGTATTTAGCCTGCACTACTCCCAGGTTGTCGGCGTCGGTGCTGAAGGTGTTCAGGACGTTCTCCTTGTCCTCCATCCACGATTCGAACTCCTGGCAGCTGTTGTAGAATCGATGCAGACGCAGCGTCTCCTCCAGACTCCTCGACTTCGACTACAAACACAAACCTGACATGAATCTCAGACAGAAGCTTTTTATTTGTTATAGAAGCTGGTTGAAGTCCATCTTCATCATCACATAGACTCCAGTATTATCAGACTACATTTCCCATGCTGCCCCTCTCACCTTCACCAGGTTGTACAGGGAGTTGTAGTCCTGGTCCAGGCTGGCCTGCGTGTTCTCCACAGTGTCCCTCTGGTACTGCGGGTCCTGCAGCGATGTTGTCTGGATCTCAGACGTGCTGCGACGCATCGAGTGGCTTCGCCTCGGACGACTCACCTTCCTGCTCGGGCTTTCTGGCACACCATTGGTCGAGGCAGGCGAGGTGGGAGGAGTCTACATGAGGGGTTGTTTTAGTGATTAGATTTATTATTGATCTAAAATGACTTTTGAATTTAAAGATGTATGTGTCATTGATCTAATCCAAAGGTTATTGATTACTGATGGTGCGGTGGCTGGCAGCAGGGTCAGGTAGGTCTTGGGGATGAGCTGCTGGTTTCCTCGGTTGTCTCTGGCCTGAACTTGGTCGCCGTCGGGGTCAGTGCTGATGATGGTTACAATCTCATGACGATCCCATGGAAACTGACCTGAAATCAGTTAAAAATCACAATTAACATTTTTCATTTTAAGGATATTCCTGATATTTTAATTAATTTTCTCTACCTGAAGTTAGAGTAGTTCTCTTACTGAACTAAATAAATTTCAACATTCTCAATCAAAAAATTGTCTAAATCCATTAAAAACATGAGCCAAGACATCAAAGGAAATCTCATGTAGAGCCCAAAATAAGGATTATTTTCATTATCGATCGATCTGCTGATTATTTTCTCGATTAACTAATCACATGGTCTATAAAACATTATCATTATAATATCCTGGATGTCATCAAATCTTATTTAATATTTTATCCAATAGTCCAAAACCTCCAAATACTAAATTTACAATCATGTCAAACTAAGAAAAGCAACAAATTCTCGCATTCGAGAGTCTTGAACCAGCAAATATTCAGCATTTTTGATTATCAAAATAGTTGCAGATTAATTTTGTCAATAAACTAATCGATTAATCAAATAATTGTTGTAGGTATAATGTCATAAACTTAGTTATTGTCAGATAGACATAAATTTAACTTTAAGAAATTAAATTTAAATTAAGTTTAAGCTCATATTATCACTGTTGTTATATCGAGCCCTGCTGCTAGCGGCTGGTTATCTTCACCACAACGAGCGTTTACTGACATTTCATATTGTGTTTTGTCATGTCGGAGGACGCGCTGTGCTGTCAGTGGTAACTGTGCGCGCTTATTATTATTATGTGGACAGATCATCAAATACAAACTCAAAGGCTTCGAAAGACGTGGCGTCGCTTCAGAGGAAAGGACGCCTCATCTCACTAAAACCATATTTCCTAAATTTCCCTCGCGTCCTACGTGGGAGGGACTACGACGTGAAGATAACAAGGAAGGAAACAAGGACACACTGAAGACAAATGAGAATCAGCCTTTGAACACAGCTGCAGTATTTCCCATCATCCTCTGCTGCTGCATCAAAGTGACACAGAGCAGACCTCCGTTAGTACCTCGGCTGTATCTGAAGCGGATCTTGGCCTTCTTCTCGTCACTCTTGGGGGGAGGGCTCACAAGGCCCCTCCCACCCCTGGCGCTGGGTGGTGATGTCATCGCCCCTGGTCCCTCCTCCTCGCCAGATGAGTCGCTGTACTGGATCATATTACTCTGCTGAGGTTCCGCCTACACAGGAAGAGGAAACAACAGCCGAGTTTGAGTTTTGTTATCGATCGAATGCTCACAGAATCAGTCCAGAGTTTCAAAAGAAGAAACAAACACGTGACTTTAAACCTTGAAGGACAGTTCCCAGTGTTCCCAGTGTGTTAAACCAGCAGTCAGGTGTCCGTATGAGCAGTGAAAGAGGTTTTCCACGCTGTAATCATTCCTCCTGTTCATACTGGATATTAAAGATCCCTGATGACGTCTTGATAAAGAATAAACAGGATGTAAAGTCTGTATACTCACCGTCAGAGCTGTTAGCTGCGCCGCGCTCCTCGCCTGCTCCGACAGTCTCTTTATCTCGGAGGCGTAGGCCGCCATCTCTTTCTCCAACCGCAGGTGGCGCTGCAGCAGCGCCGCCGTGCTCGACTCATTCTTCCCATGATCCTCGCTGGTCAGCAGCGGCTTCCTGTCGCCCAGCCAGGAGTTTGCCTCCGCCACATCTGCAAAGTACTGGAAGAGGAAACGTCGTTACCGAGTCGTCTAAACTGTCTCAAACTAAGATCTGAAGAAACCACAACAAAGACCTGAGTGTGGATGTGATTTATGGAAGAAACGTGGAGAAAAACATTAGTATAATCATTGAGGACACTTTCCTAATAAAACATGACAGAATAAATCCTCACTGAGCCAACGGAAGTTCTGATCAATGTGTTTATTTCGTAAGAATATTTCTGAAAGGAAGTGAAACACTAAACTTTTTGTTTTTCTGTCGAAGAGGAAGTTGAGATCAATAGTTTAGCTACAATGATAAGCTATTGATCCCAATGCTTTAATTTTCTAATTAAACTGGAGTTATTGTATTGTTACTGTAGTAAAATATTAAAGGAACTATAGTCAACAAGGTTTTAATTACAGTAAATTACAGTTAATATTAAGTATTGACTGGCCTGTTTGTTTCTTCTTCTTTGGTTCCTCTTTCCTTCCTGTTTTGTTGCTCTTTATGGACCTGCTTGTACCTGGCATTTGTCCTTGTTTACCTGTTTGATATTGTTTACCTGTTTGATATCGTTTACCTGTTGGGTATTGTCTCGTTGTTTACCTGTTTGATATTGTTTACCTGTTTGATATTTTTACCTGTTGGGTATTGTTTACCTGTTTGATATTGTTTACCTGTTGGGTATTGTTTACCTGTTGGGTATTGTCTCGTTGTTTACCTGTTTGATATTGTTTACCTGTTGGGTATTGTTTACCTGTTTGATATTGTTTACCTGTTGGGTATTGTTTACCTGTTGGGTATTGTCTCCTTGTTTACCTGTTGGGTATTGTTTACCTGTTGGGTATTGTCTCGTTGTTTACCTGTTTGATATTGTCTCGTTGTTTACCTGTTGGGTATTGTTTACCTGTTGGGTATTGTCTCGTTGTTTACCTGTTTGATGGCGGCGGCAGCCTGCAGTCTGTCGCGGCGTCCCGTCACCTGCTCGGTCAGGTGGTTCCACTGCTTCTTCAGGGTTCTGATCCACTTGTTGACGGCTCGCTGGTCCACCTGACTCTGCTTCGACAGCAGATCCTGACCTCGACCCAGAACTCCCCGGTACAGAGACTCCTGGGCCTGGAGCTCCGCCTCCAGCGCCTGCAATCAGATTCATTCATTAACTTTACAGGTTTCTAAAATCATTTCACAGCATCCATCTGCATGTATATAGATCCTGTTAGTTATCACGGGACAATGATATGAAATGATAAATCATTCATTTCAATTACTAATTTGTGTGTTTATAATACCTCGTCTGTTCTCTCAATTTAGTCATTTGTACTCTTGAATTCCTTAATTTGGCCTGTTAACATGAAATATCACCTCCTTCACGTAGCTTCATACTTACTGTAAATGAATGGCGTCAATCAAAACATCCAACTACTAAACTAAGTGTTTTTACTTAAAGTCAAACTAAATTTGTCATATCTGAACTTATATAAATGTATCTTTTCTAAACATGTCTTGACTTACATTAAGTCTTCTTTATCTGTTTTTTTGTCTTAACTACTTCTTTTACCTCATCTTAACTTGTTCCATCTTAACTTACAGTAAAAATTATAAATTATCTTGACTTTAATTAAACTTATCTGAGCTTACCGTATATTATCTTTGCCTCATTTTTTCCTGAAGACGTTTTATAGTTTAAAGGACCAGTGTGTAAGATTTTGTGACATCTAGCACTCTCCCCTTCCAAGCGTGGAGGAGAACCTACGCTGGCCGTGAAACTCACGAAAATGAAAACTCTCTAGAGCCAGTGTTTAGTTTGTCCGTTCTAGGCTACTGTAGAAATATGGTGATGCAACATGGCGGGCTCTGTGGAAGAGGACCTGCTCTTTATGTAGATATAAAGGGTTCATTCTAAGCTAACGAAAACACAATGATTCTTATTTTCAATTAATTATAGACTAATTAAAACATACTTTATATATTATATTTCATTTCTTCTAGTATTTCTGCCACTAGATCCCCCTAAATCTTACACACTGGTTCTTTAAAGCAATAAATCATTTTTTTGATTTATCAAAAATCTTCCCAACATGGCCTCCACAGTGTGTGTGTGTGTGTGTGTGTGTGTGTGTGTGTGTGTGTGTGTGTGTGTGTGTACTTGTGAGGTTCACCTTGTGTTTGTGTTGAGCCAGCTGGATGTGGTTGAGGTCTCGTCCCAGTCCGGCCGTCTGCAGCCTCAGCCAGCGTTCATACAGCCAGGCCTCCAACTCCTCACAGTCATGGAAGAACTCAAACAGCCTCAACTGAGACTCCAGCTGTCTCCTCCTGACAGAGGAGAGGAGGAGGAGAAACAGGAGAGGAGAGGAGGAGGAGAAACAGGAGAGAAGAGGAGAGGAGAGGAGAGAGGAGGAGAGGAGAGGAGAAGAAGAACCAGGAGAGGAGAGGAGAGGAGGGGAGAAGAAGAACCAGGAGAGGAGAGGAGAGGAGAAGAAGAAACAGAAGAGAGGAGAGGAGAAGAAGAACCAGGAGAGGAGAGGAGAAGAAGAAACAGAAGAGAGGAGAAGAAGAAACAGGAGAGGAGAGGAGAGGAGAGAAGAGGAGAAGAAACAGGAGAGGAGAGGAGAGGAGAGGAGAGGAGAGGAGAGGAGAGGAGAGGAGAGGAGAGGAGAGGAGAGGAGAGGAGAGGAGAGAAGAGGAGAAGAAACAGGAGAGGAGAGGAGAGGAGAGGAGAGGAGAGGAGAGGAGAGGAGAAGAAGAAACAGGAGAGGAGAGGAGAGGAGAAGAAGAAACAGAAGAGAGGAGAAGAAGAAACAGGAGAGGAGAGGAGAGGAGAGAAGAGGAGAAGAAGAAACAGGAGAGGAGAGGAGAGGAGAAGAAGAAACAGAAGAAGAGAGGAGAAGAAGAAACAGGAGAGGAGAGGAGAGACGAGGAAACAAGAGAGGAGATGAAGAAAAGGAGAAGAGGATGACAAATTGATGGAAACAAGGAGGGAGAGAACAGTAAAGAGAACGAGTGAGAGTGACGGGGAAGGAGAAGAAGGAGATGAGAAGAAGAGCACAACAAAGAAAGAAAGAGAGAAGGAGTTAGAGAGACAGTGACGAGGAGAGAGGGAGTAAGACAGAGAAACAGAGATGATAAAAGAAGAGAAATGGAGGAGGAGACGATGAAAGGAGAACAGGCAGAGGTGGTAAAGTAGAGAGAGGTAGAATCAAAAAAATGGAAAGAAAGATGGGAAGGAGAAAGATGGAGGTGTAAAGGAGTTATATATTCATATCTGTTGTTTGGTAAATAACTTCCATCAGCAGCTATAAAAAGGTGAAATCAGAAACTCACCTGTTGCTGCTGAGGGACACCAGAGATTTGTACTGAGCGTCCAGAGCTCTCACTCTGCTCTGAATCTGCTGACCGTCCCTCACTTTTCCCTGACAGAGGACAGAGAGAGAGAGAGAGAGAGAGAGAGAGAGAGAGAGAGAGAGAGAGAGAGAGAGAGAGAGAGAGAGAGAGAGAGAGAGAGAGAGAGAGAGAGAGAGAGAGAGAGAGAGTCAGCTCACCCATGATGTATATCTTAAATTCCCCTGTGGGACGATCATTACTAAATATCGTACCTTCAGCGCGGTGCTGCTGATGGTGTTGATCGTTTCACCGTGAGCTGAGATCTGAGCTTCCAGGAGATCCTGTTTCTGGAGGAGAGACTCCACCTCGGCCAGCTGTTTCCCCAGCTCAGAAGCACCGGCCTGGGACTGGAGACAGAGCGAGGGGGGGGAACGGATGGAAGGATAGAGGACAGCTAGTAAGATGAATCATCGTTGTATTGCAAGTGCTGAAAACTAATGTACAGGATGAGCACACGCATCATAACCTTAAGAGGGTCTCTGCAGGGTCCAGGATTAAATTTCAGACCTTTTTAACACCACATAAAATGCATTTTAATATAATTTCCCCTTTTTTGTGGACATTAGCCAGGTTTCCATTCGCATGTAGCACAAATTTTAACCAAACGTTTGTTTCCATCCACTGCTGTTGTGTGAATATCAGCAGATAAACAGCAGGTGGCGCTAATTCTCCAGTTGGTGCCATTAAACCGTTGCAGAAGAAGAAGAGACACAACGAGACAACGTAATTAAAAGAGCAGCAAAGTTCAAACGATGGAAAACATGATGGAAATATGACGTTTCCGTTTGTCTCATGTATTCATTTGAGGAAGGTTACAGTCTCCTCATCATCATCACGCTGCACACAGATCTGAACGTTTAATCAGAGTTTCAGTGTAAACACACAGGTGTAAACTCACCTGTAGTTCCTTCAGTTCCTGGGAAACAAGCTCAATGTCTCGGAGGATGCTGAGAGTTTCAACTACATTTCCCAGCAGCCCCCTCTGCTCCTGCAGCTGGTGCAGCACGTCTTTCCATCGCTGGCTAATACTCTCCTCCCTTCAATACACAAAACACACATAAACACACAAATATATACCAGTATTTATAGTGAACACACTGTTCATACAATCTTCAACATACATTTTAGGGCTGTAGTCTGCTGGTCGATTAGTTGGTCGATATGCTCTCGTCCGACTAAATTCTCATTGGTCGAATAACCTCTGTGTTATTTTCATAAGGAGAAAAGTGCTACATCAACAGCTTTCCAGGATTAATCCATTATTTCCTGCGGCGGGAGGGACAGACTAACAAATTACCTGTTTTCACAACTTTGAACTCGCCCAACCTGATGGAGCCTGCTGGGTCTGACTGTACTCAACGTTTACTGAATCTGTGTTTCTCCATAACAACGAGAACTGGTCGCGCGGCTCCGTTAAGGAGTATGTTTGCGTAGCGAGCGGGAAAGAGCGAGGGGCGGAGAAGTGACGGTGGATGTGAGCGGAGCAGAGGAAAAGGTTAGTAGTAAGTTGTCAGTCTGGCAGTAAATGTACAGTACAGACTACAGTGTGTCAGTTAATAAATGCTAAAAAGTCACGTCTGTTGTTTCCCCAAATGCTGGAAAAGTGAAGGGGGTTAGCTCCAGAGTTAGCAACCCCCCGACTAATCGATTAGTTGAAGATTATGTACGATTTTAGTCGACCAAGATTTTCTTTGGTTGACTACAGCCCTAATATATTTAGTTGTGTCTTTGTTTGAAACAAGTTTGGATTTGAAAAGAGCTCATTATAGAGAGTTAGACAGATTCAGAACTACACAGCAACCACTGCCATCAATTCTCAAAGTGCCAGAGTTTTATTGACGGTGGGTCTGTGTTGAAAAATTTCAAAGTGCAACAACTAGAAATAATCAGTAAATGAGAACAGGATTAGTGGTTGAGTATGAAATGACTCTGTTGTTGTACTGATTAAATTAGTGCTGTAGAAATGGACATTATACTGAATTTATCAAGAAAACAGGTCAACAGGAAGTGTTGAGTTTGCATCAACAGCAGATTAATACAGGAGCAAATCAGATATCTGGGAGGCTCCTTACTAAAAAATAAACCCTTAAAGAACAGGGTTTTATAAGCAGTTCCAGTAAAAAAAAAGCCCCGGCCTTAACCGATAATTTGTGGAATATCACACTGTATCATCAGCAAAGAGTCAGACGCTGCCACTCCCTAAGAGAATATTATTATAATTTATTTATCTATCGTCTTAAAACTACTACAGTTGCCTCCTATAGTTCCTGCTGACTGACTCTAACCCAGGTCACACCTCCAGGTCCCACGCCTTCATTTCTCCAGCTCATGGAGGTCATAGCGGCTCATTCTGAAGGCGCTCTCTCACCTCCTGATGACCTGCTGTTTGCTGTGGTAGTTTCCTCTTTCGATGGTCTTGGCCATGTCTCTGAGAGCGGAGAAGCGCGGCTCTCTGGCCAGAGCGTCGGTGGCCAGGGCCTCCAGACGCCGGCCGGCGGCCTGAGCTTCCTCCAGCGTGGACAGACCTCTGACGTCCTGCCTCCGGATCAGACGCAGCGTGTCCTCCAGATACCCCTCCCTCAGGGCGGCCTGGGAAACCCCGGAGCAAAGTTGATTGAATTCTGGACACAGGAAATACAATCTCTGCCTCTGTTTTTGAAGTGTTTGATGTGGTTACCTTTCTCCCAAACTTCTGGGCGAGCTGCTCCAGGTTCTCCAGGCGAAGCAGCGCCTCCTGCAGGGCTCGTTCTCGCTCGTGTTCGGCTCTCTCCAGCAAAACCCAACTCTTCTCTATGTCGCTGAGAGTTTTACCTTCACAAAAACACACAAAACACCACGTTACAAAATGTAGAAAATGTGTTATTATTAGGGATGCACAATATTATTGGCACGTCATCGGTATCAATAAAAGCTCTAAAATGAAATATCGGCATCGGCAAATTCTGCCGATTATGAGAGGCCGATATGTCGCCAATCTGCTCCGCCGCCTGACTGCGCTTCCCTCGGTGGACTGTATCATCCCGACGGTCCCGGTGTTTCCTCCGCAGGCTCCACTTCACTCAAGCTGCCCGCAGAGGCTAGCTGGCTGCAATTCCCTCCGGTCATTCTGCGGCTAACGCTCCGCTAGCCTCCCAGCTAACGTTAGCCTCGGCTCTCCATGTGGATCCAACCGGAGCACCGAGCCCCGGTTTGTTATTCAGGTTAAAGTGGGAAGCAGCAGCAGCTGGTCTGACGGGCGGCTGAGTGAAGTGGAGCCTGCGGAGGAAACACCGGGACCATCAGGGTGAAACAGTCCATCGAGGAGCTGCTGTGTTCGGCTGCACAGATAAGAAACACCTCGGCTGACAGGATGTACCACTCTGTTTGGAAGAAAAACTTCTTCTTCTTTTTGGTTTATTCCGGCGGTTGGCAACCAGCGTATTAGGTGCATTACCGCCACCTTCTGGTCCGGAGTGTGGACCAGAGATTAAATCCTACACATTAATCCTGTCTGTCTAATAAACTCAATGAAAACTCTACTGCTGCTCCCACTTGGCAGGTTCATTAAAGTTTTAATGCTGAGCTCCTGAACTCCAGTCTTCCTCAGTTCTTCCTTCATATATTGTCTTTATTGATCATACTTAGTACAATCTATGCTTGCATAATAGTCTCCACAGCCAGCTGGAAAAAAATATGCGCATATATTGGTATCGGCATTAATCGGCCACAATGAGTTGGAAATATCGGCAAAAAATCCAATATCATGCATCCCTAGTTCTTACAGAAGGCAACAGAAGTTCTCCTGTGATCCCAAAGTCACTTTCTATGATTATAGAAAATTAGCTTTTTAAAAACATCTGATTCATGCCGTCCTCATGTACGTGTATTAGCAGATGTATTATTTTGAAAGTTCTTTTTTAAATCTTACGAGCGTCAGTCACATCACTCTCATGGAGGATGTTGGTGATGATGATGATGGTGAAAATGGTCAAGTCAATTTTTATTTGTATAGCCCAGTATGACCAATCCTAAATTTGACTCAGAGGGTTTATTTGATATTGATGACTGTTGTTGTTGTTATATATACAAATGTATTCATATATATTCATTATTAGTGTTTTACTTTAACCTGTTCAGTGACATTTTCCCCCCTGTGGGACACTTCAGCCTTGGATGCATTATTTTCAGGACCACTTATACTTATTCTGACTTTTTGATTTATCTTTCAAATGAGATGAGGGTTATGACTGTAATCCAAAGGGTTGAAGAACAGTAAACTTCTTATTTTCGTGCTTGTGCACAAAAACATGGTGCCTGATAAGAGGTTTGTTTAAATTGTCTGTTCTTTTCTGTCTTTGAGCAACCTTTGTATGAAAGCTTCTATAAAAAATAAAGTTTATTATCATATCATTATAATTATTAAGTTCAATTTTATACAAGTCAAACCCACAAATGACCACATAGAGGGGAAAAAGCAATGTGAGAGTAAAAAGAGTTTTTTTCTGTTAGATTGTGATTGATTAAATTGTGTTCTCTACCTTCTGGAGGATTGTAAGCCCATTGGTTGTTGGCTGCCAGCTGAGTCTTCAGACTGAACAGGTGAGCTTCGATCGCCCCACGCTCCTGGAAAGAAACGGAGAGAAAGAGAGAGACGCTGACATCTCCATGAGCAGAAATCTGTCAGGTTATTTTATCCACACAGCAAGAGTGCTTCAAAAACAAGGTTTAACCTGAACTCCTGGGAGATCAATCAAGTTGAATAAATGAATCAAGTTGAATAAATAAGTGACGTCTCACCTGGTATTTGGGAGGTTTCTCCACAGTTCTGTAGGTCTTGAAAGCCGTAACCAGCGTCTGCATCTCCCTCAGAGAGTTTGGGAATCTTCTGTCATTCAGCTGCACCACCTTCAATCAATCAATCAATCATGAGTCAGTCAATAATCAATGAGTTTAAACTTTATTTCACTGATGACATCAGATCAGGACTTTGTTTGTTGTTTTTATTACCTTGGTTTTGATCCAGTGAAGCAGATCTGAGACCATTCTGTCATACTGGACTTTCATGTCATCCAGTTCCTTCAGCATCCCGACAATCTGAGGAGACAATGTGGAAAACAGAGAGAAAGATTCTGCATTATTCTGCTGCCTCGATACTGTGCAGCTCACTACTGTTATATATATAGACACACACACTAGAGAGAGAGAGAGAGAGAGAGAGAGAGAGAGAGAGAGAGAGAGAGAGAGAGAGAGAAAGAGAGCACACACACATATATATATATATAACACTTCCCCATATTTAGCATTTATATGCCGTATATAAACTTTTAATAAATGTTGATTCATTTTTTATATTGTCTTTTTATACATGTTGCTTTGTTTTTCTTTTATCTTGTGTTTAAGTATCCATGATATGAATATAAACACTTTTTTAAGGCAGTTATTTCAACTTGCTTATAAGTAAAGTCCCCCGCAGTTGTGTGTGTTGTAACTCTGTGAGCAGGTGACTTCCTGTCAGTGTAATCCAGCTGACTGACTGACACAGAGTGCAGAGGCTGCTGGATTAAACTATATAGACCAACAGATGGACAGCAAAGAGCCAATCATCAGAGAGGAGGCTCCTCTTCAGTCATCTGTTAGTGTGAACTGTCTGTGGATGAGGAAATGTAAACACTACCAGCAGGCTGTTGCTGCACTTCTCACTCAGGCCTGCAGGGGGCAGAACAGCCCACAGTTTGGACTAAAATGAAATGTGAGTTTGTGCATTTCTATTTTAAAGTCGACCAAATTCAATCTTAGACTTTGGGATCAGGGACATTTGTCTTTTCAAAGGGTTGTTGAAGTGTTAAAACTTGATTTTACAGTTAATAAATTAGTTGTATTATAAGATTGGATGCACTTTAATACCTTTTTCATTATCGCCAAAGAATGATGGAAAACCAGCAGGAGCAACAATTATTTAATAAGCACATGTATTGACATTTTGTCAGCACTTCTCAGCTCTATATAACAATAATTCCTTAAGTAATTAATCAATTAATGTGATCTTGACCCAGATAAGAAGCAGATAGATGGATGGATGGATTGGCCAATTACAAAATATAATAACGTTTAAAGCATCCATGCAGCTCCTCTCGGCTTTACGGAGCTTTATAGTGAGTTTCAGTTCATTGTTTATCTGTCCGGCTGCAACTTTTACTGTTCTGGTTCACTCTCAGCGTCTCTCATAGCGTCGTTTTCAGAGAGAAAAAGCTGTAAAAAGCCGCTGTACACTACCTGCTCAGCAGCAAACAGACACAGTTAGCTGTAGACTAGCTGGTGAACATAGTGGAGCATTTAGCAGCTAAAGAGCCAGATATTTCCCTCAGGAGCTGGTAGAGATCACTATTCACTGTTTCTGATGAAAACTAGTGGACAAAACATCAGTTAACGCAGGTTTAAGTTGTTAAGTTTCTCCTTCTTATGTGTCTGTGCAGCATATTATAACCTGTTTTTTCATGTGTGATATATAAACAGGAAATATAATATGAAATATAACACATTAATGACATTTTCAGTCTATAAATTGTAATAAAATAGTGACCAATTTTGTCTGACCAGTTCAAAACCCAAATAAAGGTGAATAGTTTACTATCATAGAAGACAGTAAATATTCAAATATGACACCAGGAACGAAGTTTGAAGGCGTCTATTTTCTGTTAATCAACTAATTGATTAATTGTCTCAGCTTTAGAGAAGTGCTGGTACACTGTTTCTACCAGCTACACACCGCGGTGAAACTTTCTGTTCATCACCGTGAACACAGAACAGCTCTTCTGTTTAGCCACAAGAGGCCTGTAAGAGTCTTACTTAATATATATGTTGCCTTTTAAAAATGAATTTAACTGTTAACAGCCAGCAGATAATATTTACTACAAAGTTCTTGCACTCCAGAAATCAACTGATCAATTTCATCAATAAAAAGATCAGGAACTTCCAGAATA
The DNA here is from genome assembly GCF_910596095.1 of Thunnus maccoyii. Taxonomy (NCBI): domain Eukaryota; kingdom Metazoa; phylum Chordata; class Actinopteri; order Scombriformes; family Scombridae; genus Thunnus; species Thunnus maccoyii. Next base: position 1,635,264 of record NC_056548.1, on the reverse strand, counting down.
TGAATGTGTTTTGTAGAATCTGAGCTGCATTTAAACTTTGAACAACCTGCTTTTGTTTTCAGAGTTTAAACTATTTTTAAAGTTATTTCTGATGCAGCGTCCAACAAAACTGCAACATACAGACCAAAGTTCAGTCGATAAAATCCACAGTGATCATGTTGTGAAGTAATTGAACTGTATTTGAGCACTGATGTGTCGTTGTGGAGGAGTATCTGAGGGGTGTAACTGAGTGTCTCAGACCTTGGCGATCCTCTTCTGGACCGTCTGTCCCTGCTTCATCTTGGAGAAGTAGTGGTAGTACAGCGACACGTAGGTCATGATGGACTTCTCGTCCGGGTGAGGGACCACCATGTCCTCCACCTCCAGCAGCTGCATGATGCCGAACTCCCGCTCCGCCAGCTGGAAGGCGTGCTCCAGGTTACGCCCGGGCTCGTCGCCATGGAGACGGCGGTAGTCAAACAGGTCGGGGCTGGGATGGAGAAGGAGAGTGAGGCAGAGGATGCAGAGGATGGAGAGGATTGGATGAAGGATAGGAATAAGTGTGTGTGTGTGTGTGTGTGTGTGTGTTACCGGTGTGCGTGGATGAGGGCGTTGAAGGCAAGTCCGTCCCTCCAGCTGGAGGAGAAGTCCTGCACGCTGACGCCGTCGTAGCCCGCCGTTTTCCTCTGACACCAGATCAGCAGAGCTTCCTTCGCCGAGCGATGAGCCACGCTGCCTCCGCCAGCCTGAGAGGAAGGAGGAGGAAGAGGAGGAGGGAAACAGGAGGAGACGGGGAAGGAGACAAGAGAAGGTGAAGAAGTAACAAACAAATCAGAAGAAAGGAAAAGGAGCAGAAAAAGGAACAGATAAAGAGAGGAGAGGAGAGGAAAGGAAAGGAAAGGAAAGGAAAGGAAAGGAAAGGAAAGGAAAGGAAAGGAAAGAGGAGAGGAGGAGAGGAGAGGAAAGGAAAGAAGAGGAAAGGAAAGGAAAGGAAAGGAAAGGAAAGGAAAGGAAAGAAAAGGAAAGAAAAGGAAAGGAAAGAGGAGAGGAGGAGGGGAGAGGAGAGGAAAGGAAAGAAAAGGAAAGAAAAGGAAAGAAGAGAAAATGAAAGGAAAGGAAAGAATCAGAAAGAAGTGGAAAAATAAGGAAAGGAGAGAGGGAAAGGACAGAGAAGAGGAGGAGAAGACAGGAGAGGAGACAAGAGGACAGAAAAGAAAACAAAAAGGTTGGAAAGAAAGAAAAGTGAGCAGAATAAAAGCAGAGTGAGGAAGGAAGGAAGGAAGGGGAAATGAAGAGAAGACAGAAAGAGGGAAAGAAGACAAGAAGAGGAGAAACAGACGACCAGCAAAGAAAGAGGAAAGAAAGAAGAGAGGTGAACATGATGTTGGATTCATTTCATTAAATAAAATTTACATTTGTCATTTAATTTCAGCTCACATGTTTTTTAATCACATAAAGACAACAGTAAGATTAAAATCTTTATATTTGTGCAGGTTGTGGGTTTGATTCCCGACCTCTTCCAGGTTGATGGGTCCGATCTGGAACCTGAGGATGATGATCCACAGCAGACCCAGAATCAGCGTCCGGTCCCCGTCCACCACATTCTCTGGACCAATCAGATCCACCCGAATCTGACGGGGTAGAGCAGTGAGCAGTGATTGGTTAGTCGACTCTGAACATCACTCCACTAAAAAACTCAACAGAGAAAAGAAAACCTGCCAGACATCGTCTTATATTTATGTTAGTGTGTGTTTTAACTGTGACCTGCCAGTAAAAAGGAGCTTTAACTAAAATTTAAAAGGATGGTTCACAATCTTTAAAGTCTGTCTTAAACCAGCAGTCAGGTGTCCATATGAACAGTGTAAGTTGAATACTGGACCACAATTGGCTCCAAACTATTTGTGATGTCACAAATCCTGCTGCTGGTACGTCCAGGTGTTAAACTAAGATTTAAAATGAACTCAGAGAAACTTTCCAACTTTAACAGATTAATGTAAAAACAAACTCTGCACGTACATCATTCTGTACAGAGAAGAGAACAAACATCCAACTGAAGGAACAAGAGGAAACAGGAGGAGCAGAAAGAAAGATGTAACACACAGATGTCAACACAAGATGGAGCCATATACAGTCTATTAAATACAGACACTCCTCCTTTATCAGGAGTTTATTTAGCCGCACATGTCTGATAACAGTTATCAGGGTGTTGGCCCTGACACACCTGCAGCTCAATAAACTGTTATGAGATAACAGCTGACTGGACTCTCTGACACAGTAAGTTACCTTGGTTTTGAGGAAGCTGATGGCGATGCTGTTGTTCTCCAGGCAGTGGACCCTCAGCTTTCGTCGGCTGGGCGGCGGCAGCGTGTGGTTGGAGATGAGCTCCAGCAGACGGATTAGAACAACCCCGGTCTTCAGCTCCGTGTAGACGTCAGTCAGATCCAGCTTCTCCTGCAGGACACCAGGACAGTTTAGGACAGACAGCTCATCACCCCAAACCAGCCTTTTAACCACAGAGCTGTGTCCAACTTCTGCTGTCATGAATCTCATTTAAGAAAATCATAGACTGTATAAAAGTAATATACGAAGCCACCGCGACGTCGCCCGTTGGTTTGTGGACTCCCATTGTGAAGCATGGATGTATAAAGAGAACTTTCTACATTCTTTGTTCTCTTTATACATCCATGTTTTGAAGCCTCAGTTTGGAATTTTGACCGTCGTCATCTTGGATTTTTGGAGCCGGAAGTGAGGGTGGAGCTGACGCTAATGCTAGCTGCTAGCAAGCCTGGATAGAACAGTGCATTCACAGTCTATCTTAAGTGTGATAATGCTAATGCTAATTTTCGCTAGCGAGAAACGGGCTTAAGACCATTAAAAGAAAATGTACTCACCGGGAAAAACAGAACATCTGACCCCTCAGAGGGTCTTTTAGTACAACCAAACACTGGACAAGACTTTTCAGACAACCAAAATGTTACAATTAACGTTCATGAGCTGAAAACACACTGAAATAACGACGGCTACGCCTCATGAATGTATAAGAGTGCTCTTATAATACATCCATGCTACGCCTATACTCTGTGAATCTGGGGTTACTTCATGGTTACGTTCATAGACTGTATATAAATATGGACGACGCGTCGCCGCTTCCTACCGCTGTGCAAAAGTGAAGCCAAAATATCTCCTTTCCGGGAGCTGCCATCTTGCTTGTGTGACGTCATTTGGAGCAAGAGAGCGCGCAGTAGAGTCGGGCGGCGGGATAACGGCCCACGGAACACGCCCCCTCAGCCGTCCCGCTGCCTGACGGAGGTTTGAGAGCGGCTGTCACAGCTGTCAATCATGACTTAACCCCCCCACCCCCTTCTATATCGTCAAATAACTAATTACAAACAAATTTACAAGAAAAATTAGCACTTGAACAAACATCAGCATGATAAGAACTACCTGAAATGACAGAAACCATCTTTGAGAAAAATGTATTTGATGTATACTTTGATGTTTTAGTTTGGCTCATGTCCCATCCACTAACATGGAGGGGGCGGGACTTATGACCTATACTGCAGCCAGCCACTAGGGGGCGATCGAGATGCTTTGGCTTCACTTTTGGGGAGCTGTCATGATAGTTCATCTTTTTATACAGTCTATGGTTACGTTACGTAATCAACATTGTCGGCGTGGTAGCGACTTGTCGATCACAATGTAGCTGCTTTATACGCTGCTTTATAGTCAAATTTAAATTGAATGGGACCATAATTTACAAAATAAACATCATGCTGTATTGAAGAAGACTTGAAACTAGTGACTGAGACCATAAACTCGTCAGGAAACAGTTTACTGAGGTAATAAATCATAGACTTCCATACAATCAGACTTCTTTTTGCAGCCAGTTGAGTCGCCCCCTGCTGGCCAGTAGAGAGAATGCAGGTTTAAGGCACTTCCGCATTGGCTTCACTTTTCAGACCCGGAACTTCCTGTTTTGAATAAAACTGAGGTTACTGCTCATTGTTTACTAGAGCTGCAACCGTCGGATAACCATTTTGATAATTGATTCATTGTTTTTAGTCATATTTAAGAGAAAATACTAAAATTCTCTGATTCCAGCTTCTTAAAAGTGACAATGAACTGAATATCTTTGGGTTAATCGATTAATAGATAAAATAATGTAAAAGTTGCAGCTCTAATTATGACAATCATACATATATCACATCATATCCTCTGGATTCAATGAGCAGCACAACGATCCTGGTTAAACAACAGTATAGACTGTTGTTTAAGAGAGTTTCAGTTGACTCTAAATGGCCTATTAGAAGTTGGTATTCTCCATTTAAAACATGCAAGGAGTCAGAAGAGATACTGTTGTTGTTGTTGTTGTGAGCTACTTGAAAGGAGTGTGCCAATCTTCCAACAAATTCAGATTTCATTACATGCCTAATCCCCCTAACCCTGAACCAGGCGGTACTGCAGCACAGCATGACACCGAATAACTGAATTAAAACACTAAAATGATCTGTCTTCAATCATGGCCAGTGGTATCATGTGTTCTGCTTCAGTACAGGCTGTGTTGTCATATGCCAGTAAACTATGAGACTGAATGGTGTTAGCATGTTCTCTGTTAAGCTTCGCTGCTGTTTCTGTTTAGATCATATGTGAGGAATATGAATTATTGGTGTTAATGGCTTCCACATGTTTCCAGTTTGCTATTATGAAACTCTGTTGCAATAATATGCAATGTGTGTGTATTCATGTGCATGTGAATTCATTTGCAAGTATTAAACAAATCAAAGTCATGTAGCAGTTGAGCTCATTTCTTGCGACGCGTCTGGCTTGTGCTCGCCTTATTGCTAATGTACAAGTGATAAATTATGAATACTGTATTGGCTGAATTGGTTTTAGGCACATTCTTCCTGGCAGCTGCAGTTATTTTGGGGGTTTTCTACCAGCTCATGTATGCTATTTAGCTGATCACAGAGGATACTTCACTCGACTTGGTTTGTGGTTGTCCATTTGGGCCTAGCTGATCTCCTGCTCATTGCTAATATGTTTAGCTTTAAGAGATGGCAGGTCTGGCTGCATAAGTACAACACATGTTTCTTTTTATCGTCCAAGGTCATTTCAGTTGTAGAATATTTCCCCTGTCTCAAGATACTGTTACTATCGTGCCATATGCTCATCTGAGGGTAATCAATAATGAGTTACATCTCAGACCAGAAGGGCTTTGCCTGCATTCAACAGGAATTGCAACATGCTCTTGCTTCACATTGGTTAGGAACATTTTACACATCTGGATACTGTTAGTATAAAAGTATAGTAAAGAGCTCTAGACAGAAGTTTGACATTATAATTAAAGTGAAAAATGACTGGAAGTAGACAAGTACGTAGGATATACCTGAATCATCTCCTTCAAACAGTAAAGCCTTTTCTGCCAAATCTTACTAACCGTTTACTATAAATGGTCATTCCTTCACACAAGTGTCTATCATGTATGATAAAAACAAGCAGCAAATCCTCATATTTCAGAATCTTGAGCCAGCAAATATTTGGCATTTTTACTTGAAAAAAGACAGAGACAATTAATAAATTGTCAAAATAGTTTCTTCTTTCCATTGACTAATCAATAAATTGGCTAATTGTTGCAGCTCTAATACACAGAAATCACTTACACAGGTGTTTATAGTTTCAGTGTCAAATAAACAGAAAAGTTTCTGAGTTACAGCGATGGTTCAAACTCAACTAGAGCTGCAACTAATGATAATTTTTCGTTATCAATTAATCTGTTCATTGTTTTCTTGATAAATCGATTAGTTGTTTGGTCCAGAAAACGGGGAGAAATGTAGATCAGTGTTTCCTCAAATGTCTTGTTTTGTCCACAACTCAAAGATATTCAGTTTACTGTCATAGAGACTAAAGAAACCAGAAAATATTCACATTTAAGAAGCTGGAATCAGAGAATTTGGACTTTTTATAGTAATAAGTGACTCAAGACAATTAATCAATTATCTAAATAGCTGCAGTGATTAATTGACGAATCGTTGCAGCTCTAGTAAACGAGCAGTTATCTCAGTAATCCATCAATTAATCGTCTATTTGTTGCAGCTCTAAGCTCAACATTTATTCCTTTAGACGTAAGGAAACATGTTTACAGCTCCGTGAGCTGGCAGGAAGTTTTAACGTGAAATTTCTTCTCAATCATCCTCCGAGTCGAGTGCTGCTTCCCCTGAAGTGTGTTATGTAAGAGCCGGGTCCATCTGGGTCAGGACATCCTGGTTATCTGCAGGTCAGACGCCCAGTTCACTCAACTTCTTACAGCTAAAAGGAGCTCGAGGCAGATTTACTGCAGGAGAAACGCCTACAAATAAAGGCAGTGTCTGTCTCCACTTTAGATTTTGGACTAAGAATAATTCCTAAAGGATCTCAGCACTCAGACGGGTCGTGTCCAGACCTAAACTCCACCATGACCTCCAAGAACTCCTCCCACCCCTGAGTTCTTACGTCTGGGACGTCAGTCAATTGTTTTCTCAATTAATTGATTAGTCGTTTGGTCTATGAAATGTCAGAAAATGGTGAAAAATGTGGATCAGTGTTTCCCAAAAATGACGTCCTCAAATGTCTTGTTTTGTTCACAACCCAAAGATATTTGAGTTACTGTCATAGAGACTAAAGAAACCAGAAAATATTCACATTTTAGAAGCTGGAAACAGAGAATTTGGACATTTATTGTTATCAAAATAGTTAATTTGTTAGCAGCTAATTGATTGATTGACCAATTGTTGCAGCTCTACACCTGTGCACTCTGATATAATCCATGGATTCTACTTTTATGACGCTTATAAAAAGGTGGTCAGAAAGGTGATTTCTGTTTATTATTGAGGTCGTAGTAGGCGGTGGTGGAGTACTGGATTAGATTCAGTGGTGTGGATATAATATGATGCTGTATTGTTACTATTAATCTACCCAAAGTATGTAGAAATGGCTCCATGTTGATGAACAACATTAAAATATTCTTGCATGTATTTGTTGGTGATAAAAACAAAGAATAAAATATACTAAATAATAAGTATATAAGCAACATTTTGAATTCAGGACCTTTACCTGTATGTGAGTATTTTTAGACTACAGTATTTTCTGCTTTTACCTTAAAAAATGGATTATAATAATAATAATAATACACTTTATTTATAATTAATAAGTGCATGACACATGTTTGACACACGAAAAAGACAATTTAAACAACAGTTAGAATATTCAAATCTATTATTTTATGTAAAATCTTCATCTGAAAAGTAAGTAAAGCTGTCAAATAAATGTAGTGGAGTAGAAAGTACAATATTTCCCTCTGAAATATAGAAAGTAGCATCACATGGAAATACTCAAGTAAAGTAAAAGTAAAGTACCTCAAAACTGTACTCTAGTTCAGTACTAGAGTAAATGTTCTGCACTGCTGAGTACACAGAGTACTTTTATTCTGCTGTATTGATACTTTTACTGCAGTAAAGGATCTGAGTGCGTCTTCCATCGCTGCTTTAGGACAGTAAATGTGTGGACGGAAACGGCAGCAGAGTGAGAGCTCTGCATTTCTCCCTTCCAGCCGCCATCCTGCAGAAATCCCAGAGGAATTCTGGGAATGACGAGCAGCAGGAGGCCTCGGTGTTCAGCCTGCAGCTGGCGTCCGGTTATCAGAAAGGAAAACATGAATTGATACGCAGACATATACGAGGGCCGAGAGGAATGTGTCAAACATGACAAACTGGTGTTGTTTCTTTAAGGTTTGTGTTATTTTAACATTTCTGACAGCGTGTGGAGGCTGAGTTCAGCAGGTGTATTTAAAGAAACATCTGCAGTTATCAGGACTGATGATTGATGAGTGTTCGTGTTATCAGCTGACAGACTGCAGTTAATATCAGGTTATCCGGCAGGAACGTTTCTCCAACAGATACCAGGAGGAACAACACTGACATCACCGCAGTGACCCCGACACAAACAGCTGAGGAGGAAACCTGTGAGTTTTATATCTTTGGTTTCGGTTTGATCGAAATGAGAGATTTAAAGTCAGAAAGGAAAATGAAAATCAAAAAATGAGCATCCAGGATTTACCTGTGATACATATTGATCTCTGATCACAAAGTCCTGCTTTATTTAAGACCTTTGGTAACATACTGCTGAATAAACTGAAAGGATTCTTTTTTTTTTAAATATGACAGATGTAGGGTCTCTGATAAGCTATTCCATCATGTGATCAATCAGGAGGAAGTTACTTGATAAATAAGTCTTATTGTTCACATTCAGCCAACAACTGTTTTACTCTTAAATTGTAAAAAATATGCCATAAATTTCTCTCAGTATAATGAGAAAATGTATTTCCTTATTATGAGATAAGACTTTGACGACGATGATGTTTTCTTGGGTGTTTTTCTTGTGGCAAAACATAATCCAGAAACCTCACTTTGACTCTTTCTCTGATAGAAACTCGTCTAGGTTCCTTAAAGAGCATCGTATCATCACGTGTTCACCCTAAAAGAAAGTAAGACTTGATCGATTCATTCAGTTCATCAATAAATCAACTCACTCAACATTCACGGGATGAATAACACTGCCTGAGATACAGATACAGTCTTATATTTCAAACACTGTGCTTGTTATAACTAGTATTTATTCTCATTATAACAACAAAATGTACTTATTTTTATGTGAATAAACATGTGTTCTTTTTCTTGATATAATGAGAAACATTATCTCGTTATAACACATGAACTCTGACATTATAATAAGAGAATCTTATGACGTGTTACTCTCTCAATATAATGACAGAACTTTAGAGCCTTCTTAAGTGTTAATTGTAGAAGTTTGATTAATATGGGTCTTATTTAAACTGATAGAAGTTCAATTTAGAGACCGTTGTGATGTCAGTCGCCCAACAGTGACCTGTAGTTACGTTTGAGTGAAAGATGCCGTCTGGCAGCTGTAGTGATTATGACCCCGAACAGATGACGTACATGTATGTGGACAGATTTCATCATTCAGAGCAGGAGTACGGAGCACAGATTGGACCAAAACGTCCAGTTTGACGTTTGCATTAATACGTCAAATTTGTACGTCTTAAGACAACAGAAAATACCGTTAACACGTCCGTTTTGAACGTCTTAAGGCGTTTAAAATTGGGAGCTACGACTTCACCAGTTTCTGAGGGGAAACCTTACATAACCCCCCACTCAACCTACCTCGTATGAATAGAGGTTAAGAAATTATATTGATTTACAGCAACATTATTAACATCTGATCAGCCACCAGAGTCCAAAATGATTAATAATAAGGTAATTAGCCCAAACGAACCCACTAGCAAGAGCCCACATGACCACAACGCAGACATACGTACGGCCCAGCGCCCCTTCGACAATAAAGTATGTTGACGCCAACCAATAGTACGGAAGCCTCAATAGTCCAAACGCCTTAAGACGTTCAACATGGACGTGTTAACAAGGTATTTTCTGTCGTCTTAAGACGTGTAAATTTGACATATTAATCCAGACGCCATAGAGGAGGAGGGTGGATGGAGTCACATGATCAAACCACAGATCTGCTCGTTTCATTTAAAGGACTTGTTGTAAAATTTAGAATTTAGTGAGAGAAAATGTTCTGTACTTCCATATATCAGTAATGAAACTGCTGCCAGTTTCCAAAGTCTTGCTTTGGAGTGAGATGGGATTGGAGATGATGCCTGACAAGGCAGGATGTGAAGTTAAACATGCCAAAATTTTCAGTAAATACACAAAAACTGGGTCAAAAATCATGCTTGAAACAGCCAAATACACCAGTAACTCTATTAGATCCAGGACTGACTGAGTCTGGGTGCAGCAGGGAAACAGAGATGCGCTGAGTCAGTTCCTGGATTAATCTTGGTTACACTAATAATAATAATAATCATGATGAATCAGCCTGCATGAGTCTGCAGATGATGCAACAGCAAACACACAAACACAGACAGACAGCAGCCGGCATGGAAACACAGCAGCTGCCTGTTGATACGCTGTTCAGATGTGTCCTGTCAGATGATTTTAATGTAACTTTAATGTGACAATTATTTAGACGATTAAATGTCTAAGAATGTCTTCAGAAACCTTCGTCCATATTTTTATAGAATCTATGATTCATTCACATGTTTGCAGATTTTCTGGAAATTCTCTGAGACCCTTTAACCAGAGCAGCTTTAATAGAAACTGGACTTAGTCCAAATGATCTGAATATTTTATGTAAAAGATTAATTCTTAAACACATCTGTGGTAAATTATTGTGTTCTGAAGATTTTAGGTTCTTCATCTCTTCCCGTCTCTCACCCCGTTCTTGGAGAAGACGCTGTTCATCCACTTGGTGAAGGTTTTCTTCTGGACCGCCATCCTCTGCTCCTGCAGCTCTCGGACCCGCCCCGCCCCGTCCTCGTCCCCCTCCATCCTGATTGGCTGTTAAAAAGGGACAAAACACAGCATTAATGTTTCCTCAGGTAAACACCTTCAGAGACTGAAAAGAGACTATTTTAACCCCGTTATCAGTGGCCTTTTATTAACAACACCTGTACAGCCTGAAAACTGCTTATAAACACTAATATTTTCCTCCGGAGATGCTTCTTTCAAAATTTAAGAGTCTTACGTAGAGGAAGCAGGTTTCTGGTTTCATATTTTTAGGTCTGAAATCTTGCCATGAAACCTTTTATATAAAAATCTGCTGCAAGTTTGATGATTTAGGACGATTCTGATTTCCATTCTGTGCAGCTGATGTACAAAAGTCTCTCAGTCTTAATGTCCTCATGCAGCGCTGTGTCCTACAAATTTATATACAGCAAATCTGCAACAGCAAATACATGTTCTCTCCATGTCTGCGTGATGAACATGAGCTTCATCCCACATTCACTGGAGTGAATGTGAGTGTGGATGGTTGTCTGTCAGCCCTGTGATTGACTCCCTACACATCTCGCCTAATGTCAGCTGAGATCTTCTCCAGCTCCTCCACGAGCCTCTAGAGGACCAGCGGTAAAGAAAACGGACGGACAGATGATGAGGAAACATTTTTAGTCGTTCTAGCAGCACGGCGCTACGGGTGGAAACGTCGGTCAGGCTGTGATATCTCGAGAATGATTGGATGGATTTCTATGAAACTTGGTTCAGACATGCATGTTCCCCAGAGGAGGAATAATCCCCACTTTAATGATCATCTGACTTTCCCTCTATAGCGCCACCAGCAGGTTGACTGGTGGCGTATTGAACAAAGTCTCCCTGCCAGCAAGTCAAGACAGTTTTTATTTATAAAGCCCGACATCACAAATGTCAAATGCTTCAGGGAGCTTTACAATCTACACAGTGATACAACATCCTCTATACTTAGAGCCTTGAGTCAAATAAGGAAAAACTCCTAAAAAATTCCTTTAATGGGGAAAAAATGGACGAAAGATCAGCAGCGGCGGCGGAGGATTCCTCTCCCAGGACGGACAGACTGGAAATAGATGTCGTGTGTTCAGAATAGAACAAATTACAGAAATACAACAAGGTCAAACAAAATGACTGTCTTTTGCTTATCGAAGGTGGATTCTGATGTAACGTTTCCTCTGGTTGGTCAAGACTTTCACTGAGTCAGTGTCAGTTAAAGATTTTATTTTTATTTATGCTGACAGAAGCAGTTACGCCCCTACTAACAACACTGCTGTAAAGATTCCACGTGTGTGTGTGTGTGTGTGTGTGTGTGTGTGTGTGTGTGTGTGTGTGTCATAACTTGTTGATCTTTGATTTCCTGGAGTGACACCAAAACTCAGACATTCAGCTCTAAAGTCTGTCACCCACCCTGAGTTTATAGGGTTACAGGAATATGTGATTCCTCTGTGCTGTAAACTCTGCTGTTGTCCCAAAAAAAAAACACGTTAAAAACATTAAAAACATGTCGGTGAGCCACATCACTGCACTGGGTGACACGTTTTTATTCATCCGCTGCTGAAAATAGTCCTCAACAAATGAACTATTTCCTCCTGTTTGTTAAAAACTACATGAAACTATATGTTTTTGTCTTTATTTTGTAGGAGTCTTTCCATCCCTCGTTATTTTATTGTAATATATTTAATTCTGTTTATCTTGTCTTAGTTTTTCAGAGAGCTCTTTAGATAAGTTTTTAGCTTCCTGCACAAGTGTTAGTTCATTTTAAATTCATGTATAGTTGAGTATATGTAGGTAAAAGTGTTTTTTAATATGTGAATGTCTCAGTCTTCAGTAGGAACCAGTGGAGCTGAGAGACTAACATGTATATATATTTGGACTCGTGTATATACAGGACAGCTGTAACGTTACTGATTGACCTGAAGAGCACAATGATTAACCACTTTTCAACCAGTAAAAAGCAACAGGGACATCATTTTTTTGCATTTCTCAGTTCCTGAAGGAGATATATCAACCAAAGCTGGATTAACAACCAGACAACTTCTGCCACAGTTTATTCTACATCATGTACGTCTGTCTACGTAATCCCATTAATCTCTAATTAGCTCTAAATTTGCATCACTGAAGTCCAGTCTGATCTCTGACAGCTGATCTTCTGGTCCTGGTCTTGAAGAAAGACTCTGTTTGAAGATTTTAATAGTTTTAGTTTATATCGAGCTCATCTGTTGTTAAAGTTAAAAACTGAGTGACAGGTCGTATTATTGCATCATAGTGCCGTAAGGCTGCAAGCAACTATTATTTTATTGAATAATGTATTGATTGTTCGGTGTAAAAAGTCGATCATTATTCTCTGAAGCCCAGGTCAACATATTCATCAAAACTGCTAAAGTAGCAAATATTCACATGTGAGAAGCTGCTGTTTGGGCGTCAACAAGGGCCCAACGACACACATTTATCCTATAGGAGGTTAATCCAGCCATGTTATCAATAAATAATTTCATCTTTTTTTTTATTATGAGGCTCAAACAAACAGTTGACATGTCAGTTCAACAGAAAACGGTTTATTATCAGAAAACTTTGTATCCCGATATTTATCAGACATTTTGGGGGGTTTGCATTTACATAGCTGTGTTCAAAAAGCCGTCTGAACTTGTACTAGATTTAAAAAATATTTACGATATTACAGATGAAAACTGCTCCATGAACAGGACACATCAGGAGAGATTAGATCAATCAGCTGGAGTTAAATACAAACATACAAATCTACACCTGAAGCACCTTTAACTCTGCTTTGTGACTGAATGTTATATAATATAATTACATAATTTAACTAATTATAAAATATTCTTCCTGTCACATGCACATAAATCACAGAGCATCCTGTACTTTTTTACTTCTGTCGTTACAGTTCTGCCATCAGAGACGTTTGGCAGCAGGAAACAGAGAGAAGCACAATCACACAGGACTAAAATAACCTGCAGATAATAAATCCTGCAGAAATACACTCCGACTACATACTTATGAAGAACAAAAGACACAAAAACAGACAGTAAGAGACACTTAAAGATGCACAGTGCTGCACACACAAACACTTAGAGAGGAAACTGTTACTTTTCTTACTTTTCACTCTGGTCGCCTGCTTATTGTTCTTCCTTCAGCTCAGGAATCTCAGACAGAGTGGGACATCCAAAGATGTGTCGGAATAAAGAATTAAAAGACACCTTCTGCTCCGACAAACAGTCTGATCTGATGTTACTGTTTGAGCCAAATGTTTCCATCAGGGATGAGTGTGTTTTCATGTGTGTGTATGTGTGAACTTTGACCTCCAGGTGTCAGCTGCTGTCAGGTGAGTGGATCTGCTCATGCTGTAAATCCAATGGCTTCAAAGTTCACACTGACAGTATAACACACACACACACACACACACACACACACACGCGATCAGCTGAAAGAGAGGTTTATGGTCGGCTGTAGAAGAATCAGAAGCATAATCGTGTCATTTATGTCTAATTAGTGAACGTGTGTAGTTCACTTGCTGCAGGAAAAATCAGCTCCGGTGCAGAGAATCAGTTCTGCTTTGGTTCCATCCTGCATTACTGCACCTACATCAGAGTCAGATACTGTTATTTACACAATACTGGAATACTGCTGAGTTGTTTACTGTATATGAAACTGAATATTGTATGATTAAAAAAAAAAAACAAAGCTGGAGAGGAAAAAGGAGGTGGAGACTGTTCGAAGTACAGTAAAAGTAGAGTTTGTGTGTGTGTGTGTGTGTGTGCGTGTGTGTGTGTGTGTGTGTGTGTGTGTGTGTGCGTGTGTGCGCGCGCGCTAACCCTCCTTTTCCTTTCAGAAGTATAATTAATGACACACGTCCATCTCTCATCCTGCCAACACATCCTGACTGCGGCTCTGCGGAGAAACAGGACGTTATGCAACGACTGTCTCCATCCAATGTTTGTCTGAAAGAGACGAAGACAAACTGTAAATCTGCTGCTGTTTGTGTTACAGTTACGAATATTAAAAAGAGCTGGTTCACCCAACAACAAACAGCACATAATGGAACTTCCTGGATTAATAGTTGAGATTCACATCTCCTGATGTCTCATTTGGTCACTTTGGTTGTAAAATTCTCTTTTTATATTCAGTCAAACTGGAGTTTAAAGAGTTTAAAGCTATATAAGGTTTCAGATCTCCTCTTTTCTTCATTATCTTTACATGTCTGGACCACTTTGAGGCCTGAAATATAACAAATATTAATTATATTAATCTTCACTGCTGCCACAATGATAAAAACATATTTACTCAGTTTCTTGTTAAAACCAGAAACTTTTCTTGTTATTCTGATATTTCATGTTGTTACTAGAAAACAAATTATTCCATTTTTACAAGGAAACTTTCTTATAATAACAACATATCATTTTATCGTTATATCACAAAACGTTATTTCAACAAACAAAACACGTTTTTCTCGTTATAAGTTTGTAAGTTTTTATGACCAGAAACTTCTGATCAGTCAGAGTTTAAAGAGACCAAACTGTTCAGCACTGACTAGAAACAGTGAAAATGAAGGTTTATATGATTTAATTAAGTTTTAATTGATTATTGGGATGAGACATGACGACGTATCATCCATCCATGTGGCAGGTCAAAGGTCACACACCTGATACACCTGATGTTACAGCTGCGTTACATACAAACACTTCAGTTAAACTCTCATTAGTCTCTTTTTAGATTGATTATGATCATAAATATGTTTTTATATTGATTAAAAACTACATCGCTATAGGTTACAGTGTGTCTCAGCACTAAAATTTCTTGTAAAAACGTAATAATTTGGTGGTAACGATGAGAAAATATGTGAATACTGTGAAACACATCCTGATAACAAGATATAAATATGTTTTGTTTTTGTGGCAGTAATAATTAACGATGTTTTCTATTTGTTACTGACATCTTTACATACAGATAAACAACAAGTTCTTCTTCTTTGCTTGTAGTTTTTGAGGCTCAGACGTTGTTTTTCTCATTAACAGACTGAAGAGTTGAGTTTAATCAGTACTGTCGGATTCTTTAACACAATGTATTTTATAAATAAACTGTCAGTTTTTCATGTAAGATTTGAATCTGCAAAGTAACAACTAACAGATAAATGTAGCACTTTAACCAGCAGGACATGAAAACAGCTGCGTTAATGTCTTGAATAAACTTTATTAGTCTCCAGCTCTGCTGACAGGACGAGAGGTGGAGCTGCATCATCAGTAAAACATCAGAACAGAGTGACAGACTGTTTCCCAACATCAAGAATACAAAACACATCAAAATCAAACAAAAATAAAACTTTTACATTCAGATAACTGAAGATTAGATTTTTTTTCATTCATCGTCCGACTGAGTGTTTTTACAGAGAAGGAACATCAAAAGAAAGAATGAAAAGTTTTGCAGGTTTGACTTAAATATTCACTTAAAACCTTTATTTTATGAACCTTAAATCAGAGACAGAAGACTGTAGAGACGTTCCCTTATGGAAAGATACAATGCACTGACAGTGTCTGATCAGAATACATCTGGTTATATACTAGAAGCTTTGCTCTTTATTTAAAATGAGTCTTTCTTTGTAATTTAAGGCACTGAAAAGAAGCCGCAAAGCTGCTGATTCCTCAAAGACGACTTCAGTCTCGTCATAGGAACAAAAAAGGCTTTAAAAACACGTCTGACTGAAGCGTGTTGAACTGAAAAGGCACGAGAGTTCGATATGAAGCCGCTGAAACGAGCAGGCACTGCTGGGGAAATGTGCAAACGTAGCTTTAAGATCTGAGCTGATACTGAAGGATGATTCTTGGGATTCTTGTGCATCTTTAACAACATTATATTCACTAGATTAATATCTGTGATCTGTGAACGCATCTGTTTGGTGTTGAGCAGGTAGCGTACGGCGGCTTTTTACAGCTTCTTCTCTGAAAACGACGCTACCAGAGAGACGCTGAGAGTGAAGCAGAACAGTAAAAGTTGCAGCTGGACAGTTGAACAATGAGCTGAAACTCACTATAAAGCTCCGTAAAAGCCGAGAGGAGCTGCAGATAATTCTCTGTAGGTTCATCGCTACGAGCCAAACACATTACACACTGACATTTATATATAGAAATATACATTAGAGGAGCTTTTTAGTGATGTCACCGTGCACACAGATGTCAGATATGAAACATTAAACCAGCAGACAGTTATGATATATACGTTGTTTTGTGCAGAGTCTCAGTTTGGCGGCAGGTTGTCACTGTTCATAATGAAGATACATTTAATTTCTGTGGGAAATATTAACGTTACTGCTGCGTTTGTTGCTGCTTCGACTCGTTTCAGTCGTTTTCTGCAGGTTGGAAAAATGTTCACAAACACATAAACGCTGCTGTTTCGCTGTCGTCTGTGGACTCTTTAAGGAGGAAAGTCTGCAGTCATGAGAGGTCAGAGGTCACCGCCACCGTCACCTCCTCTCTGCCGCTGCTTACAATGCGAGGAAGCTGCAGCCAGCGGACGAACCGTCCACTGCGACGCGTTACAGGACGCCGCGTCCGTCCCGCAGGAACGTGTTAATGGCGAGCAACGGCGGTCACTTCCATTATCACCTGCTGTTCAAACACCACAGACTCTGACCTTTGACCTTGGGCAACCCTGCGGACCCCGCGTCCTGGTTTGAGACTAATTCTGCACTCGAGATGCTAAATAACAGCTTCCTGCTGGAAACATGAAGACGAGTCAGGAACTAAACATGTGACGACTGAATACTGAATCTGTGTGATCCTGTCGGGGTCGTGACCTCTGTGACCTCTGTGACCTGAGCCTCGCTGTTTGTTAAATCACCTTCAAATACTATACTTTACATTTTTACACTTTTATCTACAGTAAGTCTTGTTAGTCAGGTTTCCATCCAAACGTTGAACAAACTTTCAGCAGATTTCCAGAAAAACTGTCAGAATAAAACGTCCTGAATGTTTGTTTCCATCTGAATATCAGCAGATAAACAGCAGGCGGCGCTAATCCTCCAGTCGGTGCTGTTAAACCATCGCAGAAGAAGAGAAAACGACGAGACGACGTCGTTAAAAGAGCGACAGTCAAAGCTCAAACGATGGAAAACATGATGGAAATATGACGTTTCTGTTGATGTGAGGAAGGTTACAGCCTCCTCATCATCATCGCTCCACACAAGTCACATGATTCATCTTCCATCGTTTGCACTCAGATTGAAACTGTGAATAAAAACATGGAGGATGGAAACCTGCTGCCATGACGACGTTTTATTCTCAAACAGTTGAAACTTTAGAGTTGAAACTGAACTTGTTCACGTTCTGATCATCGATTGATAATCGATTGATGATCGATTGATGCTTTTTAATCATTTATGGAGATAAAATCCAAAATATTTGCTGGTTAAAGTTTCTGTATGTTTGGATTGTGTTCTCAGATTAAATAAAACCTTCAGCTTTTTCATTATTTTTGACTTTTTAGAGAGTAAAAGATGAATCAAGAAAATATTAATAGATTCTGTTAATAATGAAAAAACAAACATTTTGCAAAAGTCTTCAGTGGATATTTAAAAAAAAAAAAGAGATAAAATATTTGAAGGTGAAGGACTTTATTTCAAGACTTTCCCTCTGTCTTATTTTGAAAAATTAAAATAAATCTCTTCCACCAGTAAAACCAGTTTGAGCAGCCCAGTGAGTTTGAACCTTCGGTTTAATCGGCTGATGACGAGTTTTTCTTCACTGTGGACGGAAACAAAAACCTCGAAGCTTCGTTTGTTTCAGGAGTTTAAATTTAAATATTTTCATTAAATCAAATCAAACTTTTTATATAATTTACATTTGGCATTTTTCAGCAGTAATAACCATCTGATGTACTGATGTTGTGTAATTATCTCTTTATATGAAGCTTCCTCACATTCACCTGCTGGATTCAGATTATACTGAACAGCTGATGAGTCAACAGAAAGAAAATCAATCAGAAACTATTTTGATTATTGATGAATTGTTTCAAGCAAAACGTTTTTTGGTTCCAGATTCTCAAAAGTGTCGATTTGCTGTTCTGTCTTTGAATTAGAGCTGCAACAATTAGTCTTTTATATTAAGCAGCAACCATTTTGATCATTTTGAGTCATTTTTTAAGAAAAAAATGTCCAAATTCTCTGATTGCAGCTTGTTAAATGTGAATATTTTTTGTTTTCTTTAGTCTCTTTGACAGTAAACTGAAGATATTTGTGTTGTGGACAAAACAAGACGTTTGAGGACGTCGTCTTAGGGGTTTGACATTTTATAGAACAAACAACTAACCAATTAATCGAGGACATAATTGACAGATTAAGTTAATTGCAGCCTTAAATTGAAAATCTTAATGTTTTGAACTGTTGTTCAGATGAAACTGTGGCCTCTAAGAAACTGTAAATTCCATTTTTTCGCATCTTTTTTTTAAACATTTTATCAACTAGACGATTAATTAAAGTCAGAGTAATTGATCATGAGAACAGGTGTGTCATTAACCTGCTGCTGAAACACAGAGTGGATTTATTTATTTAGAGTCACCGAGGTGAAGACGTCTCTGTGGGTCAGAAGAAGAGGATTGAACAGACTAAATAAACGGAGTCAGCCTATAAAAACACATCTGCAGTTACCAGCAGTGACCACAGGTGTCGCTATAGCAACCAGGACTGAAATCTGAAGGTTTGAAACTGTAAACTGCATGAAAAGACTTGAGAGCTGATTTTCTGTGTTTATCACAGAGAGGTCTGGTCTGTGTGGAGACTTCAAGACAGGAAGTGTTATTTTTTTTTATCTCTTATTTTATTGTAACTGTTCTTTGGTTTTAAGCACTTGAGCATTCGTTCAGCTACAGAAATAAAGTTCTTCTTCTTATTAAATATTTTACAGTGATGATGATGAGGATCGACAACCAGGAGGAAGGAGGGGGAGTGAAATATTTCAAAGTGGCTCATCACATCACTGTGGCTTTTAAACATATAGGAGGCAGAAAATAAAGGAAAATGAAGGCAGGAAGTTGGTTAATATCAGGATACTTTCTTCTTTCATGATTAAAAGTCCAAATTAAACCAGAATTAGTAAAATACGAGGCTACATTATGCAGGAAGTCATCTTTTGGTGTCTTGAAATCAGCTGAAATGCACTTTACATAAAACCTTATCAAATAAAAGTGTAATATTTCCTCAGTCACTTTGCTTGTGTGTTTGCTGGACAGTTATATTTTTGACCCTTGACCTCCTGGAGCAGGCGGTTTGCTGATGTGTTTCTCTGTCAGTCTGAACATCAGCAGCAGACACGTTGATGATATCTCCTCTGCTCAGTCGGTCTCTTTGGCGTCAGTCTCGGCGCACCGTCGGCTCTAGTCCTCGCTGTGGTTGTACAGGGCGTCCGCGGTGGGGTTTTTGCGGTGAATCGGAGGCACCAGGTGGTCGGGCAGCTCGGTGGGCAGCTCGTAGCCCTCCAGTTTGATCTTGATGAGGTGCTGAGCGAGGGCGAACTCCTCGTCGTCCAGCATGCCGTCCTTGTCGCAGTCGGCCAGCTTCCAGATCTTCCCCAGCACGGTGTTGGGCAGCCGCGAGTTCATCATCTCCTTCTTGGCGTTGACGCCGGTGATCTTGCCGTTGACGGGCATCAGCGTGTAGAAGATCTCGTCGTAGCGGTGCTTGTCCCGGCTGACGATCCAGTCCTCGGCGTCGGCCCCGGCGCTGATGCCCTCGCCGTAGCCCTGACCGAAGGGCCCGTCCTGGGAACCCTCGAAGGCGCCGCCCGACACCATGGCCGGCGGCTGCTTGGACTCCTCCTCCCGGATCATGGCCATCAGCACGGCGATCTTAGTGGCCAACATCTTATCCACCGACTCGATCAGCTTCATCTTCAGAGACGGGAACTTACTGAAGTCGTAGTGCTGCAGCATGTCCTGGTGGAGGAGGAGAGACATCAACATTTAACTGTTACAGACATGAACTAACATCTGACGCTCGATTCGCTTCGTTTGTTTAGCAGCAACATTTAACCTGAAGGTCTGTGGGTCAGCTCTGTATTAATATTCTGGGGCTCTACTGGAATATATTTACATGATTTCCAGTTAAAAACTCCTTATTGATCTTCTACTGGTCCTTTATGCAGCCCCTCAGTTCAGCCTCTGTCTGAAACAGGCTGTTTTAGCTCCTGTCTCTTTAAGGCCCCGCCTCCTGATGAGCCCACTCTGTTCTGATTGGTCAGCTTCAGGAAGCTTCCTCCAGCTCCGGAGGCCACGTAAACAAACTATAGTAGCAGGATTTCACTTCTTCTTCTCCTTCTTTACTCTAAATGTCAACTTCTGATCTGAAATATGAGAGTGAACAACAGAACTAACAGCTGTTTGTGGTCATGTGAACAATCTGATGTCATCATGAGGAGGAAGTAGAGGTTACGCTGCAAATTAAGCGTCTAGAGCAGGTTGAAGCCCTGACTTTTGACTTGCAGGCAGCATTTCTACATACATTCACCTCAAGTTTTGTAACTTTGACCATATTTAACATCCGACATCAGAACAGGAAATAAATAACAGAAAATGCCAAAAAGCAGAATATGTCCCCTTTAAACGCCACTAAAAAACAGAAGGTTCTGTTCCAGGATGGATATTTTTGTTATTTACGCATAAATATAACAGTTTTGGGATGAGACTTTCTAACTTCTGGAACAGAACCTGAAGTTCTGGTTTCACTTCGACTCGCTGAGAATCAAATCTCCTGCTTTCCCAACAGGGACTCTGCAGCTGGACACTGTGTCCTCTGATGACCTCTGACCTCTGAGCGAGAACACAGCGTGCAAACCTGCAGGAGGATCAAAATACTACACAACACGTGTCAGAGAGAGAGAGTGTGTGTGTGTGTGTGTGTTTAGGTCTGCTGTCACCGGGGGACTGAAGAACTATAACATCAACATCCTCTCTCTTCAATAATCTAATAAATATAATGTAGTGAGGGAAACACACACCTGCAGCGTAGCATCTCTCTAAAGGCCTCACACACCAGCTGCAAAGTGTTTTCACATGACGACAGCGTTCAGTTTCGAGAACAGAGCGTTTATCATCACGTTAAGATCAGAAATTCTTCTGTGATGTCGCGTTTTTGTTGTTGTTGTTGTTTTTTTTGTACCTGCATCTTGGCAACGTTGGGGAAGTCTCCGGGGCTGATGTGATGCTCTCTCTGCAGGATGGTGTAGATCTCCGGCAGCCTCATGATCAGCTCCTCCTTCTTCTTCTCCCGCCCGAACAGAGACGGCATCTCCTTCTTCAGGTAGCTGATGATGTAAGCGTGCACCTGCGAAGGACGACAGCGGCGGCGTTTAAACACAATTCTACATTAAAATGATGAAAAACATCTTACAATAATGTCATGTTTAATCAATTTAATGAATGTTATTTATCAAACGACGACACTGAGACGTCCCTCATGGTGCAGAAGCTCTGTTGACATCATAGAACGCTTTGTTTTTATCACCCGCCTTCAGAAAGACGAACTTGACAGTTACTCAAAAGGGAAGGCGAACACACACACACACGCACACACACACACACACACACACACACACACACACACACACACACACACACACACACACACACACGCACGCACACACACACACACACACAGCCTGCTGTCAGGCCTCGGTTGAGCTCCGTTCAACAACAACACTGTTTATACAACAGTTTCCTCAATCACAGAGCTGAGACAGGAAGGCTGCTGTCCTGAGACAGACACACAGGACAGGTAGGAGAGATTAAATATAATAAGATCATAGTTTTGACTTCTAATGTTTGATTTAAATAGTCCAAAAAATTACTTAACGCCTCAGTATTTTCTTTTTTGTCACTAGACTTTTCACACGTTTCTTTCTGGTGGAAACGAGGCTCCGTATAAATAAAACAAAGGTCTCAGTTTCACTCAAACGTGAGACGAGATGTTGAGATGTCTCACTCTGGACCAAAGTGTTGGACCAAACAACTTTCATATCTACAAAATGTCTCAGTTCAAATAAAGTCCAAGACTTCATAAATGATATAAAGACAACATCAGTATCATCCACAGTACAATCACTCCAAATCAAACATCAAGAAAAAAAAAATTACATCAGATTATATAAGAGTTATTTACAAAATAACAAGCAATATGAGTTTCAAACCCTCATATAAGCCACAATTTCTTTCTAAAAGTGTGATAGTTTATTTTTTGTTTACATACATTCATCTAAAGGAACAAAGTAGGAGTTCACACAACCCTGCAAAAGTCGTCTTTAGGATATGAAATGTTTTACTTTTCTGGGCCAAATGTACAAACAGGGGGACATAAACTAGACGACACATTAAAGGACAGGTTCACCATTTTTAATTTCTAAAAACCCGACTCGCGGTTGGAAACGGGAGGCGAACAGCATCTCCTGCAGCTATCTAGCCGTCCATCCAACCCGCCACCTTCAAATTAGGAACTTTGTCATCTTATACAGATGTCACTGATGTCATGGAGTCTGTTTCAGACGTTGTCTATCGGACTACCCCGCTTCCTTATGTGAGGAGCTGGGAGTGAGAACAGGCTGGAGGAATGATTACAGCCAGGAAAACATCTGTAAAATGTTCATACCGTATGTGCACCTGACCTGCTTGAAAACTTGTGAACCCGTCCTTTAAAGAGAAAAGGAAGCAGCTCTCGGGCCAGATGAAATCACCTCTTGTTTGATTAGAAATACATCCTGAAATCTGAATGATATCAATGAAAGACGGAGCAGAAAAACAGGCGACTGAGCGGCGCCGGGAGAGAGAGTAAACTACACCGCTGCTGATGAATGAATTAACACGAGGAGGAGGAAGAGGAGGAATGTAGGTATGAGGGCAGAGAGCCCCGTCGGTCCTTCGTACCGACCCCCCCCCTGCATTATGGGAGGTGGAAGGAAGGAAGGAGGGGAGGGAGGGAGGTAGCGTAAATAAAAGGAGGGAGTGAGGTCATCTCTGAGGGCAAAGAGCCAGAGAACATCAGGACCATTAACCAGTAGTTAACAGGAGGGAGGAAGAGTAAAAATAAACTGGATTTAACTGGTTCTCAACACATTTGTAAACTAGAAGTCTTTCAGCAACAATTAATAACATCTTCAGTAAAGCTCCTACTGTACACGCACTGCAGGAATGTCCCATTACACAACCAGAACAACCAGAACAACCAGAACAACCAGAACAAACTCTGTGGTCGGTCCGTGAACTCCAGAACGACACACAGAAGTGTTTTCTGATCCGACGCCCTGATCAGCAGGATTACGTCCTCAGTCTGTGCTTTCCAAAACCATTACACAACACAGTTGGAAAATAAATATGTTTCATAATGTGACAACGTTGTGGTTACATTTTGTTTAGGTTTACGTGGCGTTCATGTAACGTCGGACGGATCAGAAAGATTCTCGTGTTAAGGACTTGTGAGTGTTCACGTCATCTGACAACTGATGAGGGTTTAAAAGACAAAATGACATTATATCCATTAATTTAAGGTTTGTTATATTGAAGGACATTCTGCGGCTGGTGTGAGGTGACAATGTTAGTTTGGTTTTCAGGCTCTTTCATATTATTAATTGTAAAGTCAGATCTCAGTGGACTGCAGGACCTCATATGGCTCAGGACTTTATCCCACACATCTGTGTTTTGGTGTGGCGCCTTCAGCACATTTACTGATCAAATCCAAATGAAAAGTAACAGCGCTCGAGGCCGATGACCCTCCTGAATCTGCAGACAAAAAACACTCAGTGCTCTCATTAGCAGTTCTCCACCCAGGAGAGGAAGAAAACAAGAAGTCCCTCATGACAAATAAAAACAACAAACAATCCTGAAGTACCAGACGTAATTTAAACAAACATACTATCAGCTTATATAGTTCAGTCCTTTAAGTTCTTCATGTCATATGAGCTATTTATGATTATAAGACAACCAACTGATGTTTTTGTAAAAAGTCTTTTTGAAGATAGCCCTGTTGTTTCCCTGAGATACTATTAATCCAAGAAGAAGAGAGTCCTCATGCTTCCGTTAGAGCAGAACTCACAATTTCACTCTCACCTGTCACTGATCAGTGTGTCTGTTTCAGCTCCTCATCAGTGACAGCAGATACAGCAAAGTTCAAATACTATATAACAAGTAAAAGTCCTGCATGAAAAATCCTTCTACAGTAGAAGTACATAAGTATTATGAGCTTGATGTAGTTCAAGTATTGCAGTAAAAGTAGTGGTTCGGTCCCTCTGACTGATATATTATTATATATGACATCATTAAGAGGTGAAGAGGTGAAGTTTCAGAGCTGAAAACCATCAGCTCTCCTGATGCTGTGAACAGAAACATGACTTCCTGCAGGAAGTCGTTCTCTTCAGGAACAACAGAAAACAACAACTACAGTACCTCCACCCTGTGAACTTCAAACACTCTGAGACTGATGGAGCCCCTTCAGGTTTCACAAAGAAACACATGGTGATATTTATCATGTGAACCCTGGCAGGAAGCTTCCTTCCCCAACACAAACGCAGAAGTCCCGGGCCGGTTAATGACGTGGTCGGATCAGGTGGTCAGTCTAAACAAAGGTCCAGGTCTCTTCATGACAGCAGTCTGAGTTCATTTTTACAGAGGCTTTAAATTTAGTTTCACGTCTACTTTCTTTTTTCTCAAGAAGAGGAAGAAGAAGAAATGTCATGTGTTTCAATTCCTTCATTGTCCTCTTAAAAATGAAACTTCAGAATAGCTTTCGTTCTCTGTGGTTACAGACAGATATTCAATCTAACCTGCCAGAGAATCATCACATTCTTAAGTTTTCGTCAGTATCAGAGTAATCCAGCGACAGTTGTCTGTACATCCATGAATACACTGCAAACAGCTGATTCAGCAGAATTTTAATGTTGTAAGTTTGCCAACATGTACACAAATATCGGCTATGAAGAGAATCACAGTACCTTCATTGGATGAGGTTTTATGGGTTCGTCCTTCTCTGATGGCCCATATTAGTTCACATTTTGTCAAATAGGCTCCATTAAAGTCATGTGAATCAGCTGTTTGCAGTGTAACATGATGTACAGGAAACCGTCACTATGAGCAGATTCTCAGGTTCTGAAAGGTTCCTGCTCCTGTGATGTTCTTCCTGTCTGAAGTTTGAGGAAGATCAAATTTCTTCGACTTTTTCTGTCTGGGATACACAACCAAGCATTCCACAATTTTCCCATGATTCCATAAACAAAACAGACGTTGGGACACTGGCGAGATTGACCTGCAGGTCTCGGTGTTAATTCCAACGTCAACGTGTCATTTCCTGTCTCACCTTGGCCAGCCTCGCCCTCTTGATGAGGTCGTTCAGTTTACGGAGCGCCGCGTTCCTCGGAAGACTCTGAATGTCCCTGAACAGATCCTGAGACTCCGCCTCAAACAGACGCCTGAGGAGGGACATGAACGCATGAATGAATGAATTAATGACCTGCTGAATGAATGAGTAAATGAGTAATAACTGAATGAATGAATGAAGGAATGGATGAAAGAAATAAAGAAAGAAAAGTTATGATGTCGTGGTCTAATGGCTGAATCAGAATGTACGAATGACTGAATTAATGAATGGTATTGTATCCTGGCTTGCTGAATGAATGAATGGAGGGTACTCATCAAGGCTTGCTAAATGAATTAATTACTTTACTTTACTAAATGAATGAATGAATGACTAAATGAATGGATGAATGGATGAATGGATGAATTGATGAATGGATGAATGGATGAATGAGTGAATGGATGAACTTGCTCTCTGACCTGTTCTCAGTGTTCTGCAGCGGTTTGGCCCAGAAGGAGCCCAGGTAAACTCTCACCACCTCTGGAGTGTTGATCACCTTCCCCAGTGACCACATGAGGGCGCCGTACACCCGCATCAGCTGCTGCGTGTCCACCTGAGAGCACAGGTGAAGAACAGGTGAGGAACAGGTGAGGAACAGGTGAGTAACAGGTGAGGAACAGGTGAAGAACAGGTGAGGAACAGGTGAAGAACAGGTGAGGAACAGGTGAAGAACAGGTGAGGAACAAAAGAGGAACAGGTGAGGAACAGGTGAGGAACAAAAGAGGAACAGGTGAGGAACAGGTGAGGAACAAAAGAGGAACAGGTGAGGAACAGGTGAGGAACAGGTGAGGAACAGGTGAGGAACAGGTGAAGAACAAAAGAGGAACAGGTGAGGAACAGGCGAGGAACAAGTGAAGAACAGGTGAGGAACAGGTGAGGAACAAGTGAAGAACAGGTGAGACCAGGAGAGGAACAGAAGAGAAACAGGTGAGGAACAGGTGAAGAACAGGTGAGGAACAGGTGAGGAACAGGTGAGGAACAGGTGAGGAACAGGTGAAGAACAAAAGAGGAACAGGTGAGGAACAGGCGAGGAACAAGTGAAGAACAGGTGAGGAACAGGTGAGGAACAAGTGAAGAACAGGTGAGACCAGGAGAGGAACAGAAGAGAAACAGGAGAGGAACAGGTGAAGAACAGGTGAGGAACAGGTGAAGAACAGGTGAGGAACAGGAGAGGAACAGGTGAAGAACAGGAGAGGAACAGGTGAAGAACAGGTGAGGAACAGGTGAGAACAGGTGAAGAGTAGGTGGGGAACAGGAGAGGAACAGATGAGGAACAGGTGAAGAACAGGTGAGGAACAGGTGAAGAACAGGTGAGGAACAGGTGAAGAACAGGTGAAGAACAGGTGAGGAACAGGTGAGGAACAGGTGAGGAACAGGTGAGGAACAGATGAAGAACAGGTGAGGAACAGGTGAAGAACAGGTGAGGAACAGGTGAGGAACAGGTGAAGAACAGGTGAGGAACAGGTGAAGAACAGGTGAGGAACAGGTGAAGAACAGGTGAGGAACAGGTGAGGAACAGGTGGGTGAAGAGGTGAGGAACAGGTGAGGAACAGGTGAGGAACAGATGAAGAACAGGTGAAGAACAGGTGAGGAACAGGTGAAGAACAGGTGAAGAACAGGTGAAGAACAGGTGAGGAACAGGTGAGGAACAGATGGGTGAAGAGGTGAGGAACAGGTGAAGAACAGGTGAGGAACAGAAGAGGAACAGGTTAAGAACAGGAGAGGAACAGATGGGTGAAGAGGTGAGGAACAGGTGAGGAACAGGTGAAGAACAGGTGAGGAAGAGGTGAGGAACAGGTGAAGAACAGGTGAGGAACAGATGGGTGAAGAGGTGAGGAACAGATGAAGAACAGGTGAAGAACAGGTGAGGAAGAGGTGAGGAACAGGTGAAGAACAGGTGAGGAACAGGTGAAGAACAGGTGAGGAACAGGTGAAGAACAGGTGAGGAACAGGTGAAGAACAGGTGAGGAACAGGTGAGGAACAGGTGAAGAACAGGTGAAGAACAGGTGAGGAAGAGGTGAGGAACAGGTGAGGAACAGGTGAGGAACAGGTTAAGAACAGGAGAGGAACAGGTGAAGAACAGGTGAGGAACAGGTGAGGAACAGGTTAAGAACAGGAGAGGAACAGGTGAAGAACAGGTGAGGAACAGGTGAAGAACAGGTGAGGAACAGGTGAAGAACAGGTGAGGAACAGGTGAGGAACAGGTTAAGAACAGGTGAGGAACAGGTGAAGAACAGGTGAGGAACAGATGAAGAACAGGTGAGGAACAGGTGAGACCAGGAGAGGAACAGGTGAGACCAGGAGAGGAACAGAAGAGAAACAGGAGAGGAACAGGTTAAGAACAGGAGAGGAACAGGTGAGGAACAGGTGAAGAACAGGTGAAGAACAGGAGAGGAACAGGTGAGGAACAGGTGAAGAACAGGTGAGGAACAGGTGAGACCAGGAGAGGAACAGGTGAGACCAGGAGAGGAACAGGTGAGACCAGGAGAGGAACAGAAGAGAAACAGGAGAGGAACAGGTTAAGAACAGGAGAGGAACAGGTGAGGAACAGGTGAAGAACAGGAGAGGAACGGGTGAGACCAGGAGAGGAACAGAAGAGAAACAGGAGAGGAACAGGTTAAGAACAGGAGAGGAACAGGTGAGGAACAGGTGAGGAACGGGTGAGAACAGGTGAAGAACAGGTGAGACCAGGAGAGGAACAGAAGAGAAACAGGAGAGGAACAGGTTAAGAACAGGAGAGGAACAGGTGAGGAACGGGTGAGAACAGGTGAAGAACAGGTGAGACCAGGAGAGGAACAGAAGAGAAACAGGAGAGGAACAGGTGAAGAACAGGAGAAGAACAGGTGAAGAACAGGAGAGGAACAGATGAGGAACAGGTGAAGAACAGGAGAGGAACAGATGAGGAACAGGTGAAGAACAGGAGAGGAACAGATGAGGAACAGGTGAGGAACAGGAGAGGAACAGGTGAAGAACAGGCGAAGAACAGGTGAAGAACAGGTGAAGAACAGGAGAGGAACATGTGAGAACAGGTGAAGAACAGATGAAGAACAGGTGAGGAACAGGTGAAGAACAGGTGAAGAACAGGTGAAGAACAGGTGAGGAACAGGTGAAGAACAGATGAAGAACAGGTGAGGAACAGGTGAAGAACAGGTGAGGAACAGGTGAAGAACAGGTGAGGAACAGGTGAAGAACAGGTGAGGAACAGGTGAAGAACAGGTGAGGAACACCTCCCACCTGGTCAGCCTTGTTGAGGACGACTCGGATCTTGTCGTCTTGACCTTTGAAGGCTCTGATGGCCTCAGAGAATTCGTCAGAAATGTCCAGTTTGTGAGCATCGAACAGCAGAATGATGCGATCGACCCGCTCGCCGAACCACCGCAGGACCTCCGCAAAGTCATAACCTGCAGACACACACAGGAGGATTATTACTCACACGCTTCATCTACAGTCAAAGCAACCTCCGAAACACCGTCTGGACATTCTGACAAAATCCAGTCTGTGCAAAAATGTATTTAAAAGTTTATCTGAAGCTAATATGAAGCTTCAGCGTCCAAATGAGTCAAATCAAGTAGATATCTTTCAACGTTACAGTCTTTTTAGTGGCAAAGTTCCTCTTTTTGTTACTATACTTCCACCTGCAGCTCAACAGGGAAACACAAAGAGGGAATTTGATGCTAAAAAGACTGTAAATGTGTCAGATATCCACTTGATATGACTAACTCAGACTGATGAAGCTGAATAGAAGCTTCACACAGACTTTTAAATGACTGTGTGGACACACTGTGGATTTCGGCCTCCATCACTTCCATTGAAAACACATCTGAAGGGGAAACATTGTGAACTGGTCCTTTAAAACAAATGCGTTTATATGAGTTCTTCTTGCATGAGGCTCATTGTAATGCCCTCTGATATGATGGAAACACGACTCTGTGTGTGAGTGTGTGTAAAGTGATCTGTGACCGTCAGGGTGTGGTTCCTCTGAAACTGGGTGACACTGAGCTCTGAACTGGAAACTAAAATAGAGACAAAAAGCTTTTACACTTTAAGAGAAGAAAGAGCTACGCTACAGATAGAAATCTGTGTTCTACTCGTCTTTACTGCGTAAGCGGAAAATATCCTGATACTGGAAACAGAAACAGGATATTTTCAGAGATCTAACAAGCAGTTTGACCAGAAAGAACAGTTTCACCAGACTTTGTGCTACTTTACAGTTTAAATCCACTAACAGCTATAATTACGACGTGGTCACATGACTCAGCTGAGTAAACTTCATAACCTGATGAAGGCCGTGACATGCAGCTGAAAGTTCAGGGGGGGAAAGCTAGTAGGTGAACCCTGAGTTGTTTTTGTTAAGAGTGAACTTTCACTCCCAACATATTTAATTGTTAATAATACTTTAGTAACGTGAACTTTTACTTGTTTTGTAGTATTTGTAGCTGCAGGACGTCACTGCATCTTCCAGCAGTGACTCAAATACAGTTTTTACTTACAGAGATTTGAATGGGAAACATTATTTTATTATGGGACACTTTAAACAGAGTTAGTTACCATCTGCCCACATATACAACCACCTCTTATCATGTGACCAAAGTTTCATATCACCATTCTGCATAATGAGGAGTCACTTCTACTTTTAGTCAAAGTAAAAGATCTGAGAACACCAGAAGGAAGTGAGGAAATAATCAATTAGTTGTCATATCTTCTCTAAAATGATCAGTTGCTGTTTTTCTGTTTTATGTCAGTCTGAGCTGCAACTAATGATTATTCTCTTGATTATCGGATTATTTGTTTGATCTTTAAAAATGTGAAAAAAGGGTGAAAAATATGGATCAATGTTTCCCAAAACGTCCTCAAATATCTTGTTTTTGTCCACAAGCCAAAGATATTCAGTTAATTCAGATATTAATCGATTATCAAAAACAGTTAACAGTTGGCATCGAATCGATTAATCGCTGCAGCTTTAAACAAATCCAGACATTTGATCAAAGGACACCGAGGACTGTGAGAGAATGTGATGGACTTACATCAGGTCAAACTCTCACCTGCCAACAGGAAATGACTTATATTCCCATCAGCCTCGGCTCTACATGTGTTACGTAGTTTTGTGTTTGTCCTCGTCTTTAAAGTCACCTTTCAAATCTAGTTTACACAACACACACACACACACAGCTGAACTGTACACACACACACACACAAACACACACACACGCACGCGCACACACACACACACACACACACACACACACACACACACACACACACACACACACACACACACACAGAAACTCCTTCAGTAAACTCTTCACCATCCAGGATTTTATTCGTCAGCATCAAATGTCAGACTGAAACATCTCAACAACTATTAAAGACGTTTCTATGAAACTTTGTTCCAACATTGATGCTCCTCAGAGGATGAATCCTACTGACTCTGGTGACTTTTCCTGTAGCGCCACCATGAGGAGACTTTTTACTTCTTTATTGAAATATTTAAACATCTATAAGATGGTTCGCTGTGAAATTTGGTTTCAAACATTCGTGTTCCCCTCATGATGAATTATAATAACTTTGATCCTCTGACTTTTCATGTAGCGCCACCATCTGGTCAAAATGTTTTAATTATTTTATGACTAAAAAGCTGCAAAACTAAGGACATTCCCATCAGCCTTTGCAAATGTTAGCATGCTAACACGCTAAACCAACACGGTGAACATATCTGAGTTTTGTTTAATCAACATTTTAATCATGTAATCTTTCAATTAAAGCAAAAGTCCTGAACAGAATGCAGAGTTTAACAACATGAAATATGAAACAGTTTGACTGAACATCTGGATTATTTATCTGTTTTTAAGGCTGAAACAGCAGAAAGGAACTAAAAATGTCAAGTTTGATGAACAAAATTATTCATGACAACACCTGCATCAATCAATCAATCAATCAATCTATTAATTAAGCGTTCTATATGATATATATATCTATCTATAATGCTGCTGTGTGTGTGTGTGTGTGTGTGTGTGTGTAATTGTACCAGCATCCCCCTGCGACATTTAACACCGACACCGCTGTCCACACTCACAACATCACTGCAGGGCAACACACACGTCTGAGTGTTTGTGGACACAACACACACACACACACACACACACACACACACACACACAGGAGAGTGCAGCAGGATGCAGTTGTTGGCACACTGAGTCTTTGCTGAGTGTATCATGTCACTGCTTCTTCCTGCAGGTTTAACCACCATCATGCAGCTTTAAATAAGACCGGTGGAGATGATTCCAGTGACTTTACCGCTTTAATATTTGGTGTTTTTCATATTCATCAGGTTCGAGTCGCTTTTTTAACAAGTGTTAACAGATGTCTGCGGAGACGCCATCATAACAAAAGATTTATGTCTCTCCCGCGGCAGTAAACACAACACATGGACCCTCTGATGTAATCTGAGCTTTAAAACATTCGGAGCCGACGAACAGTAAACATTCCAACGTTGTTAATAATTGATAAAAAAATGATTCAGCTGGGTGATGAGGAGGGTTTCACAGTTTTTTAGAGTTCCAAAGAGAGCATGATGTAAAAAGTTAAAACATGTGGAAAGTTTTTAGAGTCTATGTTAAAAAAGAGACTGATTACAGAGATAGTCCATCCAGAGAAGAAGTCCATCACAGATTCATCATTTCACTCCTAAAAACATCATCAGACGCAGTATGGACATTTTTTTAAAACAATGATGAAAATCGATGCAGAGGTCCAGAGATATCGTCTTTCTTATTCCACACATTCCTGGCGCCTACATCACCCACAATGCACCTGGAGATTGTGGCGTGTTATGCTAGTAGCGGCTAATGTAGCCTGGCGCTGCTAGCATCCAGCAGAGACGAGGAGCTACAGAGGTCTGATAACCTTAGCTCAGATTATGAGAAATAATAAAATATGTTACCACAGTTATGCAGATGACACACAAATTTACACAACCGTATCACCAGAGGACTCTGGTTCAAACTGAGTAAATGCATTTAACAAATCAATGATTGGATGTGCCAGAATTTTCTTCAGTTAAAGACAAAACTGAAGTAATTGTTTTTGAAGCCAAGGATGAACGATTAAAAGTCAGCACTCAGCTTCAATCAATAATGTTAAAAACCACAAACCAAGCCAGAAATCCTGGTGTCGTCATGGACTCAGACCTGAATTTCAACAACCACATTAAAACAATTACAAAGTCAGCCTACTATCACCTGAAGAATATATCAAGGATTAAAGGACTTCTGTCTCTGCAGGATTTGGAAAAACTTGTTCATGCATTTATCTTCAGTAGACTCGACTACTGTAACGCCGTCTTCACAGGTCGATCAGACAGCTGCAGCTGATTCAGACGCTGCTGCTCGAGTCACTAAGACCAAAAAAGAGGATCATATCACTCCAGTTCTCAGATCTTTACACTGACTTCCCCAAAGAATTGATTTTAAGATATTGCTGTTGGTTTATAAAGCACTGGATGGTTTCTGATCTGCTGCTACGTTATGAACCATCCAGACCTCTCAGGTGGTCTGGATCAGGTCTGGATCAGGTCTGGATCAGGTCTGCTTTCTGTCTCCAGAGTCAAAACTAAACCTGGAGAAGCAGTGTTCAGTTTTTATGCTCCACATATATGAACAAACTCCCAGAAAACTGCAGGTCTGCTGCGACTCTCAGTTCTTTAAATCACAGCTGAAGACTTTTCTGTTTGCCGCCTTTTATTAAACCACATTAAGGGTTAATATTTTACACTGCACTGTTACTTTTATTCTCTTGTTTTATCTGTTTTATTCCCTTTTTAGCTTCTTTTTATTTCCAAATGTAACACTTTTTAATTGTTTTTATATGTCTTTTTACTTTTATATTGTTTTAATGCCTTTTATGCTTTATATAAAGCACTTTGAAGTGCCTTGTTGTTGAAATGTGCTACACAAATAAACTTGGCTTGCCTTTTCAAACTTGTCATCTTCAGCCCCAAATCGACGCTGTGACAAGCAGTGACATCAACAAAAAGCTTTTTGCACACCTATAATAAACACACAATGAGGTGGAAAACCACATATAATGTTGAGCATTAACGAGCCTTAAGTGAACCTTGAGCCAGGATAATTTTCTCAAATGTTAAAGGCAGTTTATTATCGGTTGACTGCATGAATTTAAATATCAAACATCACCAAATTTGCTGAAACTTTGACTCCACTGAAATTAATTGAAGTCCACTAAAGACGCTGCTGTTATAAATATTGTTGTGAACAAACAAAGACGTAGTTGTGTGCAGATACAGGACAAAAAAATTCAATTAAAGAACAACAAAAAAAAAAATGTTTTGACTGAAAAATGCAGCGTTTTAACCTTTTTGGGTGTTGATCAGATCATCAAATATTGATGCGAGCAGGCCTGTCCTGTGCAGGTGTTCCAGCCTGGACGCGTCCCGTCATGAATAACTGATGTGTGAAGGTGTCAGAACTGAGAGCAGAAGAGTCGCTTCAGGTTGCAGCTGCAGGTTCAGGCTGTGCGCAGTAAACACAGTCAGCAGCAGCAGCCGCAGGGTCACTTCCTGTGAGCACCTGCAACACTCATTACAGCTGAACTCCGGCCAGGTAGACCGACAGCAACACACCTGACACATCAGTCTTCACTTTAGCTGCTGATTTTCAGTTAGTTAAACTCTTTTAATGGAAACGTTTATTAGTTTTATTGCCCCACCTTCCCTGATTTTAGTTTTATTCTGCTTTATTTATTTTATGTTGTTCTTTTAGCACCTTTGTTCTTTCATCCTTGTGTGTTTTTATGTGATTCTGTGTGAAGAATAAGTTGGTAATAAAAGGTCATCAATGAATATTTTTCATCCAGGTTTCTGTTGAAGCAACGAGGTCCTGCAGGGTTTAATATGTGGTGTCACTGCTGCTTCTATTACAGGACGACGGATTACTTCACATGTTCCATTTCCTCTTTAAAGGGAAATGCCTTCAGTCTAACAATACTGCTTCCTCTTCAGTACCATAACGTATTATATTTATGTCCTAGTCTGGAAAAACTGTGTGCAGAGTTCAACAAAGAAACCTTGAGATATTTTCACAACAATTGTTTTTTTTTTTAAATTCCATTTAGGTTTTATTGATTCAGGCGGTTAAACACAGTCTGGATTTGAATCTCTGTCTCCTGTTTTTCCTGCTTTTCTTCACTTGGAATGTAACTGAGGATTATTTTCATTATCAATGAATCTGTTGATCGTTTTTTCCAATTAATGTATTTTGTGTTTAGTCTATAAAAAAGCTTCATTATTACATTAAGATCACATTACTTCTTTATATGTCTTGTTTTGTCCAACAATGTTTCAATTAAAATATTAAGTTGACAAATATATAAAACAGAGAAAATCAGTTGATTAACAGACTGGTCAACTGACACATAATTAATTAAAAACTATTTTGATAATTAATGTTTGTTTTTATCATTTATCAAGAAGATATTCTCTGGTTGCAGCTTCTCTAATGTGATCATTTAGAGCTTTTGTGTGTTTTATATCATTGTAAACTGAATATCTTTGAGTTTTGGGCTGTTTGTCGGACAAAACACCACATCTGAAAATGTGAATTTGGGCTGAAAGACAATTTACAGTTAAATAAGAGTCTACAGTCGTCTTAGAAACTGTATGAAGTTGAACATCTGCTAACATCTGCTGATTATTCTCTCGATTCACTAATTAACCGTTCAGTCGATGAAATAGTGAAAAAAATGGAATTCACAGTTTCTCAGAGGCCGAAGTAACGTCTTCAGTTTGTTTTGACTAATAATCCAAAACCATAAATATTCAATTTACTGTCACAAGACAAACAGCAAATGATCTCATCTGAGAAGCTGGAACCAGAGAACGTTTTGCTGTTTTTACTGGAAAATGATGAATCACTGCAGCCGGCAGCCATGTTGATGTTTACCTTGTTTACTATCTTAGATTAGCGTGTTAGCTGCTGATGCTAACATTTGCTAATTAGCACGAAACACAAAGTGCAGCTGAGGCTGATGGGAAGGTCACGGGACAAAATGACATTTTGACCAGATGATGGCGCTAGATGAAAAGTCAGAGGATCAAAGGTCAATTCATCAATGTCTGAACCAAATGAAACAACAATCCATCAAACAGCTGTTGAGATATTTGAGTCACAGACACAAGAAAACAAATCAATACAATAATCAATACTGGAAATAATGCTTATTTGCAGCCCCAAACATGACATCAACACTCCTGTGACTTTGGAACTTTTGTTAATAAAGTTGAGTTTGAAGATTCATTATTGACTTTGAATTAAAGGTTCACCTGATTAAGATTTTCCTGAGCTTTCAGCTGCATCTCATGGCCTTCATCGGTTTCAGAGTTTGCTCAGTTGCCATGGAGACAATTACAGCCTCCACCCATATACAACCACCTGTTATCACATGACCGCGACTCCATATTCAGGTCATGTGATGACAGCACAGCCAGCTCCATGACAACCACTGATGAAGACCAAGAGATGGCACTAAAAGCTCCGGAAAAGTTGTATTAATAAAGCTTTTTAATTATAAATATGTCTCCTAGTTTAGTGACGGATTTACAGCGTTTCTCAAGATAAATATGACGTGACAGTTTTCCTGATGAGCAGTGATGTAACGTCGTCCAGAAGTCACTGAGTTCATTTACTGGATCAGGACTGAACAGTGACGAAGCGGATCAGAGAAACCAGAAACCAGGACTGGACTGAGCCAGCTGCAGCACAAGGGAGGGATTACTGTCTGAAAGCCCTGCAGGACCAGTTAGGTTTAAGAATTTACATAAAGGCTCCGATCCAGAAGAGGCTCATTGAAATACTGAAATACTTTAAATCACAGAAGAAACAGAAGAGAAGAGGAAAGAAGAGGAAAACCGAACAGAATGAAATGAAGGAAGGAGAGAA
This sequence comes from Thunnus maccoyii, assembly GCF_910596095.1. Lineage (NCBI taxonomy): Eukaryota > Metazoa > Chordata > Actinopteri > Scombriformes > Scombridae > Thunnus > Thunnus maccoyii. Next base: position 1,598,523 of record NC_056548.1, on the reverse strand, counting down.
GAAAGCTGAGGAGAGAAATAAAAGGAAGTGATGTGATGTGAAGACAAATAAAGTGATGAAGCAAAGAAGTGAAGAAAAGAAAAGTGAGGAGTAAGGAAATGAAAATAAGACGATAAAAGACAAAAAACTGAAGAGAAGTAAAGTAAAAAAAAATATGAGACATGGAAGTGAAGACAAGAAGAGAAGAGAATCAAAACTTAATCAGAATGAAACACTGCAGAAGTTTGTAGTTATTTGTCTTTTGTTTCTGATGAATTCAAACAACAAAACCAGTGGAGGAAAGTAACTAAGTACATTTACTCAAGTACTGTACTTAAGCCCAGTTTTGAGGTACTTGTACTTTACTTGAGTATTTCCATGTGATGCTACTTTCTACATTTCAGAGGGAAATATTGTATTTTCTACTCCACTACATTTATTTGACAGCTTTAGTTACTTTTCAGATGAAGATTTGACACAATGGATAATATAACAAGCTTTTAAAATACAACACATTGTTAAAGATGAAACCAGTGGTTTCCAACCTTTTTGGCTTTTGACGTCTTACAAAAAGCAGTGTGTAGTCGGGGTCACATTTCACATGTCTATGAGTTGTTAACAGCTCCACCAAATAGTGATTTTTCCCTCTAAACTTCTCACATGCTTTCATTTCAATAAATGTTCAAATGATCCAATATTTCAGCAAAAATCAAAGATTAGAGAAAAAGTCCAAAAACTGAAAACAGATTTGTGTATCAGAACTTTGTTTTTTCTTCTTTCCTCTCCCATGAATCATCTCACCACCCCTCAGATTTATCTGCTGACCCTTTGGAGGGGCCCGACCCCTAGGTTGGGAACCACTGGACTAAACTAGCTAACTGTATATAAAGTAGTGTAAACTAGCTCCACCTCCAGCAGCTACAACAGTAACATGCTGCTCTAACACTGATGCTTCACTATTAATAATCTAATGATGTCATATATAATAATATATCAGTCAGAGGGACCAAACCACTACTTTTACTGCAATACTTTAACTACATCAAGCTCATAATACTTATGTACTTTTACTGCAATACTTTAACTACATCAAGCTCATAATACTTATGTACTTTTACTGCAATACTTTAACTACATCAAGCTCATAATACTTATGTACTTTTACTGCAATACTTTAACTACATCAAGCTCATAATACTTATGTACTTTTACTGCAATACTTTAACTACATCAAGCTCATAATACTTATGTACTTTTACTGTAGGAGGATTTTTCATACAGGACTTTTACTGGAGTATTTTTACATTGCTGTATTGGTATTTTTACTGCAGTAAAGTATCTCAGTACTTCTTCGTCACCACTGGACACAAATGGAAAACAAGATGTACGAGCAACAACTGTCGTCACCAACTGAGGAGACAAAATGCATGAAATACAAATAAAGACACGTGAAGTTTCGTCCTGCAGAAACTGTGAAGCTTCAGTCTCCAGTCAGTCTCCGCCCGCTGATGGCAGCTGATCAGTAAGCATTTCTGACCACAGCCAAGAGGGCAAACAGCAGCTCCACCCTGAAGGATCTACAGCCAAACATGCAACTGTAGCGTCTCCGTGAAACACACACAGAGCTCAACACGTCGACTCTGAAACACCAGACTTTAAATACAGTAAACTAAAGATGTTCTGATCAAGTTTTTATGGCTGCAGATACAGAGTCTGATCCAATCTGATCATTTATTTAGCTGAGTGGTGACTAAATATTTATATGACATCATGTCATCGGAAAAGTTAAAACACATAGCAAAAGAAGAATTCAGGGCAGCTGAAACCTGGGCTTTGGTCTTACAGGCAGCAGTTTTACATACGTTCACCTCAGTTTAGCAGACGTTTAATAGGAGAAGGTGAAGCGAGGAGGATGTCTCACTCTGTGGGAGTTAATGGAAACAAAAAAAAAAACTTCACAAACAATCTTTGACTGAGCAGAAACCAGCTGGACTACAGCATGTACTTGGTGAATTAAGTCTAATTCTGGTTAATCTATTAATGATTTTTAATAAAAAATATAAAACGTCAGGACATCACATCTATTATTGTTTCCCAGAAGCCTCATGTGACTTAATTGCCAAACTAGTGAATTGTGAATCAAACTGAACAAAGTCAGTGATTCGCACGGCTAACATGCATGTACTTCAATAAAATAGTTCCTTATCTAAATTAGTCGACAGACAGAGAGTTAATTAGCAACTATTTTGATTTTAGTTGTTTTTCAAGCAAAAATGCCAAATATTTGCTTGTTCCAGCTTCTCAGTTGTGATGATTTCATGCTTTTCTTTGTCATACTGAATATATTTGTGTTTTGGACTGTTGGTTGGACAAAACAAGACATCTGAAGACGTCACTTCTGACTATAATGAAATTATAACGGCCATTTTTACCCGTTTCCTGACATTTTATAGACCAAACGATTAATCGGTTAATTGAGAAAATAATCTGCAGATGAATCGATAATTAAAACAAATCAACAAATCACACGTGCGGTTTGACAACACGTCTTCACAACAGGTTAAACATGTAGAACACGCGTGTGCTTCAGTGTTTTAACCAGATATTCATGTTCAGTCTGTCCTGAGTGTTAATAAACATGATAAAAACATTGGGAGCTGTGATCTGACTGAACCTTCAGCGTCTGTAACGCTGGAGTTTAATGTGTCAGACATGCAGCTGACGTCAACCTGCCTCTGTGTGTGTGTGTGTGTGTGTGTGTGTGTGTGTGTGTGTGTGTGTGTGTGTGTGTGTGTGTGTGTGTGTGTGTGTGTTGAGTCACAGTTGGCCTGTTGGACGTATTCAGGAGGAATTCAGCCTCAGCTGAGCAGCTCTAACCGCTTCCAGATGGAGGGAACGCCCCAACGCCGCTTCCTGCAGCCCTCCGTCCCTCCCTCTAATCCTCCCCCTCCCTGCATCCACCCAGCTGAGGCTTTAACTGATGCTGTCATCATCATCATCCAGGCTGCAGCATGTTGGATCACATCACGGCAAAAGCTTTTCTTTAACCAGAGTCAAACTGAGGATTTTGCTGTTTATGTTTTATTTTAGAGCTGAAATGATCTGTCGGTTAATCTGAGCAATTATTTTGATAATCAATTAATCATTTCAAGTAAAACTTCTCAGAAATTGCAGATTCCAGCTTCTCCAGAGTGACGATTTGCTGCTTTTCTCTGTTTATATCTCTGTAGGGCTGCAACTGACTATTGTTTTCATTATCGATTATTTGTTTCAAAAAGCCAAAGGTGACGTCTTCAAATGTCTTGTTTTGTCCACATTTGTCACATTTATGAAGCTGGAATCAGAGAATTTGGACTTTGTCTTCTTAAAAAAATGGCAAAACAATGAATCGATTATCAAAATAGCGGGCAATTAATTTAATAGTTGGCAACTCGTCAATTAATCGACTAATCGTTGCAGCTCTATGTCAATATAAACTGAATATCTGAGTTTTGAACCATTTATCAGAAAAAACAAAGACATTTGAAGATTTCTTCTTCTTGGTCACTAGATGCTGATACCGATAAATGTTGGTCAGATGGAAAATGTTCTCCACAAATATCAAGTCTTTTTTTTAATCTTTAATATCCATCAAGAAGAGAAAGCAGCAGGATTTCGTTCAGAGATGGTTGATTTAGATTAATCGATTAATTGATTAGACAGAAAACATTTTAGTCGTTTTTAAAGGAAAATTGCTGGTTTCAACTCCTAAAATGTGAGGACTTGAAGCTTTTATCGTCATACATGAAAGTAAACTGAATATTTTTTTAACTTTGGACTGTTGAGCAGACAAAACAGGACATTTGAAGACGTCCCCATGAACTCTAAAATTATAGGAGGCATTCTTCATTACTTTCTGATATTTCATAGACAAAACAATTAATCAATTAACCAAGAAAATAACTGGTAGATTGAATGATAAACTTCTATCTTTGTTCTCTCTTTTTCAGTGTGTTTCTCTCCGTCAGCTGTTAATAACTGACGTTAATGCTGTCATAACTAAACTGAAGCTGATCTCTGGTTAATGTGGTTGTTACACGTCTGTGTCTGTACTCAGGCAATGATTGTTTGTGAGCTGATAGGACTCCCGCAGGCACATTTATCAACTCTGATAGTTTCTAACTTGTCTAAGAAAGGTAAAAATTATTCCACACACACACACACACACACACACACACACACACACACACACCTGTCTACGAGATACAAAAAAGATGTGTGTAACTGTGTGTTCATAAGGAAAGTGAAGTATATTTTAGAGGTCGTTCGCATATAAAGTCACCTGGAAGACTTGATTGAAAGAGAATTTACTTGAGTTGTTTCAACCTGAACAAAAAGTTCACGGCTTTATGAATCAGTTTTATAAACGTACAGAGCTGAGCGGGAAAACGAGAGAGAAGCAGAGTCTCTGGTGAGTTCAGTTCAGTCGGACGCTGAACTGGACGCCAACGGCAACATCAGTTTGTTTCTGTGTCGTATGCGCATATAGTGTACATGTGCGTATCAGAGTATATAACAAAAACAGTACATCTGTTTTTTCTTTGTCTTGGATCTAAATCATAGATGCTTTTAAAACTAGAGAATAGAGACTGAATACATTTGCAACATGCTTCATAATTCTGTTTTAATGTTATATATATTTTCACTCTATTTACATTAACGATGCAGAAAGTCAGTTATATCATCAGTTCCAGGGTAACAGTGACATGTTCTGCACGATCAGCTGTTTAGTAGAAACAAAACTAAAAGCAGGAAAATGAAAATGAGTTAGTGTGCTGCATGTTCGTGTCTGAGAGACGTGATCTATATCAGTTAAGTCAGCGTGAAGGAAGCGTTTATTTATTCTTTGAGGGAGATTTCAGGACGGTGCTTGGACTCACATTAAAGAGTCCGACTGCAGCCGCTTAACGTTGTTTACAGTGATAACGTTAAATTCAACATATTACTGACAGTAGAATGTTGTGTAATAACTACTCGTCCATGAAATTATAATTATTCCTTATTTCTTTAGAAGCACAAACATCTGATATTTTCTACTGTAGAGCAGCCAGAAGACACAGATGTGGTATCTATGTGTACACATCTATGGCTCTAAATGGGTAAAAAAAAAATGTAAACAGGAAAAATCTGTTTTTGTTGTATCCTATTTATACTTGTGTTGCTTTTCCATATAAAAACAATAGAAAATCTGCAGTTTCAGCAGCTGTCACTCAGATGTTTTCCTGAAAAATAAAACTGAAAATAACTGAGAAAGTTCTGTTTTTAATATGGATAAACTCTTTGGAGCAAAGCTTCAGACACTAAACCATCCAAACTCTTTAAAACATTTCCCACAAATACCCTAAACCTTTAATCACCTCCTGTCTTATTCATACCAAATTAACAAAAAGGATGTTGGCGTTAAAATGACAGAGAGGAAACAGAACTCACAACTTCCACAGTGGCTAGAGATCTGTAACCGTTGATCAATTAGTCAATCAGTTTCTCTGGTTTCAGATCTGCTTTTATAGACTCTGTGGTTTTAGATCAGCAGCAGCAGCAGCGGATGAAAGTGCTGTGATTCATCACAGGAAACAGACTGTGAGATAAAACAGGAAGTGAGACAGAAAAGAGGGATCGAGTTTTGCTGTTCCTAAGAAACGTGTGAAACCCCCTCTGATACATCTGGACAACCGTTAATACAAACAATCAACTAAAAATGTTAATTAACGAGAGTAGTGTCCCGTAGTTCATTACACAATAGAGGAGTTGGACACAACAAACAACATCCTGATGATTAATCTGCTCTTAGTCTTATAAGTAACACAGATTAAAATGAAATGTTTGACCTGAGTGTCATTAAAAACTAAACAGTTCATCCTCTAAGGAGCAGGAATCAGATCCAAACATTTCTTGGGAACATGTAGGAACTTTGTCTGGACTGTGGTGCTGAAGGAAAAGTTAGCAAGAATATAAACAGCAGATTTAATGAAAATCAGCTGAGAAATGTTGAGATGTCCTCTTAACTCATCAATCCATGTGTTATATGTTCCATGATTGTGATTCAGTTCAATAAAACAGAAATAACCTTAAAGGACGGGTTCACAGTTCTTCAGGTGCCCGTATGAACGTTTTCATTCTGCGTTTCTTTCATAGGTCTTTGTGAAAACATGAAGCGAGTTCCTGGAGTTTACTTTACATATTGTCAGAGCGTTCGGCTCCACTACAGCAGCTGCTGTCAGACGTTACACAATAACTTAGTGAGCACATACACCTCCCATGACAATGTATCATGAACTCTCTGTTCATAGTATTATTGCACAATAACGCTGTCTTTCTCTCTTTATGTCAATACTGTCGAGGACGAGAAACAACTTGTTTGAATTAATTGTTTGTTGATTTGAACAGTGTGAGCATGAAAGTCACAGGTTCTGTTTCTGCAGAAAGGAAGATTAAGGTCGTATTCAGACCAGATCAGGCGGTGCGACCCACTGCCGCAGCGTTGAGAGGAGGTGTGGGTGTGTTTATTTGTGCTCTACAACTTAAATGCTGTGAAACAATCAGAAAATAAAGTTTTATTGATTTGATTCATCGGCTTTCTCACGACCAGAGCACCCTCTCTTCATTCATTCTCCAGCTCGCTCGACCACAGCTGCTCTCTCTCTCTCTCGTCTTTTTTATAATGAGTCGGGAAGCCGACAGCAAAGTCTACTTTACTTTTAATGCTGTCAAACAAGGAGAAATGTCCTCCCCTCCTCCTTGTAACGTCTTTGTGCTCCTTCATGGCAGAGTTTACAGCTCTGATCAGTCTGATCTCCAGCTGTGATTGGTCACCGCAGCCTTCAGCCACAGTAACGTCGACTGTGGCTAAACTTTCCAGCCGCAGTCCGGTGCCACAGCGGCCAAAATGCCTGCAGACAAAACGCACTACCCCCATTCAAATGAATGGGAGGACTGGAGTTTTCTCTGCACCACCTGATTTGGTCTGAATAAGGCCTAAAACCTGCAGTGTGAGTTAACACAACGGAAAGGATTAATAAGGAACAAAGTGTGTTTGAGTCAGAAACACTGAGTGATGACTGAATGAGGTTTCTGCATCCCAGCAGGTCGACTGCTGTGACTTCATACAATATGAGGAAGTGAAAGAATCTGAAGGATCATTATGCAACAACACAAAACACCAACAGCAGGGCGTTACTGATAGCTTAGTCAGCTAACAGACACACACACACACACACACACACACACACACACACACACAGGTCCCCATGAGGAGTACTGGTCCCACTAAGGTCAGCGTTCATACCAGAAATGGTCCCCACAAGGTAACAAAAACATGCACATACACACAGAGCTCATACCTCTGCTGATTCGTTGTTTCTCTCCGGAGAGGATGCCGGGAGTGTCGATGATGCTGATGCTCTGAAGAACCTGATTGGGCATCTGAGAGCAGATAAACCTGAACACACACACACACACACACACACACACACACACACACACACACACACACACACACACATTTTATTCTAATTAGTATTTTTTCTCACATTTGTAGTCTTTACATTTCATTTTTCAGTGCTGATATATTTTTATTTGGCATGGCTGTTCAAGTTCAAGTTTATTTAATTATCATTAAAACCAAATAAGAATATCCACATAAAAATACACAGTCAGCAGAATGAGATGTTGCTCCTCACATGACCAGGTAATTACAAAAAAATTAAAAACATACACTCTGAAACTCACTGGGTTCAAATATGACTCAGTTTAGGTCAATAAAGCACCAACACAATACTGTTTAATGTAACTCAGAAAACCACTAAAGCCAGTTTTAGTGTTATTTGTTATTTTACTGTTGGGTTATTTACTCAAACTAAAGCTTGTTACAATCTGCTCTGTTTAAACCGACATGTCACAGTTTGTTATTGATTATTAATAACTTGTGTATCTTTTAAATGTCATCTGTTCATCGTTTTGTACAAGAAACCAAACATTGTGACAGTTTTTAGTTGCAGCTTGTTGTGTGTAACACTGGTTCAGAATAACAGATGACTGCTGTTAATCAGATGTTTTGTTGGTGCTTTATGGACCCAAACTGGGACTCAGTGAGTTTGAGTGTGTAAGATGCAAAAACAAAGAAACAAAGGTGCATAAATTAACATAAGTGCAGTAAAAGAGATCTGAGTTAGTTTAAAATAAAGAATAAATAGCTTCTTTGTGTTTGATGTTATTTTATATTGATTGTTTATCATTTTTATTCATCAATTTATTTATATTGTGTATTAATGTCCTCAATGATGAGATGCTGCATCTCAAGAAGTTTATCCACAAATTTAAAATGTTACAACTAATCATCATCATCATCATCATCATCATCATCATCATCATCATCATCATCATCATCATCCTGCACTCTGAACAGCAGTTATTACATCATGGTCCAGTGTGTTGTGACAGTTCCTGCACAGATCACAAGAGCTGCAGTGATTTAATATCCAGGTCTGCAAACACTATTGTTTCAGTCAGGAAGCATTTAGAGGACGGACACGCTGACACGCTGACGTGGTTCATAACCAACTGGGTTTGATCAGAGAGTCAATAAGTGTGAAAACTCTTTATTTGACTGTTAGAAAAATGGACATTTTGAGGATCCCCAAAATTTAATAATAATAATAATAATTTCTATTTGTATGGCACATTTCAAGCTGTTGGAGGCAGCATAAAAATATTATCACACATATAAAAATGGGTTAAAGACAGTTCATCCTAAAAGTTCAAAAACTACTTTTTTCAAGTAAAAATAACAAACGTTCCCTGAATCCAGATTCTAACTGTGAGTTTTAAACTGAGTCTCTTTACGTTTTGAACTGTTGGTTGAACAAAACAAAACATCTGACGACGTTTTCTTGGGTTTTAGGAAATTGTATTTGACATTTTTTACCATTTTTTGACAATTAATGGAAATTAAATGAAATGGAATTGTTAATGAAAATAAGGCCAATAAAGCTCGATCTGTTTCCTCGATGCAGCCAGAACTCAAAACTCCCCGCTGACTGAGAAACTCTTGTCCTAGTTTTGTTTTAGTACATAAATACTTCAGTCAGTTTCTATTTTATTCTAGTGTGTCAGTTTGCTGATGATACACATTAGTTGGCTTGATTTCTAGTACTGTAATAGTTTCATCCCTGGTGGACTGAAGTTAACATGCTTCCAAAATAAAGGAAGTAGTGGTGGACGTCTGCGTCTGGCCAGAAGTGACCAATAAATTCAACAGATGTAGAAACACAAACTCCCGGGTGAAACAGTCTCCTGTTCTTAAATGTGTGAGGCCAACAGTTGCTATAATAGTACTGATGAAGGCTCAGAAAAAAACTATTTTTTAAGATGGCTGAAAGAGTTTTTCACATCACAGGAAGGTTTAATATGGAGCTTTAGTGAAAGTTCAGTCAGGAAGACAATGTAGGCTCATTCATCATTTCCTTGCTGTGATCGCCGGGCGTCAACCGAGACGTCAGCTGGTCACTTCTATCCAATAACAAGGTGACACATCTTCTTGTTGGCCAATCATCCTGCGACTGTCTTTTTAAATATGTTTTCATGCTGCATTATGCACGTCCCTCCACCACCAGTCTTCACAGGTTCATCAGCCTCATCAGCCTCAGCAGAGGTCATCAGCCACCAGTATCTGGACTCCACGAGGGGATTCATGTTGCTGCTGCTGCTGCTCCTGCTGCTCAGGACTGGGGTCGGTTTCACAAAGATAGACTTTGACTATGGCTTAGATATAACAGATAGTCAGACTTCAGATAGACATCTAAAAACATCCGTTGCACAAAGCAGTTTAGTTCTTGACCATCTTAAGTAGGACTACAGTACAATGAATTCTGGGTAAATTAAGACCTTTTTCAAAACAAAAAGAATGGCCGACCGAGCGACCGCATCCAACCACTCAGCTCCGTTTACCCCAACAGAAAGTATGTGTCTTTTGGAGGAATTTAACAGGACAGTAACAATAAAAAAATTTAAAAATCTGATACGATGTTAATCCTATAGTTGAGAGGAGCGTCAAAGATGTTCAAAAAAGATATAAAAACATGGCACAAGTTGCAAAGAAAGAAATGTTTTCCTCTTTTTTTTGTTGGGTGCTACTGGTCAGTTGGTGTCACTGATTGTTACCATGGTAACATGGGTCTTAAGCCTGAGTCATAGACTGTATAAAAATATGGACGTAGTTACCGTGACGTCACCCGTTGGTTTCTGAAGAGCGGTTTTGAAGCGTTGTAACTCCCAGCCAATCAAAAATGGGCAAAGAGGCGGGGCCGAATGGCTGAAACAAGCCACCTACTGGCTGGCGGACCTGTCACTCAAAGCAGCCATGTCCTTCATTATGCATAACTTTACGGTTTAATAAAATTTAAACGGTTGAGTTATAAAAAAATCCCCCCCCCCCGTACAGTTGTCATGAAAGAGGAAATTAGCTTTAGAAGCCAAAACCATTTTTTGTACCAGTAAACATGTTTATTTCTGCTGTAAAGTTGGACATGTTAACATGGGGGTCTATGGGGATTGACTCGCTTTTGGAGCCTCAAGTGGACGTTCAAGGAACTGCAGTTTTTGGCACTTCCACATTGGCTTCATTTTACAGCCCCGGAGGTTGCTGCTTAGCCTGAGTTAGCCTGGAGGTAAGGTGTCTAATTTTTTTGGCTTAAAATTAGTCAGTCTTTATTACTAATCTATGAGCAAAATTAAGACTGGCCTAACACTACAGACCAGTCTGAAATACCTTTGTGAAACCGGCCCCTGATGTCCCTCGATTACAAAATCTCCACAGACTCAATCATCAATATCTGTATAATAAACACTTATCTTTGCTTCAATCACTTGTCTCTCCTGATTGAAATCACTTCATTGTGCTGGTATTGATTCCTCAACCTTTACATTAACTGTGTGTTGTGGCAGCACTTCAAGTCAAGACAGTTAATATCTGGACAAAGTGGTGCATTAAAAATCCTCAGCCAGGAGCTTCCATCCATTACTGACATTTACACCATCAGGCTACAGGAAAGGAGCCTCTTCTCACCCAGTGAGTCATCTTTTTAATTTCCTTCCTTTAAGAAGACTGAGGAGTTTCAGAAGCAGAACAGCATTTATCCAACAGGCTGTTCACCTTCTTCACTCATAAACAGCAAAGGTGTTAAGATGATGATACTGTACACAACAGTACATACTTGTTTTATTTATTTATTTCATTCTTTTTCATGGTTTTATTGTGTGACCGTGGTAATGTGATGTTTTGTTGTCAGTGTGGTCATGTGATGTCCTGCGACCAAAGCTACTTCCTATCAACTCAATCAGAAAGTGCTCTCGTTTATCATTTATGGGTTTTTAATTCTCTTTTGTTTCTTACCAACTTCCCTTGATTCATGTCTATCTGACAAGGTGTGTTGACTCTTGGTTCACATTGATGATAGTATCTTTAGTTAAATTTAGCCGACAGACTTCAGCAGCTATAAATCGTCTCGGTGCGTCCGAGCGTCGAGCTGGCAGCGGGAAAAAACAAAACCGCTGCGCTGACACGTGGTGACGCAAACACACTTCCCCCCTGGAAACAATAAGTTATTGTGGAAGGTTCCTCCGTCGCACCGGGGCAAGAGGAGATTCCTGGTTAAAGGAATTCTGCGGGGAGACGTCAACACTCACACACAGCTCGAGGGTCGACCGTCCTCCCACTTCCTCAACGCCGCTCTTAGAAATATTTCTGGACAGAGGAAATACGTTCGGACTGGAGTGTTTTCAGCTAAAATTAAACTCCGCTACAAACTGTCAGGTTTGTGGAGTCTGACAGGCAGCAGTGTGTGTGTGTGTCAGGGTGAAGAGGTCACTTCCGAGGTCAAGAGTGTTTTGAAGAGAGTGGTGACAGGAATGTGTAGAGAAGCCATTTATACTTATAAATATCTGTTAGTTTAGCCACCAACAAAATAACAAGATGCTCTAAACGTACCTGAATTAAACGATTATTGAATTAATTCTGGAGATCTTCTACATTTTTCTCCTTGTCTCATGTTTGGATCCAAACCAACAATGAACTGATCTACTAACAAGTATTGTGTGTGTGTATCAAAGCCTGATATATCTTATTCCTCCGCTGTTGTTCCAGAAACTATTAAAAACACGTCAGTGAGTCACACCACTGCACTGGGTGACATGTTCCTTCGTCATTTGATTTGATTTGATTTATTGAACAGGACAGTGTGCAGTATTAAGCATAAATGATGCACTGCACCGGAGTTAGCTTGAAGCTAAATCATGAAGAGTTTGGTCACGTTAGCTTGTTTAGAAACGGCTCCAAAGACTAATAACGCAAAGTGTCTTTGCAGAGCTTTGCTAGCTTGTTGTGCTAAATATCACAACCTCTTAACTTAGTTCTGAAGTTCTGAAGAAATTTATAATGTACAAAGTCAAGAGGTTTTGATATGTAGCACAACAAGCTAGCAAAGCTCTGTAAAGAAACGGCGTGTTACTAGCTTATCGCTATTTTTCTCTTTGAAGCTGTTTCTAAACAAGCTACAGTAACCGCTGTCTTCAGGAGCGATAATCTGGTGAAAACTGATGAAAAGTGACTGAGAATGAGCGTAAACCGACATGTTTTTAGCCTGTTTGTTTACATTCTGGCACATCTGCATCATAAAAAAGTCCTGCTGCTTTGGCTGCTAGAAGTTCTTGTTCTGACTGTACAGACAACAGTCACACAGATTATTTTAGAAAAGTCTGATTTTCAGTTTATGAGACAAGATCTGAAGTTAGACGGAGCCTTTTCATATGATTTTTAAAACTGATCTATGGACGTTTAGCCTTGTTGTACATCGGAGATCCTGACACTAGTGGAAAGAGTGAATTCATGTGATTGTATGTGAAGAAACCTGACCATAGAGGCTAGGAAGGTGGTAGGAGGCAGACTCTTGTTGAAGGAGTAAAAACTGATTCATTCGGTCCAGTGTACCAAAAAAAACAAACCAAAAATGTGTCTCAAAAAATGAAATTCACACAAGCAAAATCAAAGTTAACTAACTTAACTCAGGATAAAGCAAACTAAGGCATGATCACGTGCACACAGCTACACTGTCATCCTCTAATTTCTGCTTCCCTTAAACCTACCATCTTAAATAGACCCTCCAATCTATCAGGCAGAACCATATTTATTGCAGGGGTGTCCTTTCCCTTATGCCACCTGGTATATAACAAAGCTACTTGTATCAGTCAACATTGTTTATACAAAAGACATCCACGACATCAAACCTCAACCTGAGCCAAAACAAGTACAAATCATATCGATACTAAACCAAACATTTAATGTTTGGAACATAAATCCCCCCAAATACTTGGTCTAACCCAGTGACATCACTGATGACATAACCCAGTGTATAAATAGAGGAAGTAGTTGGGTGCCTTTTGTTTGTGGAGCACATGGTGGGTACGGTAAGTAACAAAGTAAATGATTAACTTATGAAATGCAGAACTTAACCAATAAACAATCACTAAACTTAACAATACTTATCTGTGTTTTACTTTAACCAGAAATGTTGCTGGTATGTGAACCGTAACCAAACATAATGCAAACCACAAACAAACCCGGGATAGTATGTCTGCAAGTTACAGATTAATGCTGGACCTATGGCTAAACAACAAAGCTATGTGGCATTGATGGTGAAAATAGTGACGAATGGTGTATTCTCACCCACTTTGTCACGTTGTAGCAAAGTGTGTATGATGTGTGAGTGTTTTTTACTGTTACTGCCTTTAGTTTTATGCTCCTACATGCTGAGATGCGCTCAGTCTCTCATATCTTTTAAAAACTGTCTTAAAACTTTTCTTTTTTTCTGTTGTTCAATAATGAGCAACACATCCTCTGTAAGTGAACAATCTACTTGTAAAACTTCCTTTATGCTTCTATTATCATTATTATATTTACTGTTTTATGACCATTATCATTATTAATATTTTTTCCTCTCTCTATTCTTCCTCTTATCTCTTCTTGTTCTTTCTTCTCTCATTAATCTTCATTGTGTTTTTTCTCCTGGGTATAAAATACATCCACAATTACAGCCTATAACAATCCTCCCTTATTCTATTTGTGTGCATTAATATTTTCCTGGTCAGCGGCTCATATCTACAGAGTAAACATGAATGCAACATCAGCGTCTACATGCACGAGATAAAAACAGCTTCAGAGAAAACTGGTGCAGCTTTCAGAAAATAAAGTGTAAATCCTTGTTTTGACTGTTGTGTGATAGCAGAGACATGTGAAGCTCTGTGGTGGAGAAAGCGACGAGGTTCTGACCGCAAATCAATCATCATAACGGCAGAAATACTAAGAAAACAAGAGCGAGGTGGAAAATATTAATTATTCTTTAAAGGATTGAGTGTAAAGAGTCGGGTGGAGCTGTGAGGTCGTTGTGTCACATCTGTCTGCTCTTATTTATCCAGCTTTTAAAAAACAGCTTCTATCTCACTCTGCTGCTCGGGGAGTCGAGGATCATTCAGACGTCAGAGCTAGATTTAAGGATTTGTTACATGATACGGTTTTAATTCAGCGCGATGAAAGATAAGATGAAACTTAATGATAAGAGACCGAGTTGATTAACAATCCTGGAGATCTCTCTCCGTCTCTAGAAACGTCTCCGTTACTGCCGCAGCACAGTCCAGGATTTAGTTTTACTGTTTAATCTGTTGGCTGCCAACGATTTATGGTTGTTAGTTTTTGTCAATGAAATTTCAATTGTTTTGTCTTCTAGAAGCTGTTTTCATTCACTTTACAGCTGAATCAATTAGTCAAGACTGAAAATTAATCTGCAACTTTTTTGAGAATCATTCACTAGTTCCCACTCTTCCAAAATCTTTTTTTTTTTTTTTTTTTTTAAATGTAAATGAGAAGATGTTTGTGGATTTTGTCACGGTGAGAATCTCATAATTTGATTCAGACTGAGACGCCTTCGGCTGCAGGACATCAGGACATCACGCTGCTTCTCTTCACAGGCTGAAGTTCAGTAAAGTTCTGCAGAGAGTCCTCACACAAAACAACATATATGAGTGTTTACAGCCTTCTAGAGGACGGACGAGGACCAGAAGAACGATCCACAGGACTGTTTTATAACATAATGATGTTTTATGTTTATGTGGATAAGGTCTGGTCAGGTTTAGGGGAAAGATCAATCATGGTTTGGACACTCGTGCTCCAGTCAGATACACTGCAGCTCACATTTGGAAGCAGGTGGTAAACAGTGGTCTCCTGCAGCCTCTGACATCATATTGACATCATCTGAACGGGTCATAATTATAACGGCAGCTAGATGGCGTAAACGTAACTATAAGTCGTTATTGTCGGTCTGAATTTTAGATCGATACTGTCGTGTTTCTTGTGAGGATGCTGGAGGTAACGTGAGTCTCTGGGTGAAACTGACCTGCAAACATCATCATTAAAGCTACATTATGATACTTTTTTCATATCTTAATGTTTAGAGATGTTGTCAAGGGCTTCGTGAAGGTGCTTCTGGTCGACTCCTACCGGCATGAAGCGAGCGTCAGACGTCACACGTCTCAGTTCCTGCATTAGCTGAGACGGTATAATCACAAAGAAGGGAAAGAAAGACGAAGAAAAGCGCAAATAAACCTGAAGGATTCATGTCGGCGCTGCTTTCACTGGATGGAGGGAGCTGAGAGAGAAGAAGAACTTCCACACAGACGTTTATTGATGAAGCAGCTGATAACAGATCACTTGGTTTGGTGATTTGGTGTGAAGAAACAGGTAGAGGACATATAACCATAGTTCCAACAGCATTTTGTTGACTATATTATAACGTGTGTGTGTGTGTTTACCTGTTGAGGAAGGAGTTTCCGAACGCATTCAGCTTCCTGAAGGGCTTCTTGGGGTCGACCACCAGGGCGTTGCCAGGGACGACGCCCTCGTTCTCGCCGTACATCACCGCGATGAAGCCGTCTGTGGTCGGCTCCGGACCGATCCGCATCCCCGGAAAATCATGCTCCAACAGATACCTGGAACATTTTAATAGATCAGTTCATCATTTCAGTCTTTTCTGAAGGAAAAGTGTAAAAGTTTCCCGAATGTGAGAATCTGATGTCTGTGTTTGTTTGTAAGTTGCTGTAAAGAAGATGGTTGGACGTCACCAAACTGCCTCTAAACACTTTATTGTTTATTCATTCATTACATACATTAGTTCTTTATCTTACTGATGGTTCATTTAACCAAGAGAAATACACATGTGAAGCTTCAAACAGATTTTTGCATATTTCATGTGTATGTGATTAAATTTGTGTCATAATAATTGAACAAAACCTCCCAAGAATCAAACAAACAAACAAACAAACAAAAAGTGAATAAAAATGAATTGAAACCAAAAAAAAAAAAGATCTCAAAAAGCAAAACTAACAACAAAACTATAAGATGTGAAACATTTGATGAAAATATTCTGACTTTTCTTTCATTGATCAGGATTTTTCTTCTGTGTTTTTCAGTTCTGACACACAGCGCTCATGTGGGCGGGTGTTACAGCGCTGCGTCCCCATTGGTCAGTTACTTTGAGAGGGACATTAATGGTCTGTAGAGCAACAAGTGGTGCGACTTTAATTATTTCCCCCCACCGACTTGTTCTGTTTCTCATAACTGGTGATCCTGACAGAAAGTCAGAGTTTTCATAATTGTTCTTATTAGTAATTTTAAATAACAACATAGAGACGTCAGCCGCTGAATATACAGGATATGAATTTAACGAGTGTGAAGTGATAATCTTCCTTTGTTCTTTGTTTTGGCCTTAATCAGCTGCAAGCTAAAGCTAACTTTAGCTAGCTTACTGTTGATGATTAAAGCCAAAACAAACAACTAACATAACGCTTCACATTCTTTATATTCATATATATTCAGCAGCAAACATATCTGTATGGTTATTTATAATTACTGATAATAACCTCAGAAAAATGTACTTTTTATTAAGATTGGCAGTTGCGAGGAACAAAGTTGTTGGGGGGGGGGATCATTGAAATTGTACCACTTGTTGCACTTCCTGTCCCCACAAAAGTAACTGACCAATGGGGACGCAGCGTTGTAACACCCACCCACATGAGCGCTGTGTGTCAGAACTGAAAAATTCACAACTAATATTATTATTATTATGACACAAATTTCATCCCAAACATGTCCAGAAAATGAGTATAAGAGCGTAAATAACAGTGAGACGTCTTCTACAACATTCCTTTATAATTCAAAATGATATTTTCTTCTGTGTCTCACTCTGAGGAGTATAAACGTGTTTTTCTACAGAAATGTTGAAGAAATCATGCAAACTTTCTCAAATGCAAGCAGCCGCACAAGAACTAGAGTCTAAAAATGAGCAAAATCAGGGTTCCTGTCATCTCTCTACTGTCACAGTCTGATAAAAGGAATACAAAATTAAAAATGACCCCAAAAAAACATATATATCCTTAAAACAATAATACAATAATAATAATAGCCTTTTGGACGACTTTGTCCTGCATGAAGTCTGACTGAAATCTGAAGAAACCTTAAAACGGTTTAACGTTTAAGTTCATCCAGACTCAGAACGTATCAGTGAATTCAGTAACAGAGAAAAGCTGACTTTAAAAAAGCGGCGGGTTCTTTCATCATTGACCTCCTCGACCTCTCGCACTGTTTTCCTTGTTAAAAGAAAAGTGAGAAAGGAAGGAAGAGATGTAAGATGGCTGCAGCGAGGCTCTGTCCTCTCACTTCCTGTTGTCGCTGCTTTTCTGACCGACACCGACATCAAAGAAGAAGAAAACCAGCACAGAGAAGAGCCTTATGACGCTTCACACGTTTAATTGAGCCGCAGATCATCACTGAGTGAGTCACTGCAGGCCTGTAAAGTGCAGCAGAAACTAATTCTGTCACAGTTTACGGGACTCACGGAGCAGCTAACATCTAGGATACTTTAAATGAATAAACTACATTTCCAACATTGAGACGTTTCATGCAAAAACAAGGTCGGAGCTGCAGCTTTTCAACATTCATTAGACTGAAACTGTTTCTGACTTCTCACACATCGAACCGTGATTACAGATGATTAATGTTCCAAAGGTTGAAAGCTAAACTGACGCAGACGTGATTCAAGTTTCTGTGATTCAGATTTGACCGAGTGGATTCGATACTCGCTCAGGATTTAATAGAATGGAACCTCAACCCTCAACCAGTTGGTGTTTTTCCACCTCCGTGAGGAGATGAAGTCAAAGCTTCCCAGTAAAACCACAAGTGTTCACTGCAGCAGCTGGCGGGTCCATTAACTGGGAGTGCTGGGAGAACATTTCTCATTCACCAGCGACAGAAAGTCAGCCAGTGTTACCGCTCAGTAATAACTACACACTTTACTGAGTATACAGTAAAATCCATGAAGAAGAAACTTAAATAAACTAAAACAAAAGCGTGAAAAACTCCGACAACAACAGACTCTAAACTCTCCTTCACGCTTCATGTTCCTGCTGGGAAACATGTGTGGCCCAATCAGAGGCCACGATGTGACCTGTTTATGGTCCATGAACCACTCATTGATTCCAGCAGTTCAGAGAAGAAGAAGAAGAAGAAGAAGAAGAAGAAGAAGAAAATATGTTGACTCTGCAATTTACTGGCAACATGTTCCCATGATTCATTGCATTCTTTTCAGTTCCCATGATTCATAGCATTCCTCAGGGCAGGGTGGGGCCGCAGTAGTGGGACACACACACACACACACACACACACACACACACACACACACACACACACACACACACACACACACACACACACACACACACACACACACTGTAGCAGCAGCTAGAGTCTCTCTGCAGACTGTGTTGGACACAAACAGACTTAAAGTGATTGCAGGTCAGTTCTGCAGGTCTGGTTTGATGTCAAAATGTGCCTGATATGTACACAAACACACACACACACACACACACACACACTCTCTCTCTCTCTCTCTGCCTGCAGATGTGTGATAAGCTCAGTTAACTGTAACTGCAGCATGATGACATCACTCAGCTCTCAGTCACACCAACTTCTACATTAACGTCCTTCAGGGCTGCAGCTAGTGATTATTTTCATTATCGATTATTTTCTCAATTAATCGATTACTTGTTTGGTCAAAGACGACGTCTTCATACTTCTTCAAAAATGACTAAAAATAATAAATCGATTATATTATATGCATTTAATGTAATAGTTGTAAACAAACTGATTAATCGACTAATCGTTGCAGTTTTAACGTCCTGATTTCATTTCAGTTTATTAAAAATATAAACTTGCAGACGCCTGAAACTCGCTGCAGATCAATAATCCATCACAGTCAATATTTAGTCGCCTTCTTTAATATTTTTGTCAGTTACGTTATCATCATGTGGTGCGACGGTTGGAGGCAGAGACGACACTGAAAACGCTGCGTTCAAGGACACTCCGACATTCAGACCTTCAGACTGAACAGCAACTGTTTTAATGCACTCGTTCATCGTAAATCAGCTCTCATCATCATCTCATCGATCATCTCGCTTCAAGTAAAACACAGTCAAACATTTCCACTCTGACTGGTTTTAATATTCAGACGTCTTGATGGGAAATTTACACTCAAATATCTCAGAAACTATCTCAGCTTCCCTCTGAGCTGCAGGCTGACAGAGTGAAAGAAGCAGCGTTCCTCATTACTGCAGGTCATTATAACACTCACCACCACATTCTGATACAGCTGACTGACCTTTATAACTGTTGGTATTTATTAATCTGCAAAGCCATTAGTGGGAAATTATCACTTCATATCTCATCCCTGCTGCTCTGCTTCATATTTAAACACACTGCAGAGCTGATCTTTGTTGGTGGAGCAGTAAACTCATAGAATAATCTGCAATGTCTCATAAGAATTAAAACACTTTGACCTCTCTGTAACTTCAAGAAGCTGCTTTCTAGGGATTCACGATATTATCGGCACGTCATCGGTATCGGCCGATATAAGCTCTAAAATGAAATATCTGCATCTGAGATTAAATCCTGCACATTAATCCTGTCTGTCTAATAAACTCAATGAAAACTCTACTGCTGCTCCCACTTGGCAGGTTCATGAAAGTTTTAATGCTGAGCTCCTGAACTCCAGTCTTCCTCAGTTCTTCCTTCATATATTGTCTTTCTTGATCATTAGTATAATCTATGCTTGCATGTATAATAGTCTCCTCAGCCAGCTGGAAAAAATCTGCGCGTATATCAGCATCAATCGGCCACAATGAGTTGGAAATATCGGCATATCGGATATCGGCAAAAAATCCGATATGGTGCATCTCTACTGCTTTCATTCAGGCTGCACATTGTAAATGGTCTCATTTCTATGTATTAATGTGTTTCTTCTTCCTCGTTACTTTCCTGTCAGCAGCCAACCTGCGCTGTATAAATAAAGATTAAATAAATACATCATCAAGTCACATGATCCTTTCCACCGAGGCCAAACTACAGGCGGAAGGTATGATTTGGAAAATATTCAGCAGAAATGGAGACTGATCATATTTGTTATTATTGTCCATCATGTACACAGCTGATAATGAAGTCTGGATACTGTTGCCAGAACGACGCCTCTGGAGGGAAATTAGCCTGTTTTAAACCATTTTCAAGTAAAGGATCAGTTTACTCGTCATCGTCGGTCCTCAGACAGCTCACATTTAAAGTTTGTGTCATTTTTCAAGCAACGTTGTGTAATTTTAGCTGCTCAGTTGTAAGAATTTGCAGCTTTTCTTTGTCTTATGTGATAGAAACATGAATATGTTTGTGTTGGAACTGTTGAGAATTGTGATGGACATTTTTTTTTTACTATTGTCTGACATTTTATAGACCAAACAATTCATATCTACTTTAACAAAGCAGCACTACAGCCACAAGAACTAATAAAACACATTAATACCAGGAAGAATCAGATTATTAACTTATAACAAACATTTGACTGTACAGACACACATATATTCAACAAGTCTAGAGCTTTAATAATCAATACTCAGATGCACAGATGATCTGGTTCTACTTGAGTAACCACATATGTTGTGTAATCTAGTTCTAGCTGAGAGTCTGTGCAAGTCGCAGCTCGTCTCTGCCGTCAGACGTCCAGGTGAGACTAAACTCTTCAAACTAACGTTCAGCTCAGAGTCGCTGCTCTGAGAAACACACCAGAAACCTGCTCGGAGGATTTTATGAAGCCAGAATTGATCTTAATAACGGATCCGTTTGTTTGATAACTGAGAATATTCTCGACCACGTGTTTCTCTTTGCTGCTTGAAATACGGAGATGATCTCATGAATCACGTTTCCTTTTCATCAAAGATTTGGTTGGATGCACAGATGTATAGTGTGTGTGTGTGTGTGTGTGTGTGTGTGTGTGTAAGCTGCTTTAACAGTGAGGAGCAGCAGCGTGTTGATCAGCTCTTTAACTCGTGACCACATGCCAGCCTGCAGGCGGAGACCCCTGTGTGTGTGTGTGTGTGTGTGTGTGTGTGTGTGTGTGTGTGTGTGTGTGTGTGTGTGTGTGTAGCAGGTCAGATTAAAATGTAGGAAGTGGTTTGATATTTTTACAGCCAGAAAGGAACAGAGAACGTGTTTCTGTTCCGAGAATGAAAACAAAGACAGATGAAGATTTATTTCATTACAAAGCGACACATTTGTAGAAGAAATGACCAGAAAATTCAACTTTAACTGGACTTTTAACTGAACAACAGCAGCTGAAACGACTAGTCAGTTAATTGATTGCCAGAAAATTAACCGGCAACTATTTTGATAATCGATTAATTGTTTAAATCATGTTTTAAGTAAAATTGCCAAAAGTTTTCTGTAAATACAGCTGCTGCAGTGTGAATGTTGTATTTAGCTTGTTTTAATGTCACCTCTCTAATTTCTTTGATTTCTGACTTTATAGTTTATTTATTTCAGTGTGTCTCGGTGCTGCTGGGACATGAATTCCTCCTTCAGGATCAATAAAGTTTTATTCTTCTCTGCTGCCTCCTGACGTCGTGTTTATTGCTCTTCTATGTTGTCATGTCTTTACTTTCAGGTCTAGATCTGCATACATGTCCACATTTTCTTTAATTCTAACAATAATAATAAGTTTGGTTTTAATAACTTTTACTTTGGACCTGCTGTGTGTGTGTGTCATGTTATATTAATAGAGTTTATTTGCCTTAAATTACATGTTTTTGTCCACAGTGACGTACATTTCTCCCACATATACACATCATGTGGACAGAGGATCAGGATCAGGATCAGATCAGGATCAGGATCAGGATCAGGATCAGGATCAGGATCAGACCACCATGTTTCAGAGCTTTCACTGTTCTTGTTGTAATATTCAGCAGATAAATGACATCCCGGCGTCCGTCCTCTCTGCTTCAGATCTGACTCAACAACAACAAAAACGCCGGAAATATCACAACTGTGTGCCGGAGCTTTAGAATAAAGGCTCAGACCGCGTAAATACACAGAACAATGGAAGATCAGTTACACAGGACTGATGATCCAGAGAGAGACAAACATCCACACCTTACAGCTCCGTACAGGCCACTGTGTCAACAGACTAATTATAAATGTTTTCATGAGTACTACATTACCCATGAGCCTCAGTATCTGCTGCTGAGACCAGTACTGGAGATATCAGCTCTTGTACTCATTAAACTGAGTAACAGATAAATTTCAGTACCAACATCAAGGGTCAAACACGATGCAGCCCAGAGGTCCCAGCTGCAGGACCGGGACCGCAGGGTTGCTGGTTAAAAACCTACAGAGGATCGAAATGATTCAGGACTCACAGACTGTTTGAGCGTGTTTGTAAAAAGCACACAAGCATCATAAGTAAATTCAACAACGGCCACTATGATCTGAAACTGTCTGTTGTCCTACAGGCTGATCTGAAACTTCCACAATAGACTAAGATTCAAGTTTTGTCTGAATGCAGGTGGAAACTAACACCCACAGGATGCATCACAGGCTTTTAATTTCAACTCAAACATCAGTTCACTAAAGTTAAATAATGGCAAAACTATGCAGAGAAAAATATACCAAACTCCATTGAAAAATCGTCCTATTTAAGATTTTCTTGCTATTTGCTAACTAATCACACATTGTAGAGAAAGACTGGAGACGTTTCTCTGTTAGAAAACTCCCAGGTTTGAGTTCGGGATGCATCTGATCCATCAAGCAGAAGGTTTTTTCATGACATCTCGTTAGTTATTTTGTAAGAGGCTTGCTGGCTTCCACCGCCGCTTCCTACCAGACTGCACTGAGGGGCGTAGCGACAACCGAGGAACCGCATCTAAAACGTGTAAATTCCTTAAAATACAGATTGCGTTGGTGGATGTTATATAAGCCGAACTCAACATAAGAATCAAATAATTTGATTGACATCTTAAATTATGCTTTATGCTTGAGTATCTTTAACGCTAAGCAAGAAAGTTTTAAATAGTCGGATTTTCATATGAAGTCTGGCATGAGGTTCCTCCACAGAGCTTGTAGGAGGTGTAAACTGTTTTAACACCTGGTAAAGGTGCTCTTCTTCTTCTGCTGCTCATTTTACAGCTAATATTGGTGTTTCTACGCGCACGCACTGCGGGCCTCCGCGGCCCCGGGACCCCGGCGGTGGTTAGTACCTGATGAAGGTGGTTTTCCCGGTGGAGTACTGGCCGACCAGCAGCACCATGGGCTTGCTCTGGAAGTCGGCGGCCTCCAGGGCCGGAGAGTGGAAGTCATGGAAGAGGTAGGTCTCCTCCAGCGGCAGCAGCTTCTTGGTGTAAAGGGTCTGCAGCCCCTCCGTCACCGTCTGGTACATCTCTCCTTCCTTGTTGCGTCCACCTTGCTCCTGTTTCACCCAGCTGAACATGCTGATGACCGGACTGTTCCTCCGCTGACAGCGACGCGCTCAGATCCAACTTCCCTGTTTCGATATTTCCAAATCCTCCAGCGGTTTTCGGCTCCTGTTCGCTCAGTTCGTCCTTCAGGCTGAGCGGAGGAAAGTGTGTCTCTGTGTTGGTGTGCGTCACTGTGTGTTTGGCACCTGGGAGTCTCCGCTGCTCTGAACACACTGCCTCCTCTGTGTGTGTGTGTGTGTGTGTGTGTGTGTGTGTGGTTAGCCTACCTGAGGGCACCGCCCTTTCCCCTGTGACGCAGCAAGGACCTCACACACAATTAATCAATTCAGTTCAATTCAATAGACATTTGACAAGTGTTGCCAAAGCACCGTTATGATTATGAAAGACAATGTATTGTCTCAATATCCTATATATACACACACATATATATATATAAAACTTATATATAAGTAATATAAGTTATATATAAGTAATCAAGTTAGTATTGGTCCAGTTTTTCTTTGATGAGTTGAATTAGCTGCAGTGTCATCACATGACAAGATGAAGTAATAATATAATATACAATAAAAACAAAATAAATTATAATAAAATGAATTTTTAGGTTAACTTACTAGCTTTCTCTGACATTTTCAACTACATCTCATGGTCTTCCTCGGCTGGATGGAGTTGCTAAAACATTTATTTTTTCAGCAATAATAATAATTATTTTGATACAACAATTATCTCAACTCAAGGTCTATTTACAGCAGTTTCCAGAGCTTTCGACTGCATCTCATGGTCTTCTTCGTGATTGGAGTCGAGCGGCAGGTTTTTACAGGGGCTTTCAACCACATTTCATGGCCCTTATCGGCATATGGAGTTGCTGTAACAAAATAATCTCATCTCAAAGTCTACTTACTAGCTTTTTCCAGAGCTTTTGACTGTATCTCATGGTCTTCTTTGCAGTGGAGTCAAGAGAAGTGAGACGCTTGTTCAGGTGATATCATGTGATAAATCAAAATAATATTAATAAAATATTAATTTGACCAAGTAATTTAAACTCAAATATCACTTACTAGTTTTTTTCAACCACATCTCACAGTCTTTAGCTCAAGTGTCATCACGTAATAATCACGAAATAAGATAAAATAAGATAAAAATAATAAAATACATTTTTGATTAAATAATCCTAACTCAAGGTCCCCATACTAGTTTTTTCTGAGCTTTAACCGCATCTCAAGGTCTTCATCAGCAAATGCCAACAAATTAAATATTACAGAATACAATAAAAAAAATTTAAAAAATACACATTTGATCAAATAATCTTAACTCAAGGTTCATTACTGACTTTTTCCAGAGCTTTCGACTGGTTTCGATTTGCTGATGAAGACTGTGAGATGTGATTGAAAGCTCCAGAAGAGCTAAGACAGTCAGAGATAGTTGACAGAAATCTGTTCTCTTTAAAGCTTTCTTAAATAAATAAACTTGTGTAAGTGGCTGCAGGTCATTCTGAGCTGCTGACATCATCATCATCATCATCATCATCATCACTCTGTGTCCTGTAGCTCCGCCTGCTGGTTGGAGTCTGACGTCACACCTCAAACACTGAATACTTCAATCACAGTAAAGGGACATTACGCTGATAATTATAATTATTTATTGTGCAAATTGTTTGGGGATAAATTCTATGGAGTCCCAAAGCGTTCAATATTAAATTAAGAAAAAAGACATTTTAAGAAAATAATCATATGAATAAGTAGGATACAAATAAAATGTGTAATATAACCATAACATTGTAACATAATCAAATATAATTTTATTACTATGAAATGTTAATCACAGGTCATTTTCATTTTATTACAGTTGTTTTTTTTTTTTTATTTCAAAGTGTCCTTTTACCCCCAAAGTTATTTCACAATAACATATAAAATATATTACTTACTTGTTTCTTTTGGCTTATGTTAAATATATCAAGAACCTGAAGAGGAAAAAACACTTTGAGCTGCGTAACAACACATTATGTAATAACAGCCTGAACACAATATGGAATATATTTCCCTGCATTTTGTAATAAATTATTACTTATTGTGGAGTTACACTTTTTTACGATGAAAATGTAATAATATGGTGAATTATGTTATAACCAACCAAAATGGATGTCTTCATCTGTACATGTTATATTTTTAACAGTTAAGCTAAATTAAACTCCCCAGATATGAAATGAGACCGTTGTTATAATTGACTGATATGAGTCTAAGCAGCCACATAAAAGCAGCAACAAGATCAGTTTTTTTTATCATCTTACAGCCAAACTCAGAGACTTCATGTCAAAAATCGACCCGGAAAAACTGATTCATGCTTTTATTTCTAGCAGGTTTAGAAACTGCAGTTTTCTTTTGACAGTTTTCCCCCAAAAAGTACAGGGACTACACTGGTTTCCTGAATATAATGCTGCTGGTTTATAAATCACTACATGGAGTGAAACCAAATACATTACAGACATGTTGAAGGACACTCCTGCTGCTGGGCTGCTGGTCGTTCCCAGCACCAGGGCTAAACTGGGTGACCTTTAGTCATTATGCTGCTCGTCTCTGAAACAGACTCCCTGTTGATCTTAAAAGTAGCCTTGAAATCCTTGAATCTTTTGAATCAGGACTCAAAAATAAACTGTTAATGGAGACCTTTAGTTGCATGTTAGAAACTACAGTGAGATGTTTAGATGTTGCTCTGAACATCTAAGCTACTGTCCAGTTTGTTGCATCTGTCCTCTGAGCTTTAGACGTGAGTTTTTAAATTCTCACACCACTGAAAGGCAGCAATCGACACAACCTGTGGGACGCAACACGTATAGGTTACCCTGCACTAATACCAAGTGTCACAAAATGATCAAATATATACCGGTTTTTACCTCGTTGGTGCTCGTCTGGCTACTGCTGGGCTCTCTCCTCCAGTAGATGTGATCATGGAGGTGAGTTGGTACGTCACACATCTGTAACCATTAATGTACAGTTTAGGATGAGACTCTACTTAACTCAACACAACTCGACTGAACTGAACACTGAATAAATTAGTTCATCTCTTGAAACTGCTGAACATACTGATGCTTCCCTTAAAGGATAGAGGTTTTACAAGGTTTCACTAGAAGAGGTTTTCCTCGCTGTAATCATTCCTCCTGTTCATACTGGATATTAAAAGATCCTTCAGATGTGTTTTCAATGGAAGTGATGGAGGCCAAAATCCACAGTGTGTCCACACAGTCATTTAAAAGTCTGTGTGAAGCTTCTATTCAGCTTCATCAGTCTGAGTTAGTCATATCAAGTGGATATCTGACACATTTACAGTCTTTTTAGCATCAAATTCCCTCTTTGTGTTTCCTCGGACAGTGTTTCCCTGTTGAGCTGCAGGTGGAAGTATAGAAACAAAAAGAGGAACTTTGGCACTAAAAAGACTGTAACGTTGAAAGATATCTACTTGATTTGACTCATTTGGACGCTGAAGCTTCATATTAGCTTCAGATAAACTTTGAAATACATTTTTGCACAGACCATTCCATTGTAAGGTCATTATGAAGGGATCTTCTAACGGTCAGTATGAACAGGAGGAATGATTACAGCAAGAAAAAACAGCTTTAATGTTCATCTGGGCTCCTGACTGTTGGTTTAAGACAGTTTTGAACATTTGTGAATCCGTCCTTTAAATAAACAAGTTATTTTCTACTCTGCATGCACATATGCATAACGGCTTTTCTCTTTTTATTGCACAATAGCACAGTAAAGTTGACATTACTACAAAAAATATTTATCCCTTATGAATTGTTTAATTAAGTAATGAATGAGGGCTATATCTTGATAAAATATCAGGTTGAAACCAACAATTTGCAAATTGCTGTTACACTGAGTTGTTCAGTGTTTCAGCAGTTTATTGAAGGTGCTTAAATGCATCACTGTGTAATAAGCAATATTTTATTTTCCTGAAGGAGTTTGTTACTGCAAACTGTATCAGTTTGCTTGTAAATCAGCAGTCACTTCAGGATTTTGCAGTTTCTTCCCAGCTAGAAATTTTTGTTCTACAAACGTTCTGAGAATGTTTCATGTAATGTTCCAATAATGTTTTCAGTGGGAAGTTTTCTTTTGGTTCCTGGAATGTTCTAGGATAACGTTGTCTAAAAATATTCTGAGAATGTTTGGTGACAACCTTTTTAAAATGTTTAGTTATAACATTGTTGGAACATTATACCCATATGTTCCCTAAAATGTTTTCAGCAAGACGTCTTATTTTGGTTCCCAGAATGTTCTAGGATAACGTTGTCTTACGTTGTCTTACGTTGTCTTACGTTGTCTTACGTTGTCTTACGTTTTCAGAATGTTGCATTGAGAACATTGTTTGTTTGTTATCATGTAACATTGTTGGGATGTTTTATAAAAGAACTTTCTATAATCTGTTACCTCAACAACATCAACAAAACATCTTCAGAATGTTGCAGACAAAACGTTCTACTTTTGTTAAAATATAATCACATTAAAGGAACGTTTTATAAAATGAGTTCTGAAAACATTTTTAGAATGTTGGTTTGACAAAATTATTTGCAAACATCCCTCCTTTTCCAATGAATTCTTTCTCATCTCCACTGCCCTACAGAGGATCAACAAGAAGGGGCCGGTATCATACAACTGGCCTAATGTTTCCCATGTTTACATAGAACTTGAAACCAACTTGACGTTTGTCATATAAATCAATAGTTAGGGGCTCACACAGCAGACATGAAACCGCAGCAAAAGACACTCCGTCCACAGATGTCTTCCCTTGTGTTTTACGATCTCTCTACTCTGGTCCTCTGGAAACTCTGTAATAAAAGAAAATGTTTTGTTAAGTTTAAAACAGATGTCTTAAATAAATTAAGTAAATTTAGTGTGACTCTGTTAACGTAAACTTTTACTACACATACCTCTGAGTGCCCCTGAGTGCTGGTACGTCTTGCCAGCCTGTGACAGGTGAACAAAGTAAAGGAAGCCAGTGTGGTGGTGTGAGTGAGTAGATCTGAAAAACATTGAGGCCAAATTCCCTGAAAAAGTGGAGGTCGGCATACGTTCAGATTGAGCAGTACTCTGGGTCCGGGGGTCTTTGGCTAATAGCTTGTGTTAGCATGTCGCCTTTGCAGGTTCTTGGAGAGATTTGATGTTGTGTTCACAGCAGTGGATAGTTGTTTGTGGCCTCAACACAGTTTGCACTTTACTGTCACATTTTTGTCCTTCCGCGTAACAAATTCAAAGTAATGTGCAGACCTCCACCCCTCAAAAGTTGTAGACCGCTCCGCCATTTTTGTTTTTTTATTTTGTAACGCATTACACCCAACACTGGTAAGCAGCATGTTACTGTTGTAGCTGCTGGAGGTGGAGCTAGTTTACACTACTTTATATACAGTTAGCTAGTTTAGTCCAGTGGTTCCCAACCTAGGGGTGGGGCCCCTCCAAAGGGTCAGCAGATAAATCTGAGGGGTGGTGAGATGATTAATGGGAGAGGAAAGAAGAAAAAACAAAGTTCTGATACACAAATCTGTTTTCAGTTTTTGGACTTTTTCTCTAATCTTTGATTTTTGCTGAAATATTGGATCATTTGAACATTTATTGAAATGAAAGCATGTGAGAAGTTTAGAGGGAAAAATCACTCTTTGGTGGAGCTGTTAACAACTCATAGACATGTGAAATGTGACCCCGACTACACACTGCTTTTTGTAAGACGTCAAAAAAGTCAAAAAGGTTGGAAACCAATTTGACAAACATCGAACCATCTACCGTTTTATTTCATTTTTACTGTATTTATTTATTTATTTTTAAATCATGTTGTTTGTTGATGCTGTTTGTCCTCATCAGCTGTCCTGTGTTGTTTTTAACACTATGTGGTGAAGCCAAAGACGTTTCCACAATCTCACTAACTAACTAACTAATTAATGACTTAAAGCACTTTGACACCATTTACCATGATGAATGACAGGATGCATTCTTATTATCATGGTGTGTTTTAATTGGTTTAAAACATGTTTTTGACTAAAACTGCAGACAGACCGAGTGGAGGAGCTTTAACCTCCACTACATCCCTGGTTAGCAGGATGAAGGCGCCCTCTTGTGTCCTGCATCAGTTTTCAGATTTCAGTTGTTGACCTGCTGTGATGTTCACTGCAGGAAGACGTGTAAAAACTCCACTGAGCCTTTGGCAGCTTCAAACAACATCAGTAAAGATGGACTTTAATCTGTAATATCACACTGTGTCAGTTTGTTGACAGAAGTCACATCCTGTAACACTGACGCTGCCTTCAGGTCACATGGGAAAGATGGGAGAGAAGAGTTTCCAGTCTGCAAATATTATTCACATCAGCTTTCAGGTTGTAAACAGAACTTGTGAAAGTGAGATTTGATGCTGCAGGCTGTGATTTCTCTGACTTCTGTGACCAGATGTGAATAATTATATGTTCAGTTTATAGTTTAATCATATTATGACTGGATTTGATGGAGTCCACACGTGTTTAATTTAGTGTTGATGTTCAAATATGAGTTTTTTAGTAAAAACTGTAACACTCAGTGTTTGAGTCTGAGAAAACCTCAGCAAACATCTATTATGGAGTCTTCACGGCTTCAAACTGGAGTCAACATGTTGTTTCCTTCTGATGTTTATTACGATTGAACTGAACTCAGCGTCTCATATGTGCAGAGTTTTGATCAAATGATTCCTGAATGACTTCTGCAGTAGAAAAGGTGGAGTAATGTTACCTGTGATGGTTCAATAAATCAATCACAGCTGTCAGGAAACTAATCACCACTGTTTTAGATGCATTTCTTTGTTGCTGATTAATATAAATGACAAAAACTCTTCAGCACAGCAGCAGTTTGTAGAACAAAATCAGTCACAAGAAGTTTTAATCAAGTCTTGGTTTAAACTTTACAAACTCGACTTCTTCAAACTCTGAACGACACTTAAGAAAACTCTCAAGTACAAAGTTCAGAGTGAAAGAGTTTCTGGCTGAGTGTGAACAATAAGACACTTTTATCACGTGATGTCCTCCTACTCACAGCAACATGTAAAAGTCAGTTTTACTAAACTGATCACATGATTGAAGGAAGTTCTGCTGTTTTCTCTGTTTAAGAAACAACAGCACACAAATACATCAATACAAACATGAAACTAACATTTAGAACAAAGAGAAGTTTATATTTTCATCTGAAGAAGCGTCAGTGAAGGTAAAAGACGTCATCATGAGCAGCGATAGCCTCCATGGATAAAAACACACAGCAAAAAGTGACATTTAAAGAAACTGAAAACATCAACAGAACAACAAATGAAAAGAAGAAAGTGTTGATAATCCCAGTTTGATTGACAGCTGATCTCTGTGCAGTTCAGAAACACCACAGCAACAAGCTCTCAGAAACAATGGAGACAAAAACATGAAGAATTACAACAGAATCTGACACATGAAGTCTGAAATGACTTCTGCCTATTTGAGTTTACAGAACTCAGCTGTGGCTCCATCATTATAAAGACTAAGTCCAGCATAGAGAGGCTGAGTGAATGTGGTCTGGACTCTGTGGAGGAGAGTCATGGTTTCAGAGACGCTGTAGAAGGACAGAATACCTGCTCTGTGATCCAGGTACACTCCTACTCTGGAGGAAACAGGACCTGAGACGGGAGTTGAGATGTTGTTGAACCAAAATGTATAACTGTTAGTGTCACAAATTAACATCCAAGATTTGTCATTGAATCCAAATGCACATTCATACGAGATTCCTGCTCTGCTGATATTCTTGTATGCGACTGCTACATCAACTCCTTCCCCTCTCCACTCCACCTCCCAGTAACAACGTCCAGTCAGACTCTCTCTACTCAGGACCTGCAGATAATTAGTGAACCTGTCTGGGTGACTAGGATATGAGTGTATTTGACTCGTTTGTTCTGCTTTTCTGTCCCCATCAGATAATAACAGCTGTGTGTTTGCTGTGTTTGGATTCAGAGTGATTTCACGTGAATATCTTAAGAATCCAGCTCTGGTCTTGGGTTCTGGTTCTGGCAGTAAAAAGTCCACTTCAGTCACTTTCAGTGAGATGTTTGTCCATTTCTCCCACAGGATGTCCTGTAGTTGATCTCTGAGCTCTGACACAGCTGCTGTCACATCCTCAAAGTATCTCAGAGGACGGATATTGATGCTGGATGAGTCTGTAGATGCACTGAGTTGTGACAGTGAGGGGTAGTTGAGTAGAAACTGGATGTGATCCTCTGTATGTGAGAGCTTCTTCAGTTCAGCGTCTTTCCTCTTCAGCTCAGTGATCTCCTGCTCCAGCTTCTCCTGAAGCTCTTTGACTCGACTCACTTCAGTTTCCTGCTGGGATCTGATCTGCTGCTTCACATCAGAGCTTCTTTTCTGGATGAGACTGATCAGCTCAGTGAAGATCTTCTCACTGTCCTTCACTGCTTTATCAGCAGAGCGACTGACGGCCTCCACCTCCTGTTGAAGCAGCTTCACATCTTTCTCTCTGTCCTGGATTCTCTGCTGGATGTTTTGTCGACTCACCTCGAGCTCTCTCTGCCTCTCAGTCCTTTCTGCTGCAGCTGAGACTGTGTTGTGGCCTTTATGTTCATCCATGGTGCAAAGATAACAGATACTCTGCTGATCAGTACGACAGAATATCTTCATCACCTCATCATGACGAGAGCAGATGTTCTCCTGGAGCTTCTCCGAGGGGTCGACCAGCTTGTGTTTCTTTAACGGAGCTACATCATAATGAGGCTGGAGGTGATTCTTACAGTAAGAGGCCGAACAAGTCAAGCAGGACTTGAGGGCTTTCAGCTTCCTCCCAGTGCAGACATCACAGGCCACATCTTCAGGTCCAGCATAGCAGTGATCAGCAGGAGCAGCTTGGAGTCCAGTCTTCTTCAGCTGCTCCACTAAATCTGCTAACATGGTGTTTTTCACCAGGACAGGCCTCGGTGCGAAGGTCTGTCTGCACTGAGGACAGCTGTAGATCTTCCTCTGATCCTCTCCATCCCAGAAGCCTTTAATACAGTTCATGCAGTAGCTGTGTCCACAGGGAATAGTCACCGGATCCTTCAGTAGATCCAGACAAATCGAACAGCTGATTGTTTCTCGGCCCAGTTGAACTCCTTTCTGCGCCATTTCAGCTCTCAGTAGCAACGACTGTCTGAGTTTCACTTTCTTAGAAAGTGAAAGAAGTCTGAGCCCTGATCTGAACAACATGTGTCTCTGCAGTGAATGCAGCCTGACATGTTGGTTACACCCATCTATAAACTGTAGATCTGAAGGGGAGGGAACCAGGAAGTATGAGCACAGAGTGGAGCTTGTTGTGTTGAAAGAGCAGGGAGGGTTTATCAGGACGAGGAGCAGCACTGTGAATTAAAACTGTTTTACAGTGAAGTCTCAGTTGAAACCTGCTCACCATGAAAACATTTTTACATTTAGCTGTAAAATACTTGTTGGTGTGTCAGGGTTTGGTGATGCTTCCACACTGCAACAGATTTCACATGTTTTTTATCATGTTGTTTTTCTGCAGCAGTGCTGTGTTTGAAATAAAAGCAGGTAAAACCAGAGAGTTCATCTTATCCAGCAACACTCTGCTGATAAATGTCGACCTCTGACAATCACATGATCCTCTGTAGAAACTGTCAGCAGCAGCGCAGGAAGAAATATTCAGATCCTTTACTGCAGTAAAAGTACCAATACAGCAAAGTGAAAATACTCCATTACAAGTATTATGAGCTTGATGTAGTTAAAGTATTGCAGTAAAAGTACATAAGTATTATGAGCTTGATGTAGTTAAAGTATTGCAGTAAAAGTACATAAGTATTATGAGCTTGATGTAGTTAAAGTATTGCAGTAAAAGTAGTGGTTTGGTCCCTCTGACTGATATATTATTATATATGACATCATTAGATTATTAATAGTGAAGCATCAGTGTTAGAGCAGCATGTTACTGTTGTAGCTGCTGGAGGTGGAGCTAGTTTACACTACTTTATATACAGTTAGCTAGTTTAGTCCAGTGGTTCCCAACCTAGGGGTGGGGCCCCTCCAAAGGGTCAGCAGATAAATCTGAGGGGTGGTGAGATGATTAATGGGAGAGGAAAGAAGAAAAAACAAAGTTCTGATACACAAATCTGTTTTCAGTTTTTGGACTTCTTCTCTAATCTTTGATTTTTGCTGAAATATTGGATCATTTGAACATTTATTGAAATGAAAGCATGTGAGAAGTTTAGAGGGAAAAATCACTATTTGGTGGAGCTGTTAACAACTCATAGACATGTGAAATGTGACCCCGACTACACACTGCTTTTTGTAAGACGTCAAAAGCCAAAAAAGGTTGGAAACCAATTTGACAAACATCGAACCGTCTACCGTTTTATTTCATTTTTACTGTATTTATTTATTTATTTTTAAATCATGTTGTTTGTTGATGCTGTTTGTCCTCATCAGCTGTCCTGTGTTGTTTTTAACACTATGTGGTGAAGCCAAAGACGTTTCCACAATCTCACTAACTAACTAACTAACTAATTAATGACTTAAAGCACTTTGACACCATTTACCATGATGAATGACAGGATGCATTCTTATTATCATGGTGTGTTTTAATTGGTTTAAAAACATGTTTTTGACTAAAACTGCAGACAGACCGAGTGGAGGAGCTTTAACCTCCACTACATCCCTGGTTAGCAGGATGAAGGCGCCCTCTTGTGTCCTGCATCAGTTTTCAGATTTCAGTTGTTGACCTGCTGTGATGTTCACTGCAGGAAGACGTGTAAAAACTCCACTGAGCCTTTGGCAGCTTCAAACAACATCAGTAAAGACGGATTTTAATCTGTAATATCACACTGTGTCAGTTTGTTGACAGAAGTCACATCCTGTAACACTGACGCTGCATTCAGGTCACATGGGAAAGATGGGAGAGAAGAGTTTCCAGTCTGCAAATATTATTCACATCAGCTTTCAGGTTGTAAACAGAACTTGTGAATGTGAGATTTGATGCTGCAGGCTGTGATTTCTCTGACTTCTGTGACCAGATGTGAATAATTATATGTTCAGTTTATAGTTTAATCATATTATGACTGGATTTGATGGAGTCCACACGTGTTTAATTTAGTGTTGATGTTCAAATATGAGTTTTTTAGTAAAAACTGTAACACTGTAAAC
The DNA here is from genome assembly GCF_910596095.1 of Thunnus maccoyii. Classification (NCBI taxonomy): domain Eukaryota; kingdom Metazoa; phylum Chordata; class Actinopteri; order Scombriformes; family Scombridae; genus Thunnus; species Thunnus maccoyii. The sequence goes on along the minus strand of NC_056548.1, from coordinate 1,563,455 downwards.
TTCAGCAAACATCTATTACGGCGTCTTCACAGCTTCAAACTGGAGTCAACATGTTGTTTCCTTCTGATGTTTATTACGATTGAACTGAACTCAGCATCTCATATGTGCAGAGTTGTGATCAAATGATTCCTGAATGACTTCTGCAGTAGAAAAGGTGGAGTAACGTTACCTGTGATGGTTCAATAAATCAATCACAGCTGTCAGGAAACTAATCACCACTGTTTTAGATGCATTTCTTTGTTGCTGATTAATATAAATGACAAAAACTCTTCAGCACAGCAGCAGTTTGTAGAACAAAATCAGTCACAAGAAGTTTTAATCAAGTCTGGATTTATTGACTGACTGACAAACGTTTGTCTGCTCTGAACATGAACTCTGGACTTTGTGGTGTTTCAGGAGGAAAACTGCCTCAAATAAACTCTCATTTTAGTTTCACATTTTCTCCAGAAGCTTTGAATGAGATCCTGAGATGAAGACAGAAGAAAATACTTTGCTCACTGTTGAAAAAACATCTTTATTGATTATGTAAAGCTTCAGATTGTTCACACATCCAATCAGTAAAGTCTGTTAAATGACTCTTGTTCAATGATTTCATGTTCAGATTCACTTCATCCACACAATCAGTTAGTTTAACCCAGAATGTACAAGAACATAATAAATGATTATTATCATGATAATTACAGTTTGATTGGACATTTCTCTATGAATTTACAAAGTGATGAGAACAAAATATCTATGATGAAGGAAGTTCTGCTGTTTTCACTGTTTAAGAAACAACAGCACACAAATACATCAATACAAACATGAAACTAACATTTAGAACAAAGAGAAGTTTATATTTTCATCTGAAGAAACGTCAGTGAAGGTAAAAGACGTCATCATGAGCAGCGATAGCCTCCATGGATAAAAACACACAGCAAAAAGTGACATTTAAAGAAACTGAAAACATCAACAGAACAACAAATGAAAAGAAGAAAGTGTTGACAATCCCAGTTTGATTGACAGCTGATCTCTGTGCAGTTCAGAAACACCACAGCAACGAGCTCTCAGAAACAATGGAGACAAAAACATGAAGAATTACAACAGAATCTGACACATGAAGTCTGAAATGACTTCTGTCTATTTGAGTTTACACAACTCAGCTGTGGTTCCATCATTATAAAGATAAAGTCCAGCATAGAGAGGCTGAGTGAATGTGGTCTGGACTCTGTGGAGGAGAGTCATGGTTTCAGAGACGCTGTAGAAGGACAGAATACCTGCTCTGTGATCCAGGTACACTCCTACTCTGGAGGAACGAGGACCTGAGACGCGAGTTAAGATACTGTTGAACCAAAATGTATAACTGTCAGTGTCACAAATTAACATCCAAGATTTGTCATTGAATCCAAATACACAGTCAAGTCCGTCTCTGCTGATATTCTTGTATGCGACTGCTACATAAACTGCTTCCCCTCTCCACTCCACCTCCCAGTAACAACGTCCAGTCAGACTCTCTCTACTCAGGACCTGACAACATCCAGTGAATCTGTCTGGGTGACTAGAATATGAGTGTATTTGACTCGCTAGTTCTGCTTTTCTGTTCCCATCAGATAATAACAGCTTCATGTGTGCTGTGTTTGGATCCAGTGTGATTTCATGTGAATATCTTAAGAATCCAGCTCTGGTCTTGGGTTCTGGTTCTGCTTCTGACAGTAAAACGTCCACTTCAGTCCCTGTCAGTGAGATGTTTGTCCATTTCTCCCTCAGGATGTCCTGTAGTTGATCTCTGAGCTCTGACACAGCTGCTGTCACATCCTCAAAGTATCTCAGAGGACGGATATTGATGCTGGATGAGTCTGTAGGTGCACTGAGTTGTGACAGTGAGGGGTAGTTGTGTAGAAACTGGTTGTGATCCTCTGTGTGTGAGAGCTGCTTTAGTTCAGCGTCTTTCCTCTTCAGCTCAGTGATCTCCTGCTCCAGCTTCTCCTGAAGCTCTTTGACTCGACTCACTTCAGTTTCCTGCTGGGATCTGATCTGCTGCTTCACATCAGAGCTTCTTTTCTGGATGAGACTGATCAGCTCAGTGAAGATCTTCTCACTGTCCTCCACTGCTTTATCAGCAGAGCGACTGACGGCCTCCACCTCCTGCTGAAGCAGCTTCACATCTTTCTCTCTGTCCTGGATTCTCTGCTGGATTTGTTGTCGACTCACCTCGAGCTCTCTCTGCCTCTCAGTCCTTTCTGCTGCAGCTGAGACTGTGTCGTGGCCTTTATGTTCATCCACAGAGCAGAGATAACAGATACTCTGCTGATCAGTACGGCAGAACATCTTCATCACCTCATCATGACGAGAGCAGATGTTCTCCTGGAGCTTCTCCGAGGGGTCGACCAGCTTGTGTTTTTTAAATGTAGTTGACTCAAAGTGAGGCTGAAGGTGTTTCTCACAGTAAGAGGCCAGACACTGCAGACAGGACTTGAGGGCTTTCAGCTTCCTCCCAGTGCAGACATCACAGGCCACATCTTCAGGTCCAGCATAGCAGTGATCAGCAGGAGCAGCTTGGAGTCCAGTCTTCTTCAGCTGCTCCACTAAATCTGCTAACATGGTGTTTTTCACCAGGACAGGCCTCGGTGTGAAGGCCTGTCTGCACTGAGGACAGCTGTAGATCTTCCTCTGATCCTCTCCATCCCAGAAGCTTTTAATACAGTTCATGCAGTAGCTGTGTCCACAGGGAATAGTCACCGGATCCTTCAGTAGATCCAGACAGATCGAACAACTGATTGTTTCTTGGTCCAGCTGAACTCCTTTCGGCTCCATTTCAGCTCTCAGTGGCAACGACTGTCTGAGTTTCACTTCCTGAGAAGTGAAAAAAGTTTGAGCTCTGATCTGAACAACATGTGTCTCTGCAGTGAATGCAGCCTGACATGTTGGTTACACCCATCTATAAACTGTAGATCTGAAGGGGAGGGAACCAGGAAGTATGAGCACAGAGCGGAGCATGTCGTGTTGAAAGAGCAGGGGGGGTTTATCAGGACGAGGAGCAGCACTGTGAATTAAAACTGTGTTTCCTCATTTACAGTGAAGTCTCAGTTAAAAGCTGCTCACCATCTGAAAACATTTTTACATTTAGCTGTAAAATATTTGTTGACATGTCAGGGTTTGGTGATGCCTCATTTGTTGATTAGTATGAATTGATGAATCTAGAAAGTGGATGTACTTTTGTCTTTTACATTTGATTAATCAACAGACATCACACTCCAGCATTTTATTTTCATCCTATCACTACAGTATTAAATCTTTATTGATCATTGTGAAGAAAATGATTCACATTAAAGCATCAAGGTGAAATAAAAGCTGCTTCAAACACACCATGTTCAACTTGAACTTCAGCAGCTGTTCACACAAACTAAAATTACTGCAAAATAAACCAGAACGCAGTGAAAACTAAAGTCAAAGCTCCAGTCAGTGAGGATCATAATCCAAACCACCAATAAAGACTTTAATAATAATCAATAATAAAGGCTTTAATTTCATTTTTTTTATTTAAAAGATGCAACCCTCAAGTGTGTGTAAAGGTTGGGCTGTCAGAGATGATTCCTCTAAACACAGACAGGATTGTTTACCATCAACCAAAACCAAAAGGAAAGTGAAAGGAATCAAATGAGGAAAAGCAACATATTATAAAATTATACAGGATTTAATATTTTCTAAAGGTGAAAATTAAAGTAAAATACCAACAACAATTAATACATTAAATATTAACAGCAGGCAAAAACATAAAATCAAAATAAGTTACTGTGCTGTAAAAGATTAAAACAAAGCAACAAAACAAGCAAACTTTACTGATATAACACCTTTAAAATGAGATGTTACACAGTGTTTTTCAGGAGGAAGAAAAGAGAAAGAGGACGATAAAAGACAGAGAAGACAATTTATAAAAACAAGGAAAATAAAGAGTACAAAACACTAAATATAAAAGTATAAAATTAAGAAAAAGCCAAATAAAGTAATTATATATTTAAGAATCAGGCTTGCAATACTCTATATATTTTTCCTTCTATCAGTATATCATCATGAAAGACTCAAACCAGCAATGAATTGATCTACTAACAAGTATTGTGTGTGTATCTAAAGCCTGATATATCTGATTCCTCCGTTGTTGTTTAAAAACTATTAGAAACACATCAATGAGCCACATGTCTGAAAGTGTGTAGATGTAACAGAACTGGACCAAGAATTGAAAGAGATCCTGTTGCTTTTACTGATGTTGTTGTGTTTCTGCTCTCAGATCGACAGAGGAATGGTGATCTACGTCTGCTTCTTTAAAGGAGCGACAGACGACATACTGCCCAAGATGGGTCAGTGACCTTTTTTAACCTTTTGATACAGGTGTTTTCTTTCTTTGCTCTCATTGTAAATCCACTCAGTATGAGATGTAAAGGTAAAGCATCCTTCCTCTGTGTGTCTCTGCCGTTCAGTGTCCACACTGTTGAACCTGCGGCTGTGTGAGTCCGAGTCGGGGAAGATGGTTTCGGTGTCGGACCTTCCCGGCAGCCTGCTGATCGTCCCTCAGGCCACGCTGGGCGGGAAGGCCAAAGGCAAGGCCATGCAGTACCACAACAACATCGGCAAAGAGGACGGACTGCGGCTCAACAGCGCCTTCGTCTCTCTGTGCGAGAAGGAGATGACGGCAGCCGCCGCTTCAGCCGAGGTGACGGTGAAACACGGGACGTATGGAAACAGACAAGTGCTGAAGCTCCACACCAACGGACCTTACACACATCTGATGGAGTTCTGAGACGTGAAGCTTTGAATTTGTGTCACACATCAGCCTTGTTCCTGGAAGACAGTTTGACATGTCACATTAGGAAAAGCACAGGTGTAAATAATAAAAAAAACAATATAAAAATGATATAAAATGTCATTACTGGAATACTTGAATAGAACAAAGCCATCGTTAATGTTGTTAGTAACACCTGTATTTTTTCTACTATGATAAAATGTCATTAGAATAATTGGAAACAACTGTGTTTGTGTGCAAAATTTTTAATAATGTCTAAATATCTACCATCAGTCTCTGGAGATGATCGATCCATTGGATCCATTTGTAATTAAAAACTATATTTTGTAAGTTTCAAATATGTCACTGGTTCTTTATGATATAAATCTGCTAGTTGAGATTCAAGATTGGAGTTTTCAGTTGTAATAGCAAGACAGCGCTTTAATATCAAGTTAAGTCAATTTTATTTATATAACACCAAATCACAACAGAAGTTATCTCAGGTCACTTTTCACATAGAGCAGGTCTAGACTGTACTCTTTAATTTACAGAGACCCAACAGCAGGTGGCAACCATGATCCATAGAAATAATGTGTAATCTATGTGTTTTCTTTATGTATTTATTTGGTTCCAAGACCCTTTAGACTCCATAACAGCTTGTGTTTAAGAATCTACCTGTTGGTTAATATGGAAAATCAGTTATACACTTTTAGCAAATTCAACTTGTGTTATGACTTTCAGGCTTTGAAGTTCAAGGAAATATAAATCTTCTTGCAAATGTTTTAAATTCATATGTGTTTTTTAATGCAGGAGGTGCACCAAACAGTAACAGTAATTATTTCATGTCTCCTCTGAGCCAGCAGGAGGTACTCAGCAGTGTTTCAGGAACCGGAAGTGAACAGCATTCAGTCTCAGTTAGCCGGGGTTGCAGCAGCTCTTATAACCTTCTGTCAAAGCAGCAGCACGTGACAGCTACAACACTTCCTGTTAGTCGATGTTCAGCTAAAATAAAAGCACAAATTGAAAAATACATTATAAATAAAACTTGTGTTTCTGAGCAACCTGTGTGATGTAGGAGTAGTCAGACAATGTTGCCAGAAAAGGATCTCAGTCGAATAAAGATTCCTATTAAAGAAAATGACAAAATTTACATTAATTTCAGTCATTTTAAATAAATAAACAATTTGAAATGTGACATTTTTACACATTTTGAAAACATGTTGTCACAAAGTTATTCAGATTCTCTATAGTGAATGGGAAACTGTCCAAACCTTTGACTGGCACAAAGTTTTGGGCACTTTAGATGTTTAGATTCTTATCCATCATACTATCAGGGAGGCATCTGATCGTCCCAAATGTATTCTGCAGTAGGACATCCAGCCAGAGTCATAAAGAACTATCTTCAGCAACAAGGAGAACAAGGAGTCCTGCAATCTGAATCTGGTGGAAAGTATTTTATTTTTCAACTTGCTCATATTGTCTATAAATCTGACAAACAAACTGAAATAACAGGGAATAGTAAATGGCAAACCCAGACTGATCAATAGTTTTTATTCTTCTGTTTGTGAGTGAAAGTGAAGGATTTTTACTTTTATCTTTCACTAAAGTCTAAAATGTTCCTGTTAGCAGTTTGATAAATTGGGGTCCAGAACCGTCTCTCTGTGAGGTGACAGAACTAAACACTGAACCAACATGACAGCCTCATTCTCAACTTTCATCTGCATGAAAATCAACATAAAAATAAATGAAATGACCTCAAGTTCACCATGACACAATATCTGTTGTTTTATGTTTGTCAGGACTCAACAAAACTTCTTCACACCCAAACTTGATCAAATGAATTCTTACTATTTTCCAGTCTTTTAGGCCTGTATAACAAAGACTTTATCAACTAAATGCACAAAGAAAATCTTGTTTTTTAAAGGCAACAAGTGATAGAAAACTCTGCTCTTTCCTCAGTGACAAAGCTGCTTTAGTGAAGAAAGCTGAAAGTTCAGAGACTGACTGACAAATGTTTGTCTGCTCTGAACATGAACTCTGGACTTTGTGGTGTTTCAGGAGGAAAACTGCCTCAAATAAACTCTCATTTTAGTTTCACATTTTCTCCAGAAGCTTTGAATGAGATCCTGAGATGAAGACAGAAGAAAATACTTTGCTCACTGTTGAAAAAAACATCTTTATTGATTATGTAAAGCTTCAGATTGTTCACACATCCAATCAGTAAAGTCTGTTAAATGACTCTTGTTCAATGATTTCATGTTCAGATTCACTTCATCCACACAATCAGTTAGTTTAACCCAGAATGTACAAGAACATAATAAATGATTATTATCATGATAATTACAGTTTGATTGGACATTTCTCTATGAATTTACAAAGTGATGAGAACAAAATATCTATGATGAAGGAAGTTCTGCTGTTTTCTCTGTTTAAGAAACAACAGCACAAAAATACATCAATACAAACATGAAACTAACATTTAGCACAAAGAGAAGTTTATATTTTCATCTGAAGAAATGTCAGTGAAGGTAAAAGACGTCATCATGAGCAGCGATAGCCTCCATGGATAAAAACACACAGCAAAAAGTGACATTTAAAGAAACTGAAAACATCAACAGAACAACAAATGAAAAGAAAAAAGTGTTGATAATCCCAGTTTGATTGACAGCTGATCTCTGTGCAGTTCAGAAACACCACAGCAACGAGCTCTCAGAAACAATGGAGACAAAAACATGAAGAATTACAACAGAATCTGACACATGAAGTCTGAAATGACTTCTGTCTATTTCAGTTTACACAACTCAGCTGTGGTTCCATTATAACAAAGACTAAGTCCAGCATAGAGAGGCTGAGTGAATGTGGTCTGGACTCTGTGGAGGAGAGTCATGGTTTCAGAGACGCTGTAGAAGGACAGAATACCTGCTCTGTGATCCAGGTACACTCCTACTCTGGAGGAAACAGGACCTGAGACGCGAGTTGAGATTTTGTTGAACCAAAATGTATAACTGTCAGTGTCACAAATTAACATCCAAGATTTGTCATTGAATCCAAATGCACATTCATACGAGCTTCCTGCTCTGCTGATATTCTTGTATGCGACTGCTACATAAACTCCTCCGCCTCTCCACTCCACCTCCCAGTAACAACATCCAGTCAGACTCTCTCTACTCATGACCTGATACCATCCAGTGAATCTGTCTGGGCGACGAGAATAAGACTGTTGTTCACTCGTTCGTTCTGCTTTTCTGTTCCCCTCAGATAATAACAGCTTCATGTGTGCTGTGTTTGGATCCAGAGTGATTTCACGTGAATATCTTAAGAACTCAGCTCTGGTCTTGGGTTCTGGTTCTGGCAGTAAAACGTCCACGTCAGTCCCTGTCAGTGAGATGTTTGTCCATTTCTCCCTCAGGATGTCCTGTAGTTGATCTCTGAGCTCTGACACAGCTGCTGTCACATCCTCAAAGTATCTCAGAGGACGGATATTGATGCTGGATGAGTCTGTAGGTGCACTGAGTTGTGACAGTGAGGGGTAGTTGAGTAGAAACTGGTTGTGATCCTCTGTGTGTGAGAGCTGCTTCAGTTCAGCGTCTTTCCTCTTCAGCTCAGTGATCTCCTGCTCCAGCTTCTCCTGAAGCTCTTTGACTCGACTCACTTCAGTTTCCTGCTGGGATCTGATCTGCTGCTTCACATCAGAGCTTCTTTTCTGGATGAGACGGATCAGCTCAGTGAAGATCTTCTCACTGTCCTCCACTGCTTTATCAGCAGAGCGACTGACGGCCTCCACCTCCTGCTGAAGCAGCTTCACATCTTTCTCTCTGTCCTGGATTCTCTGCTGGATTTGTTGTCGACTCACCTCGAGCTCTCTCTGCCTCTCAGTCCTTTCTGCTGCAGCTGAGACTGTGTCGTGGCCTTTATGTTCATCCACAGAGCAGAGATAACAGATACTCTGCTGATCAGTACGGCAGAACATCTTCATCACCTCATCATGACGAGAGCAGATGTTCTCCTGGAGCTTCTCCGAGGGGTCGACCAGCTTGTGTTTTTTAAATGTAGTTGACTCAAAGTGAGGCTGAAGGTGTTTCTCACAGTAAGAGGCCAGACACTGCAGACAGGACTTGAGGGCTTTCAGCTTCCTCCCAGTGCAGAAATCACAGGCCACATCTTCAGGTCCAGCATAGCAGTGATCAGCAGGAGCAGCTTGGAGTCCAGTCTTCTTCAGCTGCTCCACTAAATCTGCTAACATGGTGTTTTTCACCAGGACAGGCCTCGGTGTGAAGGCCTGTCTGCACTGAGGACAGCTGTAGATCTTCCTCTGATCCTCTCCATCCCAGAAGCTTTTAATACAGTTCATGCAGTAACTGTGTCCACAGGGAATAGTCACCGGATCCTTCAGTAGATCCAGACAGATCGAACAACTGATTGTTTCTTGGTCCAGCTGAACTCCTTTCGGCTCCATTTCAGCTCTCAGTGGCAACGACTGTCTGAGTTTCACTTCCTGAGAAGTGAAAAAAGTTTGAGCTCTGATCTGAACAACATGTGTCTCTGCAGTGAATGCAGCCTGACATGTTGGTTACACCCATCTATAAACTGTAGATCTGAAGGGGAGGGAACCAGGAAGTATGAGCACAGAGCGGAGCTTGTCGTGTTGAAAGAGCAGGGAGGGTTTATCAGGACGAGGAGCAGCACTGTGAATTAAAACTGTGTTTCCTCATTTACAGTGAAGTCTCAGTTAAAAGCTGCTCACCATCTGAAAACATTTTTGCATTTAGCTGTAAAATATTTGTTGACATGTCAGGGTTTGGTGATACCTCATTTGTTGATTAGTATGAATTGATGAATCTAGAAAGTGGATGTACTTTTGTCTTTTACATTTGATTAATCAACAGACATCACACTCCAGCGTTTTATTTTCATCCTATCACTACAGTATTAAAGCTTTATTGATCATTGTGAAGAAAATGATTCACATTAAAGCATCAACGTGAAATAAAAGCTGCTTCAAACACATCATGTTCAACTTGAACTTCAGCAGCTGTTAACACAAACTAAAATTACTGCAAAATAAACCAGAACGCAGTGAAAACTAAAGTCAAATAATCAATAATAAAGGCTTTAATTTCATTTTTTTTTTGTTATTTAAAAGATGCAACCCTCAAGTGTGTGTAAAGGTTGGGCTGTCAGAGATGATTCCTCTAAACACAGACAGGATTGTTTACCATCAACCAAAACCAAAAGGAAAGTGAAAGGAATCAAATGAAGAAAAGCAACATATTATAAAATTATACAGGATTTAATATTTTCTAAAGGTGAAAATTAAAGTAAAATACCAACAACAATTAATACATTAAATATTAACAGCAGGTAAAAGATTGATGTTACACAGTGTTTTTCAGGAGGAAGAAAAGAGAAAGAGGACGATAAAAGACAGAGAAGACAATATATAAAAACAAGGAAAATAAAGAGTACAAAACACTAAATATAAAACTATAAAATGAAGAAAAAGCCAAATAAAATAATTATATATTTAAGAATAAGGCTTGCAATACTCTATATATTTTTCCTTCTATCAGTATATCATCATGAAAGACTCAAACCAGCAATGAATTGATCTACTAACAAGTATTGTGTGTGTATCTAAAGCCTGATATATCTGATTCTTCTGTTGTTGTCCCAAAACTATTAGAAACACATCAATGAGCCACATGTCTGAAAGTGTGTAGATGTAACAGAAGTGGACCAAGAATTGAAAGAGATCCTGTTGCTTTTACTGATGTTGTTGTGTTTCTGCTCTCAGATCGACAGAGGAATGGTGATCTACGTCTGCTTCTTTAAAGGAGCGACAGACGACATACTGCCCAAGATGGGTCAGTGACCTTTTTTAACCTTTTGATACAGATGTTTTCCTTCTTTGCACAAATAAAAAGCACAAATTGAAAACTACATTATTGAAAATTGAAAACATGTTGTCACAAAGTTATTCATATTCTCTATAGTGAATGTGTCAGACTCGGGGAAGCAGGAGTGGACCCAAACGCAGAGGCCGGAATGTAGATATGATGAAAAACTCTCCTTTAATTGTGGATGGTCATGAACAGGCAAAACAGCGCTGAACAGAACTAGCAGAAGACACAACACAAAACAATCCAACAAGAACTCAAGAGAGGGGAGTGAACATACAGGGAGCTGATTGGCTGAGGACACACAGGGAGCAGGGGAGGGCTGACGAGGCTAACACAGGGTAGGTGTGGAGGAGCACATGAACACACAAGGGAAACAGAACAAAAACCCAGAAAACAAACTCAATGCTATCCACACTAACCCATCCAAAACCAACCACAAACACAAACCCAAGCACACAACCCAACAAACCAATGACGCAGTCCTCCAAAACCCACCACCCAACCCATACAAGAAAACCCCCATGAACCGAAGGACCAAACAGAAGTGCAAAACCAGGAGACCCCAAAGAACACAACACAAGACCAAAAAACACCCAAAGTCCAGGCAAGATGTGACAGAATGGGAAACTGTCCAAACCTTTGACTGGTACAAAGTTTTGGGCACTTTAGATGTTTAGATTCTTATCCATCATACTATCAGGGAGGCATCTGATCGTCCCAAATGTATTCTGCAGTAGGACATCCAGCCAGAGTCATAAAGAACTATCTTCAGCAACAAGGAGAACAAGGAGTCCTGCAATCTGAATCTGGTGGAAAGTATTTTATTTTTCAACTTGCTCATATCGTCTATAAATCTGACAAACAAACTGAAATAACAGAGAATAGTAAATGGCAAACCCAGACTGATCAATAGTTTTTATTCTTCTGTTTGTGAGTGAAAGTGAAGGATTTTTACTTTTATCTTTCACTAAAGTCCAAAATGTTCCTGTTAGCAGTTTGATAAATTGGGGTCCAGGACCGTCTCTCTGTGAGGTGACAGAACTAAACACTGAACCAACATGACAGCCTCATTCTCAACTTTCATCTGCATGAAAATCATCATAAAAATAAATGAAATGACCTCAAGTTCACCACGACACAATATCTGTTGTTTTATGTTTGTCAGGACTCAACAAAACTTCTTCAAACCCAAACTTGATCAAATGAATTCTTACTATTTTCCAGTTTTTTAGGCCTGAATAACAAAGACTTTATCAACTAAATGCACAAAGAAAATCTTGTTTTTTAAAGGCAACAAGTGATAGAAAACTCTGCTCTTTCCTCTGTGACAAAGCTGCTTTAGTGAAGAAAGCTGAAAGTTCAGAGACTGACTGACAAACGTTTGTCTGCTCTGAACATGAACTCTGGACTTTGTGGTGTTTCAGGAGGAAAACTGCCTCAAATAAACTCTCATTTTAGTTTCACATTTTCTCCAGAAGCTTTGAATGAGATCCTGAGATGAAGACAGAAGAAAATACTTTGCTCACTGTTGAAAAAAACATCTTTATTGATTATGTAAAGCTTCAGATTGTTCACACATCCAATCAGTAAAGTCTGTTAAATGACTCTTGTTCAATGATTTCATGTTCAGATTCACTTCATCCACACAATCAGTTAGTTTAACCCAGAATGTCAGCTATGTACAAGAACATAATAAATGATTATTATCATGATAATTACAGTTTGAGTGTACATTTCTTTATGAATTTACAAAGTGATGAGAACAAAATATCTACCTAGTGAAGGTAAAAGACGTCATCATGAGCAGCGATAGCCTCCATGGATAAAAACACGCAGCAAAAAGTGACATTTAAAGAACCAGAAAACATCAACAGAACAACAAATGAAAAGAAAAAAGTGTCGATAATCCCAGTTTGATTGACAGCTGATCTCTGTGCAGTTCAGAAACACCACAGCAACGAGCTCTCAGAAACAATGGAGACAAAAACATGAAGAATTACAACAGAATCTGACACATGAAGTCTGAAATGACTTCTGTCTATTTGAGTTCACACAACTCAGCTGTGGTTCCATCATTATAAAGATAAAGTCCAGCATAGAGAGGCTGAGTGAATGTGGTCTGGACTCTGTGGAGGAGAGTCATGGTCTCAGAGACGCTGTAGAAGGACAGAATACCTGCTCTGTGATCCAGGTACACTCCTACTCTGGAGGAACCAGGACCTGAGACGGGAGTTGAGATATGGTTGAACCAAAATGTAGAACTGTTAGTGCTACGAGAAAACATCCAAGATTTGTTATTGAATCCAAATCCACATTCATACAAGTCTCCGTCTCTGCTGATATTCTTGTATGTGACTGCTACACCAACTCTTCTCCCTCTCCACTCCACCTCCCAGTAACAACGTCCAGTCAGACTCTCTCCATTTAGGACCTGCATATAATTAGTGAATCTGTCTGGGAAAAATAAGAATAAGACTGTCGTTGACTCGTTTGTTCTGCTTTTCTGTTCCCATCAGATAATAACAGATGTGTGTTTGCTGTGTTTGGATCCAGTGTGATTTCACATGAATATTTTAAGAATCCAGCTCTGGTCTTGGGTTCTGCTTCTCTTTTGTGGTTGTTGTTACAGATAAGACACTGTTAAAAAACACACAGTAGTGATCAGAGACAGGGATATGAGACACATTGTCAATGGTTAACCCTTTTGATACTACCAGATCAAGTATATTGCCCTGCTGATGAGTGGCTTCAGTTATATGTTGAGTAAGTTCTAAGTTTTCAAGTAGATTCAAGAATTCCAGAGCCTTGGAGTCAGCAGTGTTAATTAATGTGAATGTTGAAATCTCCATTCAAAATGATTCTGTTGTATGTGGTGATAATAAGAGCAGTCAGCTCAGAGAATTCTGGGAGAAATAGTGATATCTGTCTCGGAGGCCTGTATATTGTAATAATGAGAACAGCTGGTTCAGTTTTAAGCACAAGAGCAAGATATTCAAAGGATGAGAACTTAACCAGGTCGACCTTTGTGCAGCTGAACTTTTTTGAGTAGATGGTGGCAATTCCATCCCCTCTTTTGTCAAATGTGTCAAGACCCTGAAGAGAAAAGCTCTTTGAATTGCGCAACGACACATTATGTAATAACAACACATGATGGAATAACAGCCGCATTTTGTGATAAAGTGTTTTGTTGCGCTGGAGTAAAAGCAGCTGAGGGATGAAGCAAAATTAATCTTAAAGGTATCAATCACTTAATGAACTGGGGTAAGTTACAAAGGTTTTATTCCTGCCATATTGTTTTCATTGCTGAAAAATCAACTTCATGGTCCTGACTTATCTTTTTAATGGTCTCTGTTACTGACCACAGATCATTTTAGAGTTTGAAATACCAGTAGGTGATAATGGTTTGGGACAAAACATTACAGGTTTCATGCTGCATATCACTGACACAAAAGCACTTCCTGCATGACGTAAATTATGGAGTCAAGGAGTCGATTCCCAGTTTCTAAATCAGAGGCAGAGGTGATTCCCAGTAGCTTCTGTGTATTTTTATATTGGTTTTGCTGTGATATTCGTTTGTTAATTTTATAAACAGCCTCAGATCAAGGACTTGAAGGTGGAGACTGCAAACTGTTCTCATCACTCTTGTGTTTTATGTGAACACTAACATTCATTTTCTGTCATACAAACATTTACAGCAATACAAACTACAGTTCTATTTTCAGGAGTGACTTTAATGGATACAAAAAGTGAAAACATATAGCTTTCAATTCCCACAGACCCACAAGACAGCAATGCTAATGTGAAATGAGATTGTATTGGTAAAGAGTGGTACAGTTTAAGACATGAACGCCTTGAAGCTGTAACAGTAAAACAGGAAAAGACATTTATTGAATCCATAGAGCTGAAACAGATACAAAAAAACCTCAAATCACAAAAAAAATGTTGAATATGATGATCAGTAGAATTAAGTTATGAGCGGTACAATTTGTTTAGGTTCTTAAATTTACGGTTTTATTCAGAAAAAGCAGTAATTTAAAGTTATACATCTGTGTACATTGTTTTTTATGTAACAGTGCAAAAATATGTTTTCATTTGTCCAAATACTTTCTGTAATTCCACTTTAATGCCAAAATTCCCTAAACTTTCCTCCTAGAAGTCTCAGGTCCTCTGGGACTTCTTGCACTGCTGTTTGGGGCAAATCGTCAGCTTGGTCCCTTCACACAACCAAAACCCTGGATAAAGAGGAACATCTTTGGCATTAAATTGTGGTGCCTCATACAGGAGGACCATCTCCTCCCTATCAGGGGTGACACCGTAGTACTGCAGGGTACCTGCCTCAACATCTAGGTACACTCCTATTATGTTGTAGTAGGAGAAGATGGGGGTCTTCCAATCATTGTACAAGAAATCACGCTGCACACCATCCTGAAACCTCCAGGATTGAGGGTTGCATCCAAATCTACACTCATCACCAGCAGTGTCCCTGCGGATTGTGTCATAGGAGACTGCAATTCCAGCCCCCTTAGCCCCAACCCATTCTATTTCCCAGTAGCTCTTCCTAGTCAGACCCTCTTTACACAGCACCTGGGGTACATAGCGGAATCTTTTGGGGCTCTCATCATGGGTTTGGGTAACATCGGTCAACTCCACTTTTTTGTTCTTCTCAGACAGCTTGAGTTTGGAGTAAGCTGTGTCAGGGTCCAGAGTCAGATCTACCCAAACTGATGGGAGGAGAGAAGCACAACGAGCAGATCAATCACACCACTCTTATAAAAGATAATGTACAGTTTATCACGTTCCATGCATGAAATTTATAATTTAATTATTTGTCTCAGATTCACTTAACTATTGGCCAAAACAATATTTAATTTAGTTCCTCGCACATTCTTTCCATTGTTCATCTTATTGTCCCGCAGGGGAAAATTCAGCTTGCAGCAAGGGAACGATAACAACCAGCGGTGCAAACATATTGTGTGCAAATTAACCTTGTTTAATGCCTGCAGAATAAATGGTAACTCGTATCTGTTGCATTTTGCTCTTGGTCAGCCGGAGCTCTGGCCTGAAGGTATAGAGGAGGTTCAGCTCTATAAAGCCAGGGTGCTCTGGGTTTTCTAAAACTGATCTAGTGATTAAAAATGTCCGACAGGGCGCATTTTACTGGCCACATGAACAATGTTGCTCAGCCATTTTTTGTTTTGTACATTTGGGCTTTTATACCAACAAACCAGTGCAAAGTGGGGCTGTCACTTTTTATTTGAAATTCAAACATTCCTTCAAAAATGGGAAAGAATTTAATATTCAAACTGTAATGACATGTTCGAATTCAAAATTTATATATAAATGCAACAGACCGTCTGAAGTAGTTTGCCTTGTGATCCGGCAGAGGGCGCTCTAGAAATAGGGGACACCATTCATGAGACGCAAGCTCTCCTTGCAGACAGTAACCCACTGCTTTGGTGGAGAGTCACTTTGTTTGAACTTGATGTTTGGAAAAAGTGACAGTCCTAGTGCAGGGTATAGGACTGGATAGGACTGACTCTATTAAAGATTAATTAAATAGTCCCATCAACTGCAACAAATTGCATCTATTCAATTCAACTTGTCAAAAATAGAGCCAAGACACTTTTAGTTGTTAACACTTTCCACTCTGCAGCTTTGACAGCGGTGTGTGAAGTCTTTAGAATCTTTAGCATGAGACTTCATGCTGAATTGTGTGTGTGTGTGTGTGTGTGTGTGTGTGTGTGTGTGTGTGTGTGTGTGTGTGTGTGTGTGTGTGTGTGTATGTGTGTGTTAGAGGTGACTTACATTGTAGGTACCACTCTCTGTTATAGGAAGGGGTGGACCTGTCTTTCTTTTCTGCTGTCACCTGTAGAATGAAAAAGTGAATGATTTGTGAGGTCAAGTCCTGAATAAAACAAACCAAAGTGCTTCCACACTTCATTACACACACTGTCACACACAGCAACATGAGACATACATCATAATCTATTCAATGTCCAGAGACACAGACCTGCTGTAGATCCTCTCTCTATCTGCTCATCTAGTCTCACAGTTACAAATGTCATATTTAGCTGAAAAAATACATTGAAATATCTTCCAACCTCATTTGGTTACAAATCGTCCCATGAAAGTCAACTTAACGTATCAATATTGTGATCATCTCTATGCTGCCATGCATGACTGCAATATATAGTGACTTCCCCCTTTCTTACCTTTGCATTAACAGCCATTTTGCTCATCTTTCAACAGAGAAAATGTTGGTTTGTTCTTCAGCAAAACAACTTGAAGCTCTCACTTCAAATGTCTGTGATGCAGTGGATTCAGATCAAGGTTGACTCAAATATATACAGTAGGTGCCTCCTGTCCAACTGCTGAGCTGAATTTCTTCATACTGTCACTGAGTCATGTTTAGGTTATATGTCCTCAGGTGTTGTTTGATGGTTTCTACTGAAAAAGGGATCGGTACATTTTCTGAACCTCTCCCAGATTTCCACACCTGTCTGTTTTGATTGATCACAGCAGCTGTTGAAGCTGTCAGATGACATATATGTTTTCTATTGTAATTGATATTTTTGGACAATTTTACTGAATAATAGCCCAGAAACGTGACCACTCAAACACTGGCCTTTTGTCAAACTAAGCAGTGAGCCAACAGCAGCATTATAGGCTTATATTTACATTTATGGATATATATATTTTTTATTGGCAAGACTAATGAATTTTTGATGCCAAGATATTCTTGTTCTTCAGCCTGTTTGTCTTCTCACATAGTTGCCATATTGTCTTTAATGGAGACTTTGAAAAGTTGTGTTTTTGTCTGTGTAGCTTATAAAGTGATTAAAAATTTGCAACCCAATTTTTGGTGATTAAACTGGTTATATTTTCCTAAAATATAATGATAATGCATTTGATTGTAGCCCATTATTGAATGAATGACAGTCTTACATACACATACACACCTTATTCAAGGTAAGAATTATTGAATGTCACTGCTTAGTTTGACAAAAGGCCAGTGTTTGAGTGCTCACATTTCTGGGCTATTATTCAGTAAAATTGTCCAAAAATATCAATTACAATAGAAAACATATATGTCATCTGACAGCTTCAACAGCTGCTGGTGATCAATCAAAACAGACAGGTGTGGAAATCTGGGAGAGGTTCAGAAAATGTACCGATCCCTTTTTCAGTAGAAACCATCAAACAACACCTGAGGACGTATAACCTAAACATGACTCAGTGACAGTATGAAGAAATACAGTTCAGCAGTTGGACAGGAAACACCTACTGTATATATTTGAGTCAACTTTGATCCTTGCGTTAAAAATCCTTTTTTCCAAAGATCTACAGAATAACAGTCTTAGTTAAAGACGCTGCAACACATTTCAAATATGTTGCTCAGACAAATAAGAAACACGGACTGTCTGTAATTCAAAGCTAGCTACACACATTAGAACAAAATGAATCAGTTTGTGTAGATTTTGTAGAAACTGATATAAACTGAATAAACTTGGGGCCATGTTTGTGTCCCTGCTTGCACTAATAACTCTGGAGGTGAGCTGTCAGTCACCATGTTGCCAAGCCGACTGCTGGTCTAACGGCAAAGGGAGTAAAAAACAGTTGTGTAATCTAAATTTCACAGAGTGACAATAGTACTCTGTTGATGCGTTGATTTTCAGTTCATCTTCAATCCGAAAAGGTCCAACTAACTCATCCGTAATGATAGCAGCCCATACCAGTACCCCTCCATGTCCATTAGTGATCCAGCCCCAGGCCCCTCCGTCTGGTCCATCAAGAGTCTCTCATTTCATCTGTCCATAAAACCTTTGAAAAATCTGTCTTCAGGTATTTCTTGCCTCAATCTTGACACTTCAACTTGTGAATCTTATTCAGTAGTGGTCGTGTTTCAGCCTTCTTTACCTTGTTGGCCATGTCTCTGAGCACTTCACACTTTGTGCTTCTGGACACTCCGGGTAGGTTGCACTACTGGAATATGGTGGCACTGGTGAATAATGAGTTCCTGGTATCTTCACATTTAATTCTACTCAAGTTTTTTACAGTTACTTTGCGCCTTTTCTTCTCCATGTGTTTTTTGCAACCCTGTTGACTATATGCAACAAAACGTTTGATTGTCCGGTGGTTACGCCTCAATAGTTTAGCTATTTCAAGAGTGTTGCATCCATCTGAAAGGCATTTTACAATTTTTGAGCCTGAAAGGCTCAATGAAGGGAAGCCAGGAACAGTTTGGTCATTTGCAGCTTTCTGCAGAACAGGCAAGGTAAAAAGACAATGTCCTCCTTGCACTGAAGTCACTGTTCACAGCTTTGAGTGTGTAACTGTTGCAGCCTTCATGGCTGTGGAGGTTTTGGTGGGCAGGTTTTTCCCTTGCAGGGTCAGACATATGCAGGATCGGTGATGTCTCATGCTAACTGCGTTCTTGACATGACACATGTTCAAAATGCATACAGTTGATGGTGTGATCCATTAATTGCCTGTTTCTGATCAGAAGTAAAGCATTTCAACTCCTCAAACGTGATGTTCTGACTTGGTGAAATTTGTCTCATCAAGCTGAAAGCAGGTTTAAATGTCAGTTTCATCTTTTTTCTCATGTGTCAATGATGTGCAATATCAATATCCTTGTCTGTAGGATGTGCTATATTTGTGCAATATTTACTCAAATAAGTGCAATTAGTTTTAAGGACCAGCCACTACACAGAAGACAGTAAACAAAAAAATAACTATTCAAACTCTGGTATAAGAATTTCCTTCAGAATACTGAATTATATTATGTATCATTTTCATGAAAAACAAACATTTATGGTATTTTATTTCGTTTTACAAATGATTATTTAGTCAGGAGGTGGTTATAAAGGAGATGTAATGAAACTGAATTCATCCTGGCTGTCACCAGCTGTATTGAAACATACTGTATGTTACTGCAGATACATACCTGTAGTTTGTCATAAAACTCAGTTACCCACAATACTTTGTGTACAATTTATGGCTTAGTATTGTCAAACAAAACACACAACACACTCTCTGACTAGCTACAATGATCATTATGTTTGTGAACTTATTGCCATAATTTTACCAGTTCATCAAAGCATCCTCCAGTGTCACCATATTCCAGAAGTGCAACCTACCCGGAGTGAAACCAAACCATCCTTAACTCTCAAATGACATGTTTGTTTTCTATTGTCATTGATATTTTTGGACAGATACTCATACTACATCTGTCACATTTCATTACCATCATTTCTGCAGCTGACTTTCATGAAGTTCAGCAGCTAACTGACCCAGAGTTGGTATTAGGCAACTCAAGGAAATATACTGTTCATATGAGAATACATTGTGCAACTTTTAATTAATCCAAGTGAAGACAAAACAGACAGGTGTGGAAATCTGAGAAATCTGAGAGAGGTTCAGGAAATATACCGATCCCTTCTTCAGTGGAACCCCCCTCCAAAAAACAACACCTGATGAATGTGGGTGTGTGAGAGATGTGAATGAGGAAATATAAGGATTTTTAATGCAAGGATCAAAGTTGACTCAAATATATACAGTAGGTGCCTCCTGTCCAACTGCTGAACTGAATTTATTCATACTGTCACTGAGTCATGTTTTAGTTATATTTCCTCATTCACATCTCTCACACACCCACATTCACCAGGTGTTGTTTTTTGGGGAGGGGGGTTCCACTGAAGAAGGGATCAGTACATTTCCTGAACCTCATTTGAGAGCTAAGGATGGTTTGGTTTCATACCTGTACATGCATATTTTTATACGCTCCTCGCGGGTCATAGACAAGAAGGGAAAGCCCTCATATTTACTGGTGTATTAGAGCCCCCATGCACCGTAAACCCAACGATGCTCCTGCTACAAGTAAGGGGACGGGGCCCAACCAGGCCTCAGCAGATTAAGAACAAATTAAGCAACGAAATGTAAAATATTGAAGCTTAAAAATGACATATATGTTTTCTATTGTAATTGATATTTTTGGATAAGTATAAATATACGTATATAAGTATAAATATAAGCCTATAATGCTGCTGTTGGCTCACTGCTTAGTTTGACAAAAGGCCAGTGTTTGAGTGGTCACGTTTCTGGGCTATTATTCAGTAAAATTGTCCAAAAATATCAATTACAATAGAAAACATATATGTCATCTGAAAGCTTCAACAGCTGCTGGTGATCAATCAAAACAGACAGGTGTGGAAATCTGGGAGAGGTTCAGAAAATGTACCGATCCCTTTTTCAGTAGAAACCATCAAACAACACCTGAGGACATATAACCTAAACATGACTCAGTGACAGTATGAAGAAATTCAGTTCAGCAGTTGGACAGGAAACACCTACTGTATATATTTGAGTCAACCTTGATCTGAATCCACTGCATCACAGACATTTGAAGTGAGAGCTTCAAGTTGTTTTGCTGAAGAACAAACCAACATTTTCTCTGTTGAAAGATGAGCAAAATGGCTGTTAATGCAAAGGTAAGAAAGGGGGAAGTCACTATATATTGCAGTCATGCTTGGCAGCATAGAGATGATCACAATATTGATACGTTAAGTTGACTTTCATGGGACGATTTGTAACCAAATGAGGTTGGAAGATATTTCAATGTATTTTTTCAGCTAAATATGACATTTGTAACTGTGAAACTAGATGAGCAGATAGAGAGAGGATCTACAGCAGGTCTGTGTCTCTGGACATTGAATAGATTATGATGTATGTCTCATGTTGCTGTGTGTGACAGTGTGTGTAATGAAGTGTAGAAGCACTTTGGTTTGTTTTATTCAGGACTTGACCTCACAAATCATTCACTTTTTCATTCTACAGGTGGCAGCAGAAAAGAAAGACAGGTCCATCCCTTCCTATAACAGAGAGTGGTACCTACAATGTAAGTCACCTCAACACACACACACACACACACATTAACATATAGTTCATCATGAAGTCTCATGCAAAGGAACATGCAGAGAACCAGACAGAAATTGAATATTGTGGTTAAGTGCATCTGAGACAAATAATGGAACAAATTGTATTTATGGAGCGTAATTGAACTGTACATTAACTTTTATACGATTGGTGTGATTGATCTACCCATTGTGTTTTTCTCCTCCCATCAGATTGGGTGGATCTGACTCTGGACCCTGACACAGCTAACTCCAAACTCAAGGTGTTTGAGAACAAAAAAGGAGTGGAGCGGGTCGATGTTCCCCAAAACAAAGACGGGAACCCCAAAAGATTCCTTCATTTCCCCGAACTGCTGTGTGAACAGGGTCTGACTGGGAAGAACTACTGGGAGATAATATGGGAGGGGCCTCAGGGGGTTGGAATAGCAGTCTCCTATGAAATAATCCCGAGGGATACTGACGGTGATGAGTGTAGACTTGGCCGTAACACTTACTCCTGGAGTTTAGAGGACATTGTGGTGCGTGAGTTCATGCATGATAATGTCCGCAACGATAAGATTACTACCCCCATCTGCTCCTTCAATAACAGAGTAGGAGTGTACCTAGACACCGAGGCAGGTATCCTGCAGTACTTCAGTGTCACCCCTGATCTGGAGGACATGACCCTCCTGTATGAGGCACCACGATCTGAGGAAAAATTCACAGAGGCTCTTTTTCCAGGGTTTTGGATAGTTAATGACACAAAGATGACCCTTTGCCCCAAAGAGTTCCCAAAGAGCTGTGCTTAATGTTGAGGGTCACTGTAATGAAAAAGAGAAAATCATATCCTAAGTCTTGGGTGTTAAGACTAAATTGTGTGTGTTGCAGAAAATGATGCTGAGTTAAAATGTAGTTTTTGACCCTGAATCTACATACAAAGTAGCTCTGTGTGTCTTTGGCCTGCATAGTGAAATACAAACTTAAGAACAGAATATTTTCATTTCTGGTGATTTGCTTTTATTCTACGTATTAGGTGAAATTTACAGTTGTCATATCTGTGTCAGTTCTATGTTGTCACTAAATGATCTTTCATGCTTGTTTTCAGGTTAAAGTGATGTGTATTAACTTTAAACTGTTACTCAAATTGAAATGATGCTTTTTATTGCTGTGGAAAAGAATCTGAATGCATGTGTTCAAATAAATCACCTTTTCTGGAAACACTTGTTGTCTAATGTTTTTTATTAATAATAATAATGTTAATAATAATAATATTAACCGATTTCTTCATGGTTCCACAAATTGAATTTGTGTCTGTCACTTCTGGGTACAGCAGAACGTGTTAGCTGCTTTTTTTTTTTTTTTTTTTTGACCCTGAACTCAACACCGCCCTGCCCGCTGTGACAGTCAGGCGGTGGAGGTAGAGAGAGAGAGAGAGAGAGAGAGAGAGAGAGAGAGTTGTTGGCAGTTACACATTTAGTTTGGCAGCAGGTGTATTTAGAGGCTAAATGACTGAGCAGCAAGATGGATGGTGGAAAAAAGAGGAAGAGTGGAGCAGAGAGGGAGAGAGAGAAAAAAAAGAAAGGCGCTTGCAGGAGATGCCGCAAAGACGAACGTAACTAATGTTACTGATGTGTCATCATTATCCTTTGTCAGTGCTAAAGCAGCAAAGAAACTGGACAATCAATAATAAAAGTGGTTGTTCCCTTTCTAATTTCCTCAAAAACATCGATGGCATAATTGGCATATCTAGTTAATGTGATGAATATTATTGGAAAATTGATTTGTTTTGGTGAAAATCTCAGTCAGTGAGTTCATACTTTGAGCTCATAATTTAAAATTATTGAGACAACACAACGTCTTCTGTCACTATTCAGGCTGCTGTCATTTGTTGAAACTTAAAGATCTGTTATTTAATGTTTGTGTTGGTTAAAGGGCTTTTTTAACCTTTGATGGGTAACTGTTAGTGTATATCAGTAAACTGAGGAGGGTATTGTGCTTTTGCTCTGTTCTTTGAATAGATGGAGAAAGTTGTTAATTGTATTATATTGGTACATTAAAATATATGATGTGCTGTATTATTGCTTTTTTTCTTTTTGAAGGTGGAGAGAGTAGCATTGGTGCCACAGTAGCACAGAAGTCCTCTACTACAGAGCAACCTGCAGCTACAAGACATTTTCTATATTGTTAGTGTATTAGTTGTTTATTTAGCTATTTATTATGTAATGTAGCTGACACTGTTGTGTACACACATGCAAAAACAGCTGAGTTAGCTGCTGCTAAGCTAACAATTGCATTGGAAAGGATCACACATTGGCGAGATCAATCATGTCTGAGTCTAAATGTAAACAAGACAAAAGGTATGTTTTTCTCTAAAACTATGGTACAACCTCCTAACGCTGATATTCTCATCAAAGGTGAAAAGATTGACATAGTTACTGATTTGAAATATCTTGGTGTGACACTGGATCCAAATTTAAACTTTAAGAAACATGTTTAAAAAACAGTTAAAACCATAAAATACAACTTAGCAAATTTGAGACATGTTAGAAACTGTCTCTCTTTGGACGCAGCCAAGATATTTATGCAGCTATGATTCTTTCCCAGATGTCTTATTGCATCACATGTTGGGGGCAGGCTGGAGAAACAGACATAAAACCGTTCGGATTTCGTGTATCAAATGCTACACTTAAATCAGGACGAACAGAGCAGATACTTTATTAGCATCAGTGCTAATTCTCAGATCACTAACTTGAGAGCAGTTTCTGTGCTGTGATTGGCTCTGAAACCAGATTGAAATTTCTCCGGGACATTGTTCTCATTTAGAAAATTGTTTAGTTGGTTGAAGACAACTTTTTCTAGTATCTTGCTTAGAAAGGGGAGGTTTGATATGGGTCAGTAATTGCTTAGAACTCCACAATCTAAGTTAGGTTTCTTCAGTAGAGGTTTCACAACAGCAGTTCTGAAATGATCAGGATCAAGGGATGTATTAATGACATTCATGACTGTGTTTGAAATACTATTGAAGACCTTCTTAATGAGTGCAGATGGAACTGGGTCAAGGCAACAGCTGGAAGATTTACTTGTAGCTACAATCCTTCAAACTTCTGAGTTTGAGATGTTAGAAAATGTTCTCATTGTTGCCTGCTGTTCACAAGGTTGCCTGCAGAGGTCACCAGGAGGCTTGGGTAAGAAGATCAGAGGCAGGGGCAGGGTTCAACAATCTATTGATGGTAGATAACAGTATTCTGGGATTTCTGTTGTTTTCTGAGATGAACTTGGAAAAATAAGCCCTTCTCATAGTGCGTACAATGTTATTATAGGTAGGGATGAGGAATTTCTCCATCTCCTTTCCACTGCTCTACAAGACCTCCTCAGCTTGCTGATAGTGCTGTCTATCCATGATGATGTCTTTACACAAGGCTTCCTTTTGACCTTGAGTGGTGCCACCTTATTTAGGGAATTTTTGATCTTTTGGTTATGGGCAGCAATCATTTTTGTCAGGCGAGCAGTTCACACTATATGGATCAAAAGTACTTACAAGCTCAGCAAACTCATTTTCTGCAGCATCATCTAAGCTCCGCTTTTGCACCGTGAAATCTTTTGTGGTTGTAGTTACAGATAAGACACACAGTAGTGATCAGAGACAGGGATATGAGACACATTGTCAATGGTTAACCCTTTTGATACTACCAGATCAAGTATATTATATATATTATACAGATCAAGGACTTGAAGGTGGAGACTGCAAACTGCTCTCATCACTCTTGTGTTTTATGTGAACACTAACATTCATTTTCTGTCATACAAACATTTACAGCAATACAAACTACAGTTCTATTTTCAGGAGTGACTTTAATGGATACAAAAAGTGAAAACATATAGCTTTCAATTCCCACAGACCCACAAGACAGCAATGCTAATGTGAAATGAGATTGTATTGGTAAAGAGTGGTACAGTTTAAGACATGAACACCTTGAAGCTGTAACAGTAAAACAGGAAAAGACATTTATTGAATCCATAGAGCTGAAACAGATACAAAAACATCAAATCACAAAAAAAATGTTGAATATGATGATCAGTAGAATTAAGTTATGAGCGGTACAATTTGTTTAGGTTCTTAAATTTACGGTTTTATTCAGAAAAAGAAGTAATTTAAAGCTATACATCTGTGTACATTGTTTTTTATGTAACAGTGCAAAAATATTTTTTCATTTGTCCAAATACTTTCTGTAATTCCACTTTAATGCCACAATTCCCTAAACTTTCCTCCAAGAAGTCTCAGGTCCTCTGGGACTTCTTGCACTGCTGTTTAGGGCAGATCGTCAGCTTGGTCCCTTCACACAACCAAAACCCTGGATAAAGAGGAGCACTGGGCTTAAATTGTGGTGCCTCATACAGGAGGACCATCTCCTCCCTATCAGGGGTGACACCGTAGTACTGCAGGGTACCTGCCTCAACATCTAGGTACACTCCTATTATGTTGTAGTAGGAGGAGATGGGGGTCTTCCAATCATTGTACAAGAAATCACGCTGCACACCATCCTGAAACCTCCAGGATTGAGGGTTGCATCCAAATCTACACTCATCACCAGCAGTGTCCCTGCGGACTGTGTCATAGGAGACTGCAATTCCAGCCCCCTTAGCCCCAACCCATTCTATTTCCCAGTAGCTCTTCCTAGTCAGACCCTCTTTACACAGCACCTGGGGTACATAGCGGAATCTTTTGAGGCTCTCATCATGGGTTTGGGTAACATCGGTCAACTCCACTTTTTTGTTCTTCTCAGACAGCTTGAGTTTGGAGTAAGCTGTGTCAGGGTCCAGAGTCAGATCTACCCAAACTGATGGGAGGAGAGAAGCACAACGAGCAGATCAATCACACCACTCTTGTAGAAGTTAATGTACAGTTTATCACGTTCCATACATGACATCTATAATTTAATATTTGTCTCAGATTCACTTAACTATTGGCCAAAACAATATTTAATTTAGTTCTGTGCACATTCTTTCCATTGTTCATCTTATTGTCCCGCAGGGAAAAATTCAGCTTGCAGCAAGGGAACGATAACAACCAGCGGTGCAAACATATTGTGTGCAAATTAACCTTGTTTAATGCCTGCAGAATAAATGGTAACTCGTATCTGTTGCATTTTGCTCTTGGTCAGCCGGAGCTCTGGCCTGAAGGTATAGAGGAGGTTCAGCTCTATAAAGCCGGGGTGCTCTGGGTTTTCTAAAACTGATCTAGTGATTAAAAATGTCCGACAGGGCGCATTTTACTGGCCACATGAACAATGTTGCTCAGCCATTTTTTGTTTTGTACATTTGGGCTTTTATACCAACAAACCAGTGCAAAGTGGGGCTGTCACTTTTTATTTGAAATTCAAACATTCCTTCAAAAATGGGAAAGAATTTAATATTCAAACTGTAATGACATGTTCGAATTCAAAATTTATATATAAATGCAACAGACCGTCTGAAGTAGTTTGCCTTGTGATCCGGCAGAGGGCGCTCTAGAAATAGGGGACACCATTCATGAGACGCAAGCTCTCCTTGCAGACAGTAACCCACTGCTTTGGTGGAGAGTCACTTTGTTCGAACTTGATGTTTGGAAAAAGTGACAGTCCTAGTGCAGGGTATAGGACTGGATAGGACTGACTCTATTAAAGATTAATTAAATAGTCCCATCAACTGCAACAAATTGCATCTATTCAATTCAACTTGTCAAAAATAGAGCCAAGACACTTTTAGTTGTTAACACTTTCCACTCTGCAGCTTTGACAGCGGTGTGTGAAGTCTTTAGAATCTTTAGCATGAGACTTCATGCTGAATTGTGTGTGTGTGTGTGTGTGTGTGTGTGTGTGTGTGTGTGTGTGTGTGTGTGTGTGTGTGTGTGTGTGTGTGTGTTGAGGTGACTTACATTGTAGGTACCACTCTCTGTCATGGGAAGGGATGGACCTGTCTTTCTTTTCTGCTGCCACCTGTAGAATGAAAAAGTGAATGATTTGTGAGGTCAAGTCCTGAATAAAACAAACCAAAGTGCTTCCACACTTCATTACACACACTGTCACACACAGCAACATGAGACATACATCATAATCTATTCAATGTCCAGAGACACAGACCTGCTGTAGATCCTCTCTCTATCTGCTCATCTAGTCTCACAGTTACAAATGTCATATTTAGCTGAAAAAATACATTGAAATATCTTCCAACCTCATTTGGTTACAAATCGTCCCATGAAAGTCAACTTAACGTATCAATATTGTGATCATCTCTATGCTGCCATGCATGACTGCAATATATAGTGACTTCCCCCTTTCTTACCTTTGCATTAACAGCCATTTTGCTCATCTTTCAACAGAGAAAATGTTGGTTTGTTCTTCAGCAAAACAACTTGAAGCTCTCACTTCAAATGTCTGTGATGCAGTGGATTCAGATCAAGGTTGACTCAAATATATACAGTAGGTGCCTCCTGTCCAACTGCTGAACTGAATTTCTTCATACTGTCACTGAGTCATGTTTAGGTTATATGTCCTCAGGTGTTGTTTGATGGTTTCTACTGAAAAAGGGATCGGTACATTTTCTGAACCTCTCCCAGATTTCCACACCTGTCTGTTTTGATTGATCACCAGCAGCTGTTGAAGCTGTCAGATGACATATATGTTTTCTATTGTAATTGATATTTTTGGACAATTTTACTGAATAATAGCCCAGAAACGTGACCACTCAAACACTGGCCTTTTGTCAAACTAAGCAGTGAGCCAACAGCAGCATTATAGGCTTATATTTACATTTATGGATATATGTATTTTTTATTGGCAAGACTAATGAATTTTTGATGCCAAGATATTCTTGTTCTTCAGCCTGTTTGTCTTCTCACATAGTTGCCATATTGTCTTTAATGGAGACTTTGAAAAGTTGTGTTTTTGTCTGTGTAGCTTATAAAGTGATTAAAAATTTGCAACCCAATTTTTGGTGATTAAACTGGTTATATTTTCCTAAAATATAATGATAATGCATTTGATTGTAGCCCATTATTGAATGAATGACAGTCTTACATACACATACACACCTTATTCAAGGTAAGAATTATTGAATGTCACTGCTTAGTTTGACAAAAGGCCAGTGTTTGAGTGGTCACGTTTCTGGGCTATTATTCAGTAAAATTGTCCAAAAATATCAATTACAATAGAAAACATATATGTCATCTGACAGCTTCAACAGCTGCTGGTGATCAATCAAAACAGACAGGTGTGGAAATCTGGGAGAGGTTCAGAAAATGTACCGATCCCTTTTTCAGTAGAAACCATCAAACAACACCTGAGGACATATAACCTAAACATGACTCAGTGACAGTATGAAGAAATTCAGTTCAGCAGTTGGACAGGAAACACCTACTGTATATATTTGAGTCAACTTTGATCCTTGCGTTAAAAATCCTTTTTTCCAAAGATCTACAGAATAACAGTCTTAGTTAAACACGCTGCAACACATTTCAAATATGTTGCTCAGACAAATAAGAAACACGGACTGTCTGTAATTCAAAGCTAGCCACACACATCAGAACAAAATGAATCAGTTTGTGTAGATTTTGTAGAAACTGATATAAACTGAATAAACTTGGGGCCATGTTTGTGTCCCTGCTTGCACTAATAAATCTGGAGGTGAGCTGTCAGTCACCATGTTGCCAAGCCGACTGCTGGTCTAACGGCAAAGGGAGTAAAAAACAGTTGTGTAATCTAAATTTCACAGAGTGACAATAGTACTCTGTTGATACGTTGATTTTCAGTCCATCTTCAATCCGAAAAGGTCCAACTAACTCATCCGTAATGATAGCAGCCCATACCAGTACCCCTCCATGTCCATTAGTGATCCAGCCCCAGGCCCCTCCGTCTGGTCCATCAAGAGTCTCTTATTTCATCTGTCCATAAGACCTTTGAAAAATCTGTCTTCAGGTATTTCTTGCCTCAATCTTGACACTTCAACTTGTGAATCTTATTCAGTAGTGGTCGTGTTTCAGCCTTCTTTACCTTGTTGGCCATGTCTCTGAGCACCTCACACTTTGTGCTTCTGGACACTCCGGGTAGGTTGCACTACTGGAATATGGTGGCACTGGTGAATAATGAGTTCCTGGTATCTTCACATTTAATTCTACTCAAGTTTTTTACAGTTACTTTGCGCCTTTTCTTCTCCATGTGTTTTTTGCAACCCTGTCAACTATATGCAACAAAACGTTTGATTGTCCGGTGGTTACGCCTCAATAGTTTAGCTATTTCAAGAGTGTTGCATCCATCTGAAAGGCATTTTACAATTTTTGAGCCTGAAAGGCTCAATGAAGGGAAGCCAGGAACAGTTTGGTCATTTGCAGCTTTCTGCAGAACAGGCAAGGTAAAAAGACAATGTCCTCCTTGCACTGAAGTCACAGTTCACAGCTTTGAGTGTGTAACTGTTGCAGCCTTCATGGCTGTGGAGGTTTTGGTGGGCAGGTTTTTCCCTTGCAGGGTCAGACATATGCAGGATCGGTGATGTCTCATGCTAACTGCGTTCTTGACATGACACATGTTCAAAATGCATACAGTTGATGGTGTGATCCATTAATTGCCTGTTTCTGATCAGAAGTAAAGCATTTAAACTCCTCAAACGTGATGTTCTGACTTGGTGAAATTTGTCTCATCAAGCTGAAAGCAGATTTAAATGTCAGTTTCATCTTTTTTCTCATGTGTCAATGATGTGCAATGTCAATATCCTTGTCTTTAGGATGTGCTATATTTGTGCAATATTTACTCAAATAAGTGCAATTAGTTTTAAGGACCAGCCACTACACAGAAGACAGTAAACAAAAAAATAACTATACAAACTCTGGTATAAGAATTTCCTTCAGAATTCATAAAGTTTTTTCTTCTCTTCTGTTTTCTTCCCCAGTCACATGGAGAAAGATAGAAGCTCTCAGCTCTCTCATCATTTCTGACTGCAGGACCTGCTGCTGCCTTGTATTGAATATTTGCTTGAAAGGTTATCAGCAAGACTTCATGTCAGCTGTATAGATGCAGGACTGAGTTTATCTACTGAGGTACAACTCAACACTTTTTCTGTAAATTGCCCTTCAGTTACAAATGCCGGTTGAGGTTCATGGTCCACTAACACAAAAATATATACTGAATTATATTATGTATAATTTTCATGAAAAACAAACATTTATGGTATTTTATTTCGTTTTACAAATGATTATTTAGTCAGGAGGTGGTTATAAAGGAGATGTAATGAAACTGAATTCATCCTGGCTGTCACCAGCTGTATTGAAACATACTGTATGTTAATGCAGATACATACCTGTAGTTTGTCATAAAACTCAGTTACCCACAATACTTTGTGTACAATTTATGGCTTAGTATTGTCAAACAAAACACACAACACACTCTCTGACTAGCTACAATGATCATTATGTTTGTGAACTTATTGCCATAATTTTACCAGGTCATCAAAGCATCCTCCAGTGTCACCATGTTCCAGAAGTGCAACCTACCCGGAGTGAAACCAAACCATCCTTAACTCTCAAATGACATGTTTGTTTTCTATTGTCATTGATATTTTTGGACAGATACTTATACTACATCTGTCACATTTCATTACCATCATTTCTGCAGCTGACTTTCATGAAGTTCAGCAGCTAACTGACCCAGAGTTGGTATTAGGCAACTCAAGGAAATATACTGTTCATATGAGAATACATTGTGCAACTTTTCATTAACCCAAGTGAAGACAAAACAGACAGGTGTGGAAATCTGGGAGAGGTTCAGAAAATGTACCGATCCCTTTTTCAGTAGAAACCATCAAACAACACCTGAGGACATATAACCTAAACATGACTCAGTGACAGTATGAAGAAATTCAGTTCAGCAGTTGGACAGGAAACACCTACTGTATATATTTGAGTCAACTTTGATCCTTGCGTTAAAAATCCTTTTTTCCAAAGATCTACAGAATAACAGTCTTAGTTAAACACGCTGCAACACATTTCAAATAAGTTGCTCAGACAAATAAGAAACACGGACTGTCTGTAATTCAAAGCTAGCCACACATATCAGAACAAAATGAATCAGTTTGTGTAGATTTTGTAGAAACTGATATAAACTGAATAAACTTGGGGCCATGTTTGTGTCCCTGCTTGCACTAATAAATCTGGAGGTGAGCTGTCAGTCACCATGTTGCCAAGCCGACTGCTGGTCTAACGGCAAAGGGAGTAAAAAACAGTTGTGTAATCTAAATTTCACAGAGTGACAATAGTACTCTGTTGATACGTTGATTTTCAGTCCATCTTCAATCCGAAAAGGTCCAACTAACTCATCCGTAATGATAGCAGCCCATACCAGTACCCCTCCATGTCCATTAGTGATCCAGCCCCAGGCCCCTCCGTCTGGTCCATCAAGAGTCTCTCATTTCATCTGTCCATAAAACCTTTGAAAAATCTGTCTTCAGGTATTTCTTGCCTCAATCTTGACACTTCAACTTGTGAATCTTATTCAGTAGTGGTCGTGTTTCAGCCTTCTTAACTTGTTGGCCATGTCTCTGAGCACTTTACACTTTGTGCTTCTGGACACTCCGGGTAGGTTGCACTACTGGAATATGGTGGCACTGGTGAATGAGTTCCTGGTATCTTCACATTTAATTCTACTCAAGTTTTTTACAGTTACTTTGCGCCTTTTCTTCTCCATGTGTTTTTTGCAACCCTGTCAACTATATGCAACAAAACGTTTGATTGTCCGGTGGTTACGCCTCAATAGTTTAGCTATTTCAAGAGTGTTGCATCCATCTGAAAGGCATTTTACAATTTTTGAGCCTGAAAGGCTCAATGAAGGGAAGCCAGGAACAGTCTGGTCATTTGCAGCTTTCTGCAGAACAGGCAAGGTAAAAAGACAATGTCCTCCTTGCACTGAAGTCACTGTTCGCAGCTTTGAGTGTGTAACTGTTACATCCTTCATGGCTGTGGAGGTTTTGGTGGGCAGGTTTTTCCCTTGCAGGGTCAGACATATGCAGGATCGGTGATGTCTCATGCTAACTGCGTTCTTGACATGACACATGTTCAAAATGCATACAGTTGATGGTGTGATCCATTAATTGCCTGTTTCTGATCAGAAGTAAAGCATTTCAACTCCTCAAACGTGATGTTCTGACTTGGTCAAATTTGTCTCATCAAGCTGAAAGCAGGTTTAAATGTCAGTTTCATCTTTTTTCTCATGTGTCAATGATGTGCAATATCAATATCCTTGTCTTTAGGATGTGCTATATTTGTGCAATATTTACTCAAATAAGTGCAATTAGTTTTAAGGACCAGCCACTACACAGAAGACAGTACACAAAAAAATAACTATACAAACTCTGGTATAAGAATTTCCTTCAGAGTTCATAAAGTTTTTTCTTCTCTTCTGTTTTCTTCCCCAGTCACATGGAGAAAGATAGAAGCTCTCAGCTCTCTCATCATTTCTGACTGCAGGACCTGCTGCTGCCTTGTATTGAATATTTGCTTGAAAGGTTATCAGCAAGACTACATGTCAGCTGTATAGATGCAGGACTGAGTTTATCTACCGAGGTACAACTCAACACTTTTTCTGTAAATTGCTCTTCAGTTACAAATGCCGGTTGAGGTTCATGGTCCACTAACACAAAAATATATACTGAATTATATTATGTATAATTTTCATGAAAAACAAACATTTATGGTATTTTATTTTGTTTTACAAATGATTATTTAGTCAGGAGGTGGTTATAAAGGAGATGTAATGAAACTGAATTCATCCTGGCTGTCACCAGCTGTATTGAAACATACTGTATGTTAATGCAGATACATACCTGTAGTTTGTCATAAAACTCAGTTACCCACAATACTTTGTGTACAATTTATGGCTTAGTATTGTCAAACAAAACACACAACACACTCTCTGACTAGCTACAATGATCATTATGTTTGTGAACTTATTGCCATAATTTTACCAGGTCATCAAAGCATCCTCCAGTGTCACCATATTCCAGAAGTGCAACCTACCCGGAGTGAAACCAAACCATCCTTAACTCTCAAATGACATGTTTGTTTTCTATTGTCATTGATATTTTTGGACAGATACTCATACTACATCTGTCACATTTCATTACCATCATTTCTGCAGCTGACTTTCATGAAGTTCAGCAGCTAACTGACCCAGAGTTGGTATTAGGCAACTCAAGGAAATATACTGTTCATATGAGAAAACATTGTGCAACTTTTCGTTAACCCAAGTGAAGACAAAACAGACAGGTGTGGAAATCTGAGAAATCTGAGAGAGGTTCAGGAAATGTACCGATCCCTTCTTCAGTGGAACCCCCTCCCCCAAAAAACAACACCTGATGAATGTGGGTGTGTGAGAGATGTGAATGAGGAAATATAACCTAAACATGACTCAGTGACAGTATGAAGAAATTCAGTTCAGCAGTTGGACAGGAAACACCTACTGTATATATTTGAGTCAACCTTGATCTGAATCCACTGCATCACAGACATTTGAAGTGAGAGCTTCAAGTTGTTTTGCTGAAGAATAAACCAACATTTTCTCTGTTGAAAGATGAGCAAAATGGCTGTTAATGCAAAGGTAAGAAAGGGGGAAGTCACTATATATTGCAGTCATGCATGGCAGCATAGAGATGATCACAATATTGATACGTTAAGTTGACTTTCATGGGACGATTTGTAACCAAATGAGGTTGGAAGATATTTCAATGTATTTTTTCAGCTAAATATGACATTTGTAACTGTGAAACTAGATGAGCAGATAGAGAGAGGATCTACAGCAGGTCTGTGTCTCTGGACATTGAATAGATTATGATGTATGTCTCATGTTGCTGTGTGTGACAGTGTGTGTA
The DNA here is from genome assembly GCF_910596095.1 of Thunnus maccoyii. Taxonomy (NCBI): domain Eukaryota; kingdom Metazoa; phylum Chordata; class Actinopteri; order Scombriformes; family Scombridae; genus Thunnus; species Thunnus maccoyii. The sequence goes on along the minus strand of NC_056548.1, from coordinate 1,529,019 downwards.
ATGAAGTGTAGAAGCACTTTGGTTTGTTTTATTCAGGACTTGACCTCACAAATCATTCACTTTTTCATTCTACAGGTGGCAGCAGAAAAGAAAGACAGGTCCATCCCTTCCTATAACAGAGAGTGGTACCTACAATGTAAGTCACCTCTAACACACACATACACACACACACACACACATTAACATATAGTTCATCATGAAGTCTCATGCAAAGGAACATGCAGAGAACCAGACAGAAATTGAATATTGTGGTTAAGTGCATCTGAGACAAATAATGGAAGAAATTGCATTTATGGAGCGTAATTGAACTGTACATTAACTTTTATACGATTGGTGTGATTGATCTGCCCGTTGTGTTTTTCTCCTCCCATCAGATTGGGTGGATCTGACTCTGGACCCTGACACAGCTAACTCCAAACTCAAGGTGTCTTTAGACAAAAAAGGAGTGGAGCGGGTTGATGTTCCCCAAAACAAAGACGGGAACCCCAAAAGATTCCTTCATTTCCCCGAGCTGCTGTGTGAACAGGGTCTGACTGGGAAGAACTACTGGGAGATAATATGGGAGGGGCCTCAGGGGGTTGGAATAGCAGTCTCCTATGAAATAATCCCGAGGGATACTGACGGTGATGAGTGTAGACTTGGCCGTAACACTTACTCCTGGAGTTTAGAGGACATTGTGGTGCGTGAGTTCATGCATGATAACGTCCGCAACGATAAGATTACTACCCCCATCTGCTCCTTCAATAACAGAGTAGGAGTGTACCTAGACACCGAGGCAGGCATCCTGCAGTACTTCAGTGTCACCCCTGATCTGGAGGACATGACCCTCCTGTATGAGGCACCACGATCTGAGGAAAAATTCACAGAGGCTCTTTTTCCAGGGTTTTGGATAGTTAATGACACAAAGATGACCCTTTGCCCCAAAGAGCATTATAACTGTGCTTAATGTTGAGGGTCACTGTAATGAAAAGGAGAAAATCATATCCTAAGTCTTGGGTGTTAAGACTAAATTGTGTGTGTTGCAGAAAATGATGCTGAGACAAGTTAAAATGTAGTTTTTTACCCTGAATCTACATACAAAGTAGCTCTGTGTGTCTTTGGCCTGCATAGTGAAATACAAACTTAAGAACAGAATATTTTCATTTCTGGTGATTTGCTTCAATTCTACGTATTAGGTGAAATTTACAGTTGTCATATCTGTGTCAGTTCTATGTTGTCACTAATTGATCTTTCATGCTTGTTTTCAGGTTAAAGTGATGTGTATTAACTTTAAACTGTTACTCAAATTGAAATGATGCTTTTTATTGCTGTGGAAAAGAATCTGAATGCATGTGTTCAAATAAATCACCTTTTCTGGAAACACTTGTTGTCTAATGTTTTTTATTAATAATAATAATGTTAATAATAATAATATTAATCGATTTCTCCATGGTTCCACAAATTGAATTTGTGTCTGTCACTTCTGGGTACAGCAGAATGTGTTGGCTGCTTTTTTTTTTTTTTTTTTTTTGACCCTGAACTCAACACCGCCCTGCCCGCTGTGACAGTCAGGCGGTGGAGGTAGAGAGAGAGAGAGAGAGAGAGAGAGAGAGAGAGAGAGTTGTTGGCAGTTCCACATTTAGTTTGGCAGCAGGTGTATTTAGAGGCTAAATGACTGAGCAGCAAGATGGATGGTGGAAAAAAGAGGAAGAGTGGAGCAGAGAGGGAGAGAGAGAAAAAAAAGAAAGGCGCTTGCAGGAGATGCCACAAAGATGAACGTAACTAATGTTACTGATGTGTCATCATTATCCTTTGTCAGTGCTAAAGCAGCAAAGAAACTGGACAATCAATAATAAAAGTGGTTGTTCCCTTTCTAATTTCCTCAAAAACATCGATGGCATAATTGGCATATCTAGTTAATGGGATGAATATTATTGGAAAATTGATTTGTTTTGGTGAAAATCTCAGTCAGTGAGTTCATACTTTGAGCTCATAATTTAAAATTATTGAGACAACACAACGTCTTCTGTCACTATTCAGGCTGCAGTCATTTGTTGAAACTTAAAGAACTGTTATTTAATGTTTGTGTTGGTTAAAGGGCTTTTTTAACCTTTGATGGGTAACTGTTAGTGTATATCAGTAAACTGAGGAGGGTATTGTGCTTTTGCTCTGTTCTTTGAATAGATGGAGAAAGTTGTTAATTGTATTATATTGGTACATTAAAAGATATGATGTGCTGTATTATTGCTTTTTTTCTTTTTGAAGGTGGAGAGAGTAGCATTGGTGCCACAGTAGCACAGAAGTCCTCTACTACAGAGCAACCTGCAGCTACAAGACATTTTCTATATTGTTAGTGTATTAGTTGTTTATTTAGCTATTTATTATGTAATGTAGCTGACACTGTTGTGTACACACATGCAAAAACAGCTGAGTTAGCTGCTGCTAAGCTAACAATTGCATTGGAAAGGATCACACATTGGCGAGATCAATCATGTCTGAGTCTAAATGTAAACAAGACAAAAGGTATGTTTTTCTCTAAAACTATGGTACAACCTCCTAACGCTGATATTCTCATCAAAGGTGAAAAGATTGACATAGTTACTGATTTGAAATATCTTGGTGTGACACTGGATCCAAATTTAAACTTTAAGAAACATGTTTAAAAAACAGTTAAAACCATAAAATACAACTTAGCAAATTTGAGACATGTTAGAAACTGTCTCTCTTTGGACGCAGCCAAGATATTTATGCAGCTATGATTCTTTCCCAGATGTCTTATTGCATCACATGTTGGGGGCAGGCTGGAGAAACAGACATAAAACCGTTCGGATTTCGTGTATCAAATGCTACACTTAAATCAGGAAGAACAGAGCAGATACTTTATTAGCATCAGTGCTAATTCTCAGATCACTAACTTGAGAGTAGTTTCTGTGCTGTGATTGGCTCTGAAACCAGATTGAAATTTCTCCGGGACATTGTTCTCATTTAGAAAATTGTTTAGTTGGTTGAAGACAACTTTTTCTAGTATCTTGCTTAGAAAGGGGAGGTTTGATATGGGTCAGTAATTGCTTAGAACTCCACAATCTAAGTTAGGTTTCTTCAGTAGAGGTTTCACAACAGCAGTTTTGAAATGATCAGGATCAAGGGATGTATTAATGACATTCATGACTGTGTTTGAAATACTATTGAAGACCTTCTTAATGAGTGCAGATGGAACTGGGTCAAGACAACAGCTGGAAGATTTACTTGTAGCTACAATCCTTCAAACTTCTGAGTTTGAGATGTTAGAAAATGTTCTCATTGTTGCCTGCTGTTCACAAGGTTGCCTGCAGAGGTCACCAGGAGGCTTGGGTAAGAAGATCAGAGGCAGGGGCAGGGTTCAACAATCTATTGATGGTAGATAACAGTATTCTGGGATTTCTGTTGTTTTCTGAGATGAACTTGGAAAAATAAGCCCTTCTCATAGTGCGTACAATGTTATTATAGGTAGGGATGAGGAATTTCTCCATCTCCTTTCCACTGCTCTACAAGACCTCCTCAGCTTGCTGATAGTGCTGTCTATCCATGATGATGTCTTTACACAAGGCTTCCTTTTGACCTTGAGTGGTGCCACCTTATTTAGGGAATTTTTGATCTTTTGGTTATGGGCAGCAATCATTTTTGTCAGGCGAGCAGTTCACACTATATGGATCAAAAGTACTTACAAGCTCAGCAAACTCATTTTCTGCAGCATCATCTAAGCTCCGCTTTTGCACCGTGAAATCTTTTGTGGTTGTAGTTACAGATAAGACACACAGTAGTGATCAGAGACAGGGATATGAGACACATTGTCAATGGTTAACCCTTTTGATACTACCAGATCAAGTATATTATATATATTATACAGATCAAGGACTTGAAGGTGGAGACTGCAAACTGCTCTCATCACTCTTGTGTTTTATGTGAACACTAACATTCTTTTTCTGTCATACAAACATTTACAGCAATACAAACTACAGTTATATTTTCAGGAGTGACTTTAATGGATACAAAAAGTGAAAACATATAGCTTTCAATTCCCACAGACCCACAAGACAGCAATGCTAATGTGAAATGAGATTGTATTGGTAAAGAGTGGTACAGTTTAAGACATGAACGCCTTGAAGCTGTAACAGTAAAACAGGAAAAGACATTTATTGAATCCATAGAGCTGAAACAGATACAAAAACATCAAATCACAAAAAAAATGTTGAATATGATGATCAGTAGAATTAAGTTATGAGCGGTACAATTTGTTTAGGTTCTTAAATTTACGGTTTTATTCAGAAAAAGAAGTAATTTAAAGTTATACATCTGTGTACATTGTTTTTTATGTAACAGTGCAAAAATATGTTTTCATTTGTCCAAATACTTTCTGTAATTCCACTTTAATGCCAAAATTCCCTAAACTTTCCTCCAAGAAGTCTCAGGTCCTCTGGGACTTCTTGCACTGCTGTTTAGGGCAGATCGTCAGCTTGGTCCCTTCACACAACCAAAACCCTGGATAAAGAGGAGCACTGGGCTTAAATTGTGGTGCCTCATACAGGAGGACCATCTCCTCCCTATCAGGGGTGACACCGTAGTACTGCAGGGTACCTGCCTCAACATCTAGGTACACTCCTATTATGTTGTAGTAGGAGAAGATGGGGGTCTTCCAATCATTGTACAAGAAATCACGCTGCACACCATCCTGAAACCTCCAGGATTGAGGGTTGCATCCAAATCTACACTCATCACCAGCAGTGTCCCTGCGGACTGTGTCATAGGAGACTGCAATTCCAGCCCCCTTAGCCCCAACCCATTCTATTTCCCAGTAGCTCTTCCTAGTCAGACCCTCTTTACACAGCACCTGGGGTACATAGCGGAATCTTTTGGGGCTCTTATCATGGGTTTGGGTAACATCGGTCAGCTCCACTTTTTTGTTCTTCTCAGACAGCTTGAGTTTGGAGTAAGCTGTGTCAGGGTCCAGAGTCAGATCTACCCAAACTGATGGGAGGAGAGAAGCACAACGAGCAGATCAATCACACCACTCTTATAAAAGATAATGTACAGTTTATCACCTTCCATACATGACATCTATAATTTAATATTTGTCTCAGATTCACTTAATAATTGGTAAAAACAATATTTAATTTAGTTCCGTGCACAATCTTTCCATTGTTCATTTTATTGTCCCACAAGGGAAGATTCGGATTGTAACAAGGAATGATAACAACCATAGTAGACACAATGACAATAAAACAGTAAAGGAAATACTGCATCACAAAAAAGTACAATGAAAATTAATAAAAATGTCAATGAAAGCAGGGATGAACAAATGTCAGATGCAGTTTATATAAAGTAATAATAATATATGCAATAGCAATTAAGTCGGGCGTTCAGCTTATCAGTTTTACCTTGTTTTCTACATTTTTAGTTCAAAGCTATTGGAATTCTCTCCCGTTGTCTGTATTTTGTGTGTGTGTGTGTGTGTGTGTGTGTGTGTGTGTGTGTTTGTGTGTGTGTGTGTGTGTGTGTGTGTGTGTGTGTTGAGGTGACTTACATTGTAGGTACCACTCTCTGTCATGGGAAGGGATGGACCTGTCTTTCTTTTCTGCTGCCACCTGTAGAATGAAAAAGTGAATGATTTGTGAGGTCAAGTCCTGAATAAAACAAACCAAAGTGCTTCCACACTTCATTACACACACTGTCACACACAGCAACATGAGACATACATCATAATCTATTCAATGTCCAGAGACACAGACCTGCTGTAGATCCTCTCTCTATCTGCTCATCTAGTTTCACAGTTACAAATGTCATATTTAGCTGAAAAAATACATTGAAATATCTTCCAACCTCATTTGGTTACAAATCGTCCCATGAAAGTCAACTTAACGTATCAATATTGTGATCATCTCTATGCTGCCAAGCATGACTACAATATATAGTGACTTCCCCCTTTCTTACCTTTGCATTAACAGCCATTTTGCTCATCTTTCAACAGAGAAAATGTTGGTTTGTTCTTCAGCAAAACAACTTGAAGCTCTCACTTCAAATGTCTGTGATGCAGTGGATTCAGATCAAGGTTGACTCAAATATATACAGTAGGTGTCTCCTGTCCAACTGCTGAACTGAATTTATTCATACTGTCACTGAGTCATGTTTCAGTTATATTTCCTCATTCACATCTCTCACACACCCACATTCATCAGGTGTTGTTTTTTGGGGGAGGGGGTTCCACTGAGGAAGGGATCGGTACATTTCCTGAACCTCTCTCAGATTTCTCAGATTTCCACACCTGTCTGTTTTGTCTTCACTTGGATTAATTAAAAGTTGCACAATGTATTCTCATATGAACAGTATATTTCCTTGAGTTGCCTAATACCAACTCTGGGTCAGTTTGCTGCTGAACTTCATGAAAGTCAGCTGCAGAAATGATGGTAATGAAATGTGACAGATGTATTTATTCATCTAGTCGGGAATCAGAGAGTACCTGTCCAAAAATATCAATGACAATAGAAAACAAACATGTCATTTGAAAGCTAAGGATGGTTTGGTTTCATACCTGTACATGCATATTTTTATTTTGACTACAGCGTTCCTTGCGGGTCATAGACAAGAAGGGAAAGCCCTCATATTTACTGGTGTATTAGAGCCCCCATGCACCGTAAACCCAACGATGCCCCTAGTACAACTAAGGGGACCGGGCCCAACCAGGCCTCAGCAGATTAAGAACAAATTAAAGCTGTAAGCAGCGTTGAACGGGCCCTCGCACCTTCACGCACGTCAGGCATGTTTGATAAGGCCGGGACTCTTATCAAACACCAAAGTTTGGTGCAGACTGGAGCATTTACAATAAAGTTATAGGAACTACCTCTGTCATGGCGAAACATCAAATCTCAACAGTGTGAGGATGAGAATTTTCTGCAGAGTGAGACATGGCTGCCTTGCTCACACCTGTGTCATCAAAATGATGCAAGTTTTGGGCCCATTCACTTTAATTTCAATAAATAAATTGAAAACTTAGTTTGTGTGTAAAACAAATTAATTTTCTAATTTTCATCAAGTCTATTTTTAGAAAAGTAAAGACTTTTAATCCACATGACCTGGTCATAGTTTGATTGACATGTGTACTGTCAGGTGTGTAGAGACAACAAGTAACTGCAGCTGGACACAGAAAAATACTCATATATTTGAATGGAGAGTGTGAGCGAACTGCTAGGTGCTCGGGCCCTAGTAAAGGAAAAACTGCAGTACAGAGCTACAAACTGTAGTTTAGATTTCATTTTTCTGCAGCACTTTATCAATAAACTGTCACCCTCACTCCATTTTTTCCCTTCCTCTCATAGGTCATCCCCACTACTGAATTATACATATAAGACCTATAATTATTGTAAAATAAATGATAATAACACCAAACTTTATACAAAGTTTTAACAACGTTTTTTCAGCACAGTGTCATAAGTCATGTATTAAAGCTGATAACATTAACGCCCTTGGAGGAGATAGCGTTTGTTCGGGAGCCAAAATTGAGAAAAAGTCTTATTTTGAAAGGCTAATTGCAGACTTCCTGTTGGATTTAGGTCAGGGGTGTCAGTATATGATTTGTAGGTCTTGATGAGATGAATAAGTTGGTTTTGGTTTGATCTTTCTATGACATTCCTACAGGCCGTGGCGGCCATTTTTGTTACATAGGTGGCGCTAGAGAGCACATTTTGGTGCTTTGAGGATTAATTTTTATATTTTATCAAATTTTTCACCAGACCCGATGTGTGTGCCAAATTCGGTGAGTTTTTGATCATGTTTAGGGGGTCAAATTTAGGTCTGAAGTGGCGGAATAAAAAGAAAGAAAGAAACAAACAAACACACGAAATACACCTTCGGTGCTCAGGCCCTAATTAAGCAACCAAATGCAAAATATTGAAGCTTAAAAATGACATATATGTTTTCTATAAAAAATGTTTTCCTTATAAAATATATATCCGTAAGTGTAAATATAAACCTATAATGCTGCTGTTGGCTCACTGCTTAGTTTGACAAAAGGCCAGTGTTTGAGTGGTCACGTTTCTAGGCTATTATTCAATAAAATTATCCAAAAATATCAATTACAATAGAAAACATATATGTCATTTTTAAGCTTCAATATTTTGCATTTCGTTGCTTAATTTGTTCTTAATCTGCTGAGGCCTGGTTGGGCCCTGTCTCCTTACTTGTACTAGGAGCATTGTTGGGTTTACGGTGCATGGGGGCTCTAATACACCAGTAAATATGAGGGCTTTCCCTTCTTGTCTATGACCCGCGAGGAGCGTACAAAAATATGCATGTACAGGTATGAAACCAAACCATCCTTAGCTCTCAAATGACATGTTTGTTTTCTATTGTCATTGATATTTTTGGACAGATATTCTCTGATTCCCGACTAAATGAATAAATACATCTGTCACATTTCATTACCATCATTTCTGCAGCTGACTTTCATGAAGTTCAGCAGCTAACTGACCCAGAGTTGGTATTAGGCAACTCAAGGAAACATACTGTTCATATGAGAAAACATTGTGCAACTTTTAATTAACCCAAGTGAAGACAAAACAGACAGGTGTGGAAATCTGAGAAATCTGAGATATCTGAGAGAGGTTCAGGAAATGTACCGATCCCTTCTTCAGTGGAACCCCCTCCCCAAAAAACAACACCTGATGAATGTGGGTACATGATAGATGTGAATGAGGAAATATAACTAAAACATGACTCAGTGACAGTATGAATATGGCAACTATGTGAGAAGACAAACAGGCTGAAGAACAAGAATATCTTGGCATCAAAAATTCATTAGTCTTGCCGATAAAAACAAACATATATATCCATAAATGTAAATATAAGCCTATAATGCTGCTGTTGGCTCACTGCTTAGTTTGACAAAAGGCCAGTGTTTGAGTGGTCACGTTTCTGGGCTATTATTCAGTAAAATTGTCCAAAAATATCAATTACAATAGAAAACATATATGTCATCTGACAGCTTCAACAGCTGCTGGTGATCAATCAAAACAGACAGGTGTGGAAATCTGGGAGAGGTTCAGAAAATGTACCGATCCCTTTTTCAGTAGAAACCATCAAACAACACCTGAGGACATATAACCTAAACATGACTCAGTGACAGTATGAAGAAATTCAGTTCAGCAGTTGGACAGGAAACACCTACTGTATATATTTGAGTCAACTTTGATCCTTGCGTTAAAAATCCTTTTTTCCAAAGATCTACAGAATAACAGTCTTAGTTAAACACGCTGCAACACATTTCAAATATGTTGCTCAGACAAATAAGAAACACGGACTGTCTGTAATTCAAAGCTAGCTACACACATCAGAACAAAATGAATCAGTTTGTGTAGATTTTGTAGAAACTGATATAAACTGAATAAACTTGGGGCCATGTTTGTGTCCCTGCTTGCACTAATAAATCTGGAGGTGAGCTGTCAGTCACCATGTTGCCAAGCCGACTGCTGGTCTAACGGCAAAGGGAGTAAAAAACAGTTGTGTAATCTAAATTTCACAGAGTGACAATAGTACTCTGTTGATACGTTGATTTTCAGTCCATCTTCAATCCGAAAAGGTCCAACTAACTCATCCGTAATGATAGCAGCCCATACCAGTACCCCTCCATGTCCATTAGTGATCCAGCCCCAGGCCCCTCCGTCTGGTCCATCAAGAGTCTCTCATTTCATCTGTCCATAAGACCTTTGAAAAATCTGTCTTCAGGTATTTCTTGCCTCAATCTTGACACTTCAACTTGTGAATCTTATTCAGTAGTGGTCGTGTTTCAGCCTTCTTTACCTTGTTGGCCATGTCTCTGAGCACCTCACACTTTGTGCTTCTGGACACTCCGGGTAGGTTGCACTACTGGAATATGGTGGCACTGGTGAATAATGAGTTCCTGGTATCTTCACATTTAATTCTACTCAAGTTTTTTACAGTTACTTTGCGCCTTTTCTTCTCCATGTGTTTTTTGCAACCCTGTCAACTATATGCAACAAAACGTTTGATTGTCCGGTGGTTACGCCTCAATAGTTTAGCTATTTCAAGAGTGTTGCATCCATCTGAAAGGCATTTTACAATTTTTGAGCCTGAAAGGCTCAATGAAGGGAAGCCAGGAACAGTTTGGTCATTTGCAGCTTTCTGCAGAACAGGCAAGGTAAAAAGACAATGTCCTCCTTGCACTGAAGTCACTGTTCACAGCTTTGAGTGTGTAACTGTTGCAGCCTTCATGGCTGTGGAGGTTTTGGTGGGCAGGTTTTTCCCTTGCAGGGTCAGACATATGCAGGATCGGTGATGTCTCATGCTAACTGCGTTCTTGACATGACACATGTTCAAAATGCATACAGTTGATGGTGTGATCCATTAATTGCCTGTTTCTGATCAGAAGTAAAGCATTTAAACTCCTCAGACGTGATGTTCTGACTTGGTCAAATTTGTCTCATCAAGCTGAAAGCAGATTTAAATGTCAGTTTCATCTTTTTTCTCATGTGTCAATGATGTGCAATATCAATATCCTTGTCTTTAGGATGTGCTATATTTGTGCAATATTTACTCAAATAAGTGCAATTAGTTTTAAGGACCAGCCACTACACAGAAGACAGTAAACAAAAAAATAACTATACAAACTCTGGTATAAGAATTTCCTTCAGAATTCATAAAGTTTTTTCTTCTCTTCTGTTTTCTTCCCCAGTCACATGGAGAAAGATAGAAGCTCTCAGCTCTCTCATCATTTCTGACTGCAGGACCTGCTGCTGCCTTGTATTGAATATTTGCTTGAAAGGTTATCAGCAAGACTTCATGTCAGCTGTATAGATGCAGGACCGAGTTTATCTACTGAGGTACAACTCAACACTTTTTCTGTAAATTGCTCTTCAGTTACAAATGCAGGTTGAGGTTCATGGTCCACTAACACAAAAATATATACTGAATTATATTATGTATCATTTTCATGAAAAACAAACATTTATGGTATTTTATTTCGTTTTACAAATGATTATTTAGTCAGGAGGTGGTTATAAAGGAGATGTAATTAAACTGAATTCATCCTGGCTGTCACCAGCTGTATTGAAACATACTGTATGTTACTGCAGATACATACCTGTAGTTTGTCATAAAACTCAGTTACCCACAATACTTTGTGTACAATTTATGGCTTAGTATTGTCAAACAAAACACACAAAACACTCTCTGACTAGCTACAATGATCATTATGTTTGTGAACTTATTGCCATAATTTTACCAGGTCATCAAAGCATCCTCCAGTGTCATCATATTCCAGAAGTGTAACCTACCCGGAGTGAAACCAAACCATCCTTAACTCTCAAATGACATGTTTGTTTTCTATTGTCATTGATATTTTTGGACAGATACTCATACTACATCTGTCACATTTCATTACCATCATTTCTGCAGCTGACTTTCATGAAGTTCAGCAGCTAACTGACCCAGAGTTGGTATTAGGCAACTCAAGGAAATATACTGTTCATATGAGAATACATTGTGCAACTTTTAATTAACCCAAGTGAAGACAAAACAGACAGGTGTGGAAATCTGAGAAATCTGAGAGAGGTTCAGGAAATGTACCGATCCCTTCTTCAGTGGAACCCCCCTCCCCCAAAAAACAACACCTGATGAATGTGGGTGTGTGAGAGATGTGAATGAGGAAATATAACCTAAACATGACTCAGTGACAGTATGAAGAAATTCAGTTCAGCAGTTGGACAGGAGACACCTACTGTATATATTTGAGTCAACCTTGATCTGAATCCACTGCATCACAGACATTTGAAGTGAGAGCTTCAAGTTGTTTTGCTGAAGAACAAACCAACATTTTCTCTGTTGAAAGATGAGCAAAATGGCTGTTAATGCAAAGGTAAGAAAGGGGGAAGTCACTATATATTGCAGTCATGCATGGCAGCATAGAGATGATCACAATATTGATACGTTAAGATAGAGAGAGGATCTACAGCAGGTCTGTGTCTCTGGACATTGAATAGATTATGATGTATATGTCACTCACTTTTTCTCACTTTTTCATTCTACAGATGGCAGGAGAAAAGGACTGTTCCATCCCTTCCTTCAACAGAGACACCTTCCTACAATGTAAGTCACCTCTAACACACACACACACACACACACACACACACACACACACACTAAGATATGTTTCATCACCTGGTTAAGTGCATCTGAGACAAATAATGGAACAAATTGCATTTATGGAGCGTAATTGAACTGTACATTAACTTTTATACGATTGGTGTGATTGATCTGCCCGTTGTGTTTTTCTCCTCCCATCAGATTGGGTGGATCTGACTCTGGACCCTGACACAGCTAACTCCAAACTCAAGGTGTTTGAGAACAAAAAAGGAGTGGAGCGGGTCGATGTTCCCCAAAACAAAGACGGGAACCCCAAAAGATTCCTTCATTTCCCCGAGCTGCTGTGTGAACAGGGTCTGACTGGGAAGAACTACTGGGAGATAATATGGGAGGGACCTCAGGGGGTTGGAATAGCAGTCTCCTATGAAATAATCCCGAGGGATACTGACGGTGATGAGTGTAGATTTGGCCGTAACACTTACTCCTGGAGTTTAGAGGCCATTGTGGTGCGTGAGTTCATGCATGATAATGTCCGCAACGATAAGATTACTACCCCCATCTGCTCCTTCAATAACAGAGTAGGAGTGTACCTAGACACCGAGGCAGGCATCCTGCAGTACTTCAGTGTCACCCCTGATCTGGAGGACATGACCCTCCTGTATGAGGCACCACGATCTGAGGAAAAATTCACAGAGGCTCTTTTTCCAGGGTTTTGGATAGTTGATGACACAAAGATGACCCTTTGCCCCAAAGAGTTCCCAAAGAGCTGTGCTTAATGTTGAGGGTCACTGTAATGAAAAAGAGGAAATCATATCCTAAGTCTTGGGTGTTAAGACTAAATTGTGTGTGTTGCAGAAAATGATGCTGAGACAAGTTAAAATGTAGTTTTTGACCCTGAATCTACATACAAAGTAGCTCTGTGTGTCTTTGGCCTGCATAGTGAAATACAAACTTAAGAACAGAATATTTTCATTTCTGGTGATTTGCTTTTATTCTACGTATTAGGTGAAATTTACAGTTGTCATATCTGTGTCAGTTCTATGTTGTCACTAAATGATCTTTCATGCTTGTTTTCAGGTTAAAGTGATGTGTATTAACTTTAAACTGTTACTCAAATTGAAATGATGCTTTTTATTGATGTGGAAAAGAATCTGAATGCATGTGTTCAAATAAATCACCTTTTCTGGAAACACTTGTTGTCTAATGTTTTTTATTAATAATAATAATGTTAATAATAATAATATTAATCGATTTCTCCATGGTTCCACAAATTGAATTTGTGTCTGTCACTTCTGGGTACAGCAGAATGTGTTGGCTGCTTTTTTTTTTTTTTTTTGACCCTGAACTCAACACCGCCCTGCCCGCTGTGACAGTCAGGCGGTGGAGGTAGAGAGAGAGAGAGAGAGAGAGAGAGAGAGAGAGTTGTTGGCAGTTACACATTTAGTTTGGCAGCAGGTGTATTTAGAGGCTAAATGACTGAGCAGCAAGATGGATGGTGGAAAAAAGAGGAAGAGTGGAGCAGAGAGGGAGAGAGAGAAAAAAAAAGAAAGGCGCTTGCAGGAGATGCCGCAAAGATGAACGTAACTAATGTTACTGATGTGTCATCATTATCCTTTGTCAGTGCTAAAGCAGCAAAAAAACTGGACAATCAATAATAAAAGTGGTTGTTCCCTTTCTAATTTCCTCAAAAACATCGATGGCATAATTGGCATATCTAGTTAATGGGATGAATATTATTGGAAAATTGATTTGTTTTGGTGAAAATCTCAGTCAGTGAGTTCATACTTTGAGCTCATAATTTAAAATTATTGAGACAACACAACGTCTTCTGTCACTATTCAGGCTGCTGTCATTTGTTGAAACTTAAAGATCTGTTATTTAATGTTTGTGTTGGTTAAAGGGCTTTTTTAACCTTTGTTGGGTAACTGTGGGTAAGTGTATATCAGTAAACTGAGGAGGGTATTGTGCTTTTGCTCTGTTCTTTGAATAGATGGAGAAAGTTGTTAATTGTATTATATTGGTACATTAAAAGATATGATGTGCTGTATTATTGCTTTTTTTCTTTTTGAAGGTGGAGAGAGTAGCATTGGTGCCACAGTAGCACAGAAGTCCTCTACTACAGAGCAACCTGCAGCTACAAGACATTTTCTATATTGTTAGTGTATTAGTTGTTTATTTAGCTATTTATTATGTAATGTAGCTGACACTGTTGTGTACACACATGCAAAAACAGCTGAGTTAGCTGCTGCTAAGCTAACAATTGCATTGGAAAGGATCACACATTGGCGAGATCAATCATGTCTGAGTCTAAATGTAAACAAGACAAAAGGTATGTTTTTCTCTAAAACTATGGTACAACCTCCTAACGCTGATATTCTCATCAAAGGTGAAAAGATTGACATAGTTACTGATTTGAAATATCTTGGTGTGACACTGGATCCAAATTTAAACTTTAAGAAACATGTTTAAAAAACAGTTAAAACCATAAAATACAACTTAGCAAATTTGAGACATGTTAGAAACTGTCTCTCTTTGGACGCAGCCAAGATATTTATGCAGCTATGATTCTTTCCCAGATGTCTTATTGCATCACATGTTGGGGGCAGGCTGGAGAAACAGACATAAAACCTTTCGGATTTCGTGTATCAAATGCTACACTTAAATCAGGAAGAACAGAGCAGATACTTTATTAGCATCAGTGCTAATTCTCAGATCACTAACTTGAGAGCAGTTTCTGTGCTGTGATTGGCTCTGAAACCAGATTGAAATTTCTCCGGGACATTGTTCTCATTTAGAAAATTGTTTAGTTGGTTGAAGACAACTTTTTCTAGTATCTTGCTTAGAAAGAGGAGGTTTGATATGGGTCAGTAATTGCTTAGAACTCCACAATCTAAGTTAGGTTTCTTCAGTAGAGGTTTCACAACAGCAGTTTTGAAATGATCAGGATCAAGGGATGTATTAATGACATTCATGACTGTGTTTGAAATACTATTGAAGACCTTCTTAATGAGTGCAGATGGAACTGGGTCAAGGCAACAGCTGGAAGATTTACCTGTAGCTACAATCCTTCAAACTTCTGAGTTTGAGATGTTAGAAAATGTTCTCATTGTTGCCTGCTGTTCACAAGGTTGCCTGCAAAGGTCACCAGGAGGCTTGGGTAAGAAGATCAGAGGCAGGGGCAGGGTTCAATAATCTATTGATGGTAGATAACAGTATTCTGGGATTTCTGTTGTTTTCTGAGATGATCTTGGAAAAATAAGCCCTTCTCATAGTGCGTACAATGTTATTATAGGTAGGGATGAGGAATTTCTCCATCTCCTTTCCACTGCTCTACAAGACCTCCTCAGCTTGCTGATAGTGCTGTCTATCCATGATGATGTCTTTACACAAGGCTTCCTTTTGACCTTGAGTGGTGCCACCTTATTTAGGGAATTTTTGATCTTTTGGTTATGGGCAGCAATCATTTTTGTCAGGCGAGCAGTTCACACTATATGGATCAAAAGTACTTACAAGCTCAGCAAACTCATTTTCTGCAGCATCATCTAAGCTCCGCTTTTGCACCGTGAAATCTTTTGTGGTTGTAGTTACAGATAAGACACACAGTAGTGATCAGAGACAGGGATATGAGACACATTGTCAATGGTTAACCCTTTTGATACTACCAGATCAAGTATATTATATATATTATACAGATCAAGGACTTGAAGGTGGAGACTGCAAACTGCTCTCATCACTCTTGTGTTTTATGTGAACACTAACATTCATTTTCTGTCATACAAACATTTACAGCAATACAAACTACAGTTCTATTTTCAGGAGTGACTTTAATGGATACAAAAAGTGAAAACATATAGCTTTCAATTCCCACAGACCCACAAGACAGCAATGCTAATGTGAAATGAGATTGTATTGGTAAAGAGTGGTACAGTTTAAGACATGAACGCCTTGAAGCTGTAACAGTAAAACAGGAAAAGACATTTATTGAATCCATAGAGCTGAAACAGATACAAAAACATCAAATCACAAAAAAAATGTTGAATATGATGATCAGTAGAATTAAGTTATGAGCGGTACAATTTGTTTAGGTTCTTAAATTTACGGTTTTATTCAGAAAAAGAAGTAATTTAAAGCTATACATCTGTGTACATTGTTTTTTATGTAACAGTGCAAAAATATTTTTTCATTTGTCCAAATACTTTCTGTAATTCCACTTTAATGCCACAATTCCCTAAACTTTCCTCCAAGAAGTCTCAGGTCCTCTGGGACTTCTTGCACTGCTGTTTAGGGCAGATCGTCAGCTTGGTCCCTTCACACAACCAAAACCCTGGATAAAGAGGAGCACTGGGCTTAAATTTTGGTGCCTCATACAGGAGGACCATCTCCTCCCTATCAGGGGTGACACCGTAGTACTGCAGGGTACCTGCCTCAACATCTAGGTACACTCCTATTATGTTGTAGTAGGAGGAGATGGGGGTCTTCCAATCATTGTACAAGAAATCACGCTGCACACCATCCTGAAACCTCCAGGATTGAGGGTTGCATCCAAATCTACACTCATCACCAGCAGTGTCCCTGCGGACTGTGTCATAGGAGACTGCAATTCGTGCCCCCTTAGCCCCAACCCATTCTATTTCCCAGTAGCTCTTCCTAGTCAGACCCTCTTTACACAGCACCTGGGGTACATAGCGGAATCTTTTGAGGCTCTCATCATGGGTTTGGGTAACATCGGTCAACTCCACTTTTTTGTTCTTCTCAGACAGCTTGAGTTTGGAGTAAGCTGTGTCAGGGTCCAGAGTCAGATCTACCCAAACTGATGGGAGGAGAGAAGCACAACGAGCAGATCAATCACACCACTCTTATAAAAGATAATGTACAGTTTATCACGTTCCATGCATGAAATTTATAATTTAATTATTTGTCTCAGATTCACTTAATAATTGGCCAAAACAATATTTAATTTAGTTCCTCGCACATTCTTTCCATTGTTCATCTTATTGTCCCGCAGGGGAAAATTCAGCTTGCAGCAAGGGAACGATAACAACCAGCGGTGCAAACATATTGTGTGCAAATTAACCTTGTTTAATGCCTGCAGAATAAATGGTAACTCGTATCTGTTGCATTTTGCTCTTGGTCAGCCGGAGCTCTGGCCTGAAGGTATAGAGGAGGTTCAGCTCTATAAAGCCGGGGTGCTCTGGGTTTTCTAAAACTGATCTAGTGATTAAAAATGTCCGACAGGGCGCATTTTACTGGCCACATGAACAATGTTGCTCAGCCATTTTTTGTTTTGTACATTTGGGCTTTTATACCAACAAACCAGTGCAAAGTGGGGCTGTCACTTTTTATTTGAAATTCAAACATTCCTTCAAAAATGGGAAAGAATTTAATATTCAAACTGTAATGACATGTTCGAATTCAAAATTTATATATAAATGCAACAGACCGTCTGAAGTAGTTTGCCTTGTGATCCGGCAGAGGGCGCTCTAGAAATAGGGGACACCATTCATGAGACGCAAGCTCTCCTTGCAGACAGTAACCCACTGCTTTGGTGGAGAGTCACTTTGTTCGAACTTGATGTTTGGAAAAAGTGACAGTCCTAGTGCAGGGTATAGGACTGGATAGGACTGACTCTATTAAAGATTAATTAAATAGTCCCATCAACTGCAACAAATTGCATCTATTCAATTCAACTTGTCAAAAATAGAGCCAAGACACTTTTAGTTGTTAACACTTTCCACTCTGCAGCTTTGACAGCGGTGTGTGAAGTCTTTAGAATCTTTAGCATGAGACTTCATGCTGAATTGTGTGTGTGTGTGTGTGTGTGTGTGTGTGTGTGTGTGTGTGTGTATGTGTGTGTTAGAGGTGACTTACATTGTAGGTACCACTCTCTGTTATAGGAAGGGATGGACCTGTCTTTCTTTTCTGCTGTCACCTGTAGAATGAAAAAGTGAATGATTTATGAGGTCAAGTCCTGAATAAAACAAACCAAAGTGCTTCTACACTTCATTAAACACATTGTCACACACAGCAACATGAGACATACATCATAATCTATTCAATGTCCAGAGACACAGACCTGCTGTAGATCCTCTCTCTATCTGCTCATCTAGTCTCACAGTTACAAATGTCATATTTAGCTGAAAAAATACATTGAAATATCTTCCAACCTCATTTGGTTACAAATCGTCCCATGAAAGTCAACTTAACGTATCAATATTGTGATCATCTCTATGCTGCCATGCATGACTGCAATATATAGTGACTTCCCCCTTTCTTACCTTTGCATTAACAGCCATTTTGCTCATCTTTCAACAGAGAAAATGTTGGTTTGTTCTTCAGCAAAACAACTTGAAGCTCTCACTTCAAATGTCTGTGATGCAGTGGATTCAGATCAAGGTTGACTCAAATATATACAGTAGGTGTTTCCTGTCCAACTGCTGAACTGAATTTCTTCATACTGTCACTGAGTCATGTTTAGGTTATATGTCCTCAGGTGTTGTTTGATGGTTTCTACTGAAAAAGGGATCGGTACATTTTCTGAACCTCTCCCAGATTTCCACACCTGTCTGTTTTGATTGATCACAGCAGCTGTTGAAGCTGTCAGATGACATATATGTTTTCTATTGTAATTGATATTTTTGGACAATTTTACTGAATAATAGCCCAGAAACGTGACCACTCAAACACTGGCCTTTTGTCAAACTAAGCAGTGAGCCAACAGCAGCATTATAGGCTTATATTTACATTTATGGATATATATATTTTTTATTGGCAAGACTAATGAATTTTTGATGCCAAGATATTCTTGTTCTTCAGCCTGTTTGTCTTCTCACATAGTTGCCATATTGTCTTTAATGGAGACTTTGAAAAGTTGTGTTTTTGTCTGTGTAGCTTATAAAGTGATTAAAAATTTGCAACCCAATTTTTGGTGATTAAACTGGTTATATTTTCCTAAAATATAATGATAATGCATTTGATTGTAGCCCATTATTGAATGAATGACAGTCTTACATACACATACACACCTTATTCAAGGTAAGGTATTATTGAATGTTAGATGAAAAAATGTCCTCACCAAGTGATCTGCTGCCCATAGTGGAGCTCATGTGAAGCTACTGTCAGCTAATCTGTGGGCAGAACCCTGTTACTTTATATATGTTCAATAAGTCCAAATGTTGTAAACACATGGTGCATTGTTATTATGACAAGAAAATTCGTCCCTTTCATACATGACACAGAAGACCTTTCCTTACTGGGCCGTTCAAACACCACAGGCCTACGTCATCAAATCACCCAGAAGACGTTAAAAATCCTTTTTTCCAAAGATCTACAGAATGACAGTCTGAGTTAAACACACCGCAACACATTTCAAATATGTTACTCAGACAAATAAGAAACATGGACTGTCTGTAATTCAAAGCTAGCTACACACATCAGAACAAAATGAATCAGTTTGTGTAGATTTTGTAGAAATTGATTTTCATGAAATAGCTTTGTGTGCCAGAAGGCCAAAGTGTCCCAGTTGAATATGTGGCTGTAGGAGGGGAAACAGTGTTGGATATAGTTTTAAAGTGTGTTGTTGGTTGATCCAGGGCCAGGAGTATAAATCGTCTTCTCTTCTTGGTTGATAGATATTATGTTATGATATGATGATATGATATTATTTCATCTAACATTCAATAATACCTTACCTTGAATAAGGTGTGTATGTGTATGTAAGACTGTCATTCATTCAATAATGGGCTACAATCAAATGCATTATCATTATATTTTAGGAAAATATAACCAGTTTAATCACCAAAAATTGGTTTGCAAATTTTTAATCACTTTATAAGCTACACAGACAAAAACACAACTTTTCAAATTCTCCATTAAAGACAATATGGCAACTATGTGAGAAGACAAACAGGCTGAAGAACAAGAATATCTTGGCATCAAAAATTCATTAGTCTTGCCAATAAAAAATATATATATATATCCATAAATGTAAATATAAGCCTATAATGCTGCTGTTGGCTCACTGCTTAGTTTGACAAAAGGCCAGTGTTTGAGTGCTCACGTTTCTGGGCTATTATTCAGTAAAATTGTCCAAAAATATCAATTACAATAGAAAACATATATATATCATCTGACAGCTTCAACAGCTGCTGGTGATCAATCAAAACAGACAGGTGTGGAAATCTGGGAGAGGTTCAGAAAATGTACCGATCCCTTTTTCAGTAGAAACCATCAAACAACACCTGAGGACATATAACCTAAACATGACTCAGTGACAGTATGAAGAAATACAGTTCAGCAGTTGGACAGGAAACACCTACTGTATATATTTGAGTCAACTTTGATCCTTGCGTTAAAAATCCTTTTTTCCAAAGATCTACAGAATAACAGTCTTAGTTAAACACGCTGCAACACATTTCAAATATGTTGCTCAGACAAATAAGAAACATGGACTGTCTGTAATTCAAAGCTAGCCACACATATCAGAACAAAATGAATCAGTTTGTGTAGATTTTGTAGAAACTGATATAAACTGAATAAACTTGGGGCCATGTTTGTGTCCCTGCTTGCACTAATAAATCTGGAGGTGAGCTGTCAGTCACCATGTTGCCAAGCCGACTGCTGGTCTAACGGCAAAGGGAGTAAAAAACAGTTGTGTAATCTAAATTTCACAGAGTGACAATAGTACTCTGTTGATACGTTGATTTTCAGTCCATCTTCAATCCGAAAAGGTCCAACTAACTCATCCGTAATGATAGCAGCCCATACCAGTACCCCTCCATGTCCATTAGTGATCCAGCCCCAGGCCCCTCCGTCTGGTCCATCAAGAGTCTCTCATTTCATCTGTCCATAAGACCTTTGAAAAATCTGTCTTCAGGTATTTCTTGCCTCAATCTTGACACTTCAACTTGTGAATCTTATTCAGTAGTGGTCGTGTTTCAGCCTTCTTTACCTTGTTGGCCATGTCTCTGAGCACTTCACACTTTGTGCCTCTGGACACTCCGGGTAGGTTGCACTACTGGAATATGGTGGCACTGGTGAATAATGAGTTCCTGGTATCTTCACATTTAATTCTACTCAAGTTTTTTACAGTTACTTTGCGCCTTTTCTTCTCCATGTGTTTTTTGCAACCCTGTCAACTATATGCAACAAAACGTTTGATTGTCCGGTGGTTACGCCTCAATAGTTTAGCTATTTCAAGAGTGTTGCATCCATCTGAAAGGCATTTTACAATTTTTGAGCCTGAAAGGCTCAATGAAGGGAAGCCAGGAACAGTTTGGTCATTTGCAGCTTTCTGCAGAACAGGCAAGGTAAAAAGACAATGTCCTCCTTGCACTGAAGTCACTGTTCACAGCTTTGAGTGTGTAACTGTTGCAGCCTTCATGGCTGTGGAGGTTTTGGTGGGCAGGTTTTTCCCTTGCAGGGTCAGACATATGCAGGATCGGTGATGTCTCATGCTAACTGCGTTCTTGACATGACACATGTTCAAAATGCATACAGTTGATGGTGTGATCCATTAATTGCCTGTTTCTGATCAGAAGTAAAGCATTTAAACTCCTCAAATGTGATGTTCTGACTTGGTCAAATTTGTCTCATCAAGCTGAAAGCAGATTTAAATGTCAGTTTCATCTTTTTTCTCATGTGTCGACGATGTGCAATATCAATATCCTTGTCTTTAGGATGTGCTATATTTGAGCAATATTTACTCAAATAAGTGCAATTAGTTTTAAGGACCAGCCACTACACAGAAGACAGTAAACAAAAAAATAACTATACAAACTCTGGTATAAGAATTTCCTTCAGAATTCATAAAGTTTTTTCTTCTCTTCTGTTTTCTTCCCCAGTCACATGGAGAAAGATAGAAGCTCTCAGCTCTCTCATCATTTCTGACTGCAGGACCTGCTGCTGCCTTGTATTGAATATTTGCTTGAAAGGTTATCAGCAAGACTTCATGTCAGCTGTATAGATGCAGGACCGAGTTTATCTACTGAGGTACAACTCAACACTTTTTCTGTAAATTGCTCTTCAGTTACAAATGCCGGTTGAGGTTCATGGTCCACTAACACAAAAATATATACTGAATTATATTATGTATAATTTTCATGAAAAACAAACATTTATGGTATTTTATTTCATTTTACAAATGATTATTTAGTCAGGAGGTGGTTATAAAGGAGATGTAATGAAACTGAATTCATCCTGGCTGTCACCAGCTGTATTGAAACATACTGTATGTTAATGCAGATACATACCTGTAGTTTGTCATAAAACTCAGTTACCCACAATACTTTGTGTACAATTTATGGCTTAGTATTGTCAAACAAAACACACAACACACTCTCTGACTAGCTACAATGATCATTATGTTTGTGAACTTATTGCCATAATTTTACCAGGTCATCAAAGCATCCTCCAGTGTCATCATATTCCAGAAGTGTAACCTACCCGGAGTGAAACCAAACCATCCTTAACTCTCAAATGACATGTTTGTTTTCTATTGTCATTGATATTTTTGGACAGATACTCATACTACATCTGTCACATTTCATTACCATCATTTCTGCAGCTGACTTTCATGAAGTTCAGCAGCTAACTGACCCAGAGTTGGTATTAGGCAACTCAAGGAAATATACTGTTCATATGAGAAAACATTGTGCAACTTTTCGTTAACCCAAGTGAAGACAAAACAGACAGGTGTGGAAATCTGAGAAATCTGAGAGAGGTTCAGGAAATGTACCGATCCCTTCTTCAGTGGAACCCCCTCCCCCAAAAAACAACACCTGATGAATGTGGGTGTGTGAGAGATGTGAATGAGGAAATATAACCTAAACATGACTCAGTGACAGTATGAAGAAACTCAGTTCAGCAGTTGGACAGGAGACACCTACTGTATATATTTGAGTCAACCTTGATCTGAATCCACTGCATCACAGACATTTGAAGTGAGAGCTTCAAGTTGTTTTGCTGAAGAACAAACCAACATTTTCTCTGTTGAAAGATGAGCAAAATGGCTGTTAATGCAAAGGTAAGAAAGGGGGAAGTCACTATATATTGCAGTCATGCATGGCAGCATAGAGATGATCACAATATTGATACGTTAAGTTGACTTTCATGGGACGATTTGTAACCAAATGAGGTTGGAAGATATTTCAATGTATTTTTTCAGCTAAATATGACATTTGTAACTGTGAAACTAGATGAGCAGATAGAGAGAGGATCTACAGCAGGTCTGTGTCTCTGGACATTGAATAGATTATGATGTATGTCTCATGTTGCTGTGTGTGACAGTGTGTGTAATGAAGTGTAGAAGCACTTTGGTTTGTTTTATTCAGGACTTGACCTCACAAATCATTCACTTTTTCATTCTACAGGTGGCAGCAGAAAAGAAAGACAGGTCCATCCCTTCCTATAACAGAGAGTGGTACCTACAATGTAAGTCACCTCTAACACACACATACACACACACACACACACACATTAACATATAGTTCATCATGAAGTCTCATGCAAAGGAACATGCAGAGAACCAGACAGAAATTGAATATTGTGGTTAAGTGCATCTGAGACAAATAATGGAAGAAATTGCATTTATGGAGCGTAATTGAACTGTACATTAACTTTTATACGATTGGTGTGATTGATCTGCCTGTTGTGTTTTTCTCCTCCCATTAGATTGGGTGGATCTGACTCTGGACCCTGACACAGCTAACTCCAAACTCAAGGTGTCTTTAGACAAAAAAGGAGTGGAGCGGGTTGATGTTCCCCAAAACAAAGACGGGAACCCCAAAAGATTCCTTCATTTCCCCGAGCTGCTGTGTGAACAGGGTCTGACTGGGAGGAACTACTGGGAGATAAAATGGGAGGGGCCTCAGGGGGTTGGAATAGCAGTCTCCTATGAAATAATCCCGAGGGATACTGACGGTGATGAGTGTAGACTTGGCCGTAACACTTACTCCTGGAGTTTAGAGGACATTGTGGTGCGTGAGTTCATGCATGATAACGTCCGCAACGATAAGATTACTACCCCCATCTGCTCCTTCAATAACAGAGTAGGAGTGTACCTAGACACCGAGGCAGGCATCCTGCAGTACTTCAGTGTCACCCCTGATCTGGAGGACATGACCCTCCTGTATGAGGCACCACGATCTGAGGAAAAATTCACAGAGGCTCTTTTTCCAGGGTTTTGGATAGTTGATGACACAAAGATGACCCTTTGCCCCAAAGAGCATTATAACTGTGCTTAATGTTGAGGGTCACTGTAATGAAAAGGAGAAAATTATATCCTAAGTCTTGGGTGTTAAGACTAAATTGTTTGTGTTGCAGAAAATGATGCTGAGACAAGTTAAAATGTAGTTTTTTACCCTGAATCTACATACAAAGTAGCTCTGTGTGTCTTTGGCCTGCATAGTGAAATACAAACTTAAGAACAGAATATTTTCATTTCTGGTGATTTGCTTCAATTCTACGTATTAGGTGAAATTTACAGTTGTCATATCTGTGTCAGTTCTATGTTGTCACTAAATGATCTTTCATGCTTGTTTTCAGGTTAAAGTGATGTGTATTAACTTTAAACTGTTACTCAAATTGAAATGATGCTTTTTATTGCTGTGGAAAAGAATCTGAATGCATGTGTTCAAATAAATCACCTTTTCTGGAAACACTTGTTGTCTAATGTTTTTTATTAATAATAATAATGTTAATAATAATAATATTAATCGATTTCTCCATGGTTCCACAAATTGAATTTGTGTCTGTCACTTCTGGGTACAGCAGAACGTGTTGGCTGCTTTTTTTTTTTTTTTTTTTTGACCCTGAACTCAACACCGCCCTGCCCGCTGTGACAGTCAGGCGGTGGAGGTAGAGAGAGAGAGAGAGAGAGAGAGAGAGAGAGAGTTGTTGGCAGTTCCACATTTAGTTTGGCAGCAGGTGTATTTAGAGGCTAAATGACTGAGCAGCAAGATGGATGGTGGAAAAAAGAGGAAGAGTGGAGCAGAGAGGGAGAGAGAGAAAAAAAAGAAAGGCGCTTGCAGGAGATGCCACAAAGATGAACGTAACTAATGTTACTGATGTGTCATCATTATCCTTTGTCAGTGCTAAAGCAGCAAAGAAACTGGACAATCAATAATAAAAGTGGTTGTTCCCTTTCTAATTTCCTCAAAAACATCGATGGCATAATTGGCATATCTAGTTAATGGGATGAATATTATTGGAAAATTGATTTGTTTTGGTGAAAATCTCAGTCAGTGAGTTCATACTTTGAGCTCATAATTTAAAATTATTGAGACAACACAACGTCTTCTGTCACTATTCAGGCTGCTGTCATTTGTTGAAACTTAAAGAACTGTTATTTAATGTTTGTGTTGGTTAAAGGGCTTTTTTAACCTTTGATGGGTAACTGTTAGTGTATATCAGTAAACTGAGGAGGGTATTGTGCTTTTGCTCTGTTCTTTGAATAGATGGAGAAAGTTGTTAATTGTATTATATTGGTACATTAAAAGATATGATGTGCTGTATTATTGCTTTTTTTCTTTTTGAAGGTGGAGAGAGTAGCATTGGTGCCACAGTAGCACAGAAGTCCTCTACTACAGAGCAACCTGCAGCTACAAGACATTTTCTAAATTGTTAGTGTATTAGTTGTTTATTTAGCTATTTATTATGTAATGTAGCTGACACTGTTGTGTACACACATGCAAAAACAGCTGAGTTAGCTGCTGCTAAGCTAACAATTGCATTGGAAAGGATCACACATTGGCAAGATCAATCATGTCTGAGTCTAAATGTAAACAAGACAAAAGGTATGTTTTTCTCTAAAACTATGGTACAACCTCCTAACACTGATATTCTCATCAAAGGTGAAAAGATTGACATAGTTACTGATTTGAAATATCTTGGTGTGACACTGGATCCAAATTTAAACTTTAAGAAACATGTTTAAAAAACAGTTAAAACCATAAAATACAACTTAGCAAATTTGAGACATGTTAGAAACTGTCTCTCTTTGGACGCAGCCAAGATATTTATGCAGCTATGATTCTTTCCCAGATGTCTTATTGCATCACATGTTGGGGGCAGGCTGGAGAAACAGACATAAAACCGTTCGGATTTCGTGTATCAAATGCTACACTTAAATCAGGAAGAACAGAGCAGATACTTTATTAGCATCAGTGCTAATTCTCAGATCACTAACTTGAGAGTAGTTTCTGTGCTGTGATTGGCTCTGAAACCAGATTGAAATTTCTCCGGGACATTGTTCTCATTTAGAAAATTGTTTAGTTGGTTGAAGACAACTTTTTCTAGTATCTTGCTTAGAAAGGGGAGGTTTGATATGGGTCAGTAATTGCTTAGAACTCCACAATCTAAGTTAGGTTTCTTCAGTAGAGGTTTCACAACAGCAGTTTTGAAATGATCAGGATCAAGGGATGTATTAATGACATTCATGACTGTGTTTGAAATACTATTGAAGACCTTCTTAATGAGTGCAGATGGAACTGGGTCAAGACAACAGCTGGAAGATTTACTTGTAGCTACAATCCTTCAAACTTCTGAGTTTGAGATGTTAGAAAATGTTCTCATTGTTGCCTGCTGTTCACAAGGTTGCCTGCAGAGGTCACCAGGAGGCTTGGGTAAGAAGATCAGAGGCAGGGGCAGGGTTCAACAATCTATTGATGGTAGATAACAGTATTCTGGGATTTCTGTTGTTTTCTGAGATGAACTTGGAAAAATAAGCCCTTCTCATAGTGCGTACAATGTTATTATAGGTAGGGATGAGGAATTTCTCCATCTCCTTTCCACTGCTCTACAAGACCTCCTCAGCTTGCTGATAGTGCTGTCTATCCATGATGATGTCTTTACACAAGGCTTCCTTTTGACCTTGAGTGGTGCCACCTTATTTAGGGAATTTTTGATCTTTTGGTTATGGGCAGCAATCATTTTTGTCAGGCGAGCAGTTCACACTATATGGATCAAAAGTACTTACAAGCTCAGCAAACTCATTTTCTGCAGCATCATCTAAGCTCCGCTTTTGCACCGTGAAATCTTTTGTGGTTGTAGTTACAGATAAGACACACAGTAGTGATCAGAGACAGGGATATGAGACACATTGTCAATGGTTAACCCTTTTGATACTACCAGATCAAGTATATTATATATATTATACAGATCAAGGACTTGAAGGTGGAGACTGCAAACTGCTCTCATCACTCTTGTGTTTTATGTGAACACTAACATTCATTTTCTGTCATACAAACATTTACAGCAATACAAACTACAGTTCTATTTTCAGGAGTGACTTTAATGGATACAAAAAGTGAAAACATATAGCTTTCAATTCCCACAGACCCACAAGACAGCAATGCTAATGTGAAATGAGATTGTATTGGTAAAGAGTGGTACAGTTTAAGACATGAACACCTTGAAGCTGTAACAGTAAAACAGGAAAAGACATTTATTGAATCCATAGAGCTGAAACAGATACAAAAACATCAAATCACAAAAAAAATGTTGAATATGATGATCAGTAGAATTAAGTTATGAGCGGTACAATTTGTTTAGGTTCTTAAATTTACGGTTTTATTCAGAAAAAGAAGTAATTTAAAGCTATACATCTGTGTACATTGTTTTTTATGTAACAGTGCAAAAATATTTTTTCATTTGTCCAAATACTTTCTGTAATTCCACTTTAATGCCAAAATTCCCTAAACTTTCCTCCAAGAAGTCTCAGGTCCTCTGGGACTTCTTGCACTGCTGTTTAGGGCAGATCGTCAGCTTGGTCCCTTCACACAACCAAAACCCTGGATAAAGAGGAGCACTGGGCTTAAATTTTGGTGCCTCATACAGGAGGACCATCTCCTCCCTATCAGGGGTGACACCGTAGTACTGCAGGGTACCTGCCTCAACATCTAGGTACACTCCTATTATGTTGTAGTAGGAGGAGATGGGGGTCTTCCAATCATTGTACAAGAAATCACGTTGCACACCATCCTGAAACCTCCAGGATTGAGGGTTGCATCCAAATCTACACTCATCACCAGCAGTGTCCCTGCGGACTGTGTCATAGGAGACTGCAATTCCAGCCCCCTTAGCCCCAACCCATTCTATTTCCCAGTAGCTCTTCCTAGTCAGACCCTCTTTACACAGCACCTGGGGTACATAGCGGAATCTTTTGAGGCTCTCATCATGGGTTTGGGTAACATCGGTCAACTCCACTTTTTTGTTCTTCTCAGACAGCTTGAGTTTGGAGTAAGCTGTGTCAGGGTCCAGAGTCAGATCTACCCAAACTGATGGGAGGAGAGAAGCACAACGAGCAGATCAATCACACCACTCTTGTAGAAGTTAATGTACAGTTTATCACGTTCCATACATGACATCTATAATTTAATATTTGTCTCAGATTCACTTAACTATTGGCCAAAACAATATTTAATTTAGTTCTGTGCACATTCTTTCCATTGTTCATCTTATTGTCCCGCAGGGAAAAATTCAGCTTGCAGCAAGGGAACGATAACAACCAGCGGTGCAAACATATTGTGTGCAAATTAACCTTGTTTAATGCCTGCAGAATAAATGGTAACTCGTATCTGTTGCATTTTGCTCTTGGTCAGCCGGAGCTCTGGCCTGAAGGTATAGAGGAGGTTCAGCTCTATAAAGCCAGGGTGCTCTGGGTTTTCTAAAACTGATCTAGTGATTAAAAATGTCCGACAGGGCGCATTTTACTGGCCACATGAACAATGTTGCTCAGCCATTTTTTGTTTTGTACATTTGGGCTTTTATACCAACAAACCAGTGCAAAGTGGGGCTGTCACTTTTTATTTGAAATTCAAACATTCCTTCAAAAATGGGAAAGAATTTAATATTCAAACTGTAATGACATGTTCGAATTCAAAATTTATATATAAATGCAACAGACCGTCTGAAGTAGTTTGCCTTGTGATCCGGCAGAGGGCGCTCTAGAAATAGGGGACACCATTCATGAGACGCAAGCTCTCCTTGCAGACAGTAACCCACTGCTTTGGTGGAGAGTCACTTTGTTCGAACTTGATGTTTGGAAAAAGTGACAGTCCTAGTGCAGGGTATAGGACTGGATAGGACTGACTCTATTAAAGATTAATTAAATAGTCCCATCAACTGCAACAAATTGCATCTATTCAATTCAACTTGTCAAAAATAGAGCCAAGACACTTTTAGTTGTTAACACTTTCCACTCTGCAGCTTTGACAGCTGTGTGTGAAGTCTTTAGAATCTTTAGCATGAGACTTCATGCTGAATTGTGTGTGTGTGTGTGTGTGTGTGTGTGTGTGTGTGTGTGTGTGTGTGTGTGTGTGTGTGTGTGTGTGTGTGTGTGTGTGTGTTGAGGTGACTTACATTGTAGGTACCACTCTCTGTCATGGGAAGGGATGGACCTGTCTTTCTTTTCTGCTGTCACCTGTAGAATGAAAAAGTGAATGATTTGTGAGGTCAAGTCCTGAATAAAACAAACCAAAGTGCTTCTACACTTCATTACACACATTGTCACACACAGCAACATGAGACATACATCATAATCTATTCAATGTCCAGAGACACAGACCTGCTGTAGATCTTCTCTCTATCTGCTCATCTAGTCTCACAGTTACAAATGTCATATTTAGCTGAAAAAATACATTGAAATATCTTCCAACCTCATTTGGTTACAAATCGTCCCATGAAAGTCAACTTAACGTATCAATATTGTGATCATCTCTATGCTGCCATGCATGACTGCAATATATAGTGACTTCCCCCTTTCTTACCTTTGCATTAACAGCCATTTTGCTCATCTTTCAACAGAGAAAATGTTGGTTTGTTCTTCAGCAAAACAACTTGAAGCTCTCACTTCAAATGTCTGTGATGCAGTGGATTCAGATCAAGGTTGACTCAAATATATACAGTAGGTGTTTCCTGTCCAACTGCTGAACTGAATTTCTTCATACTGTCACTGAGTCATGTTTAGGTTATATGTCCTCAGGTGTTGTTTGATGGTTTCTACTGAAAAAGGGATCGGTACATTTTCTGAACCTCTCCCAGATTTCCACACCTGTCTGTTTTGATTGATCACCAGCAGCTGTTGAAGCTGTCAGATGACATATATGTTTTCTATTGTAATTGATATTTTTGGACAATTTTACTGAATAATAGCCCAGAAACGTGACCACTCAAACACTGGCCTTTTGTCAAACTAAGCAGTGAGCCAACAGCAGCATTATAGGCTTATATTTACATTTATGGATATATATATATATTTTTTATTGGCAAGACTAATGAATTTTTGATGCCAAGATATTCTTGTTCTTCAGCCTGTTTGTCTTCTCACATAGTTGCCATATTGTCTTTAATGGAGACTTTGAAAAGTTGTGTTTTTGTCTGTGTAGCTTATAAAGTGATTAAAAATTTGCAACCCAATTTTTGGTGATTAAACTGGTTATATTTTCCTAAAATATAATGATAATGCATTTGATTGTAGTCCATTATTGAATGAATGACAGTCTTACATACACATACACACCTTATTCAAGGTAAGAATTATTGAATGTTAGATGAAATAATATCATATCATCATATCATAACACAATATCTATCAACCAAGAAGAGAAGACGATTTATACTCCTGGCCCTGGATCAACCAACAACACACTTTAAAACTATATTCAACACTGTTTCCCCTCCTACAGCCACATATTCAACTGGGACACTTTGGCCTTCTGGCACACAAAGCTATTTCATGAAAATCAGTTTCTACAAAATCTACACAAACTGATTCATTTTGTTCTGATGTGTGTAGCTAGCTTTGAATTACAGACAGTCCATGTTTCTTATTTGTCTGAGTAACATATTTTAAATGTGTTGCGATGTGTTTAACTCAGACTGTCATTCTGTAGATCTTTGGAAAAAAGGATTTTTAACGTCTTCTGGGTGATTTGATGACGTAGGCCTGTGGTGTTTGAACGGCCCAGTAAGGAAAGGTCTTCTGTGTCATGTATGAAAGGGACGAATTTTCTTGTCATAATAACAATGCACCATGTGTTTACAACATTTGGACTTATTGAACATATATAAAGTAACAGGGTTCTGCCCACAGATTAGCTGACAGTAGCTTCACATGAGCTCCACTATGGGCAGCAGATCACTTGGTGAGGACATTTTTTCATCTAACATTCAATAATACCTTACCTTGAATAAGGTGTGTATGTGTATGTAAGACTGTCATTCATTCAATAATGGGCTACAATCAAATGCATTATCATTATATTTTAGGAAAATATAACCAGTTTAATCACCAAAAATTGGGTTGCAAATTTTTAATCACTTTATAAGCTACACAGACAAAAACACAACTTTTCAAAGTCTCCATTAAAGACAATATGGCAACTATGTGAGAAGACAAACAGGCTGAAGAACAAGAATATCTTGGCATCAAAAATTCATTAGTCTTGCCAATAAAAAATATATATATCCATAAATGTAAATATAAGCCTATAATGCTGCTGTTGGCTCACTGCTTAGTTTGACAAAAGGCCAGTGTTTGAGTGCTCACGTTTCTGGGCTATTATTCAGTAAAATTGTCCAAAAATATCAATTACAATAGAAAACATATATGTCATCTGAAAGCTTCAACAGCTGCTGGTGATCAATCAAAACAGACAGGTGTGGAAATCTGGGAGAGGTTCAGAAAATGTACCGATCCCTTTTTCAGTAGAAACCATCAAACAACACCTGAGGACGTATAACCTAAACATGACTCAGTGACAGTATGAAGAAATTCAGTTCAGCAGTTGGACAGGAAACACCTACTGTATATATTTGAGTCAACTTTGATCCTTGCGTTAAAAATCCTTTTTTCCAAAGATCTACAGAATAACAGTCTTAGTTAAACACTCTGCAACACATTTCAAATATGTTGCTCAGACAAATAAGAAACACGGACTGCCTGTAATTCAAAGCTAGCTACACACATTAGAACAAAATGAATCAGTTTGTGTAGATTTTGTAGAAACTGATATAAACTGAATAAACTTGGGGCCATGTTTGTGTCCCTGCTTGCACTAATAACTCTGGAGGTGAGCTGTCAGTCACCATGTTGCCAAGCCAACTGCTGGTCTAACGGCAAAGGGAGTAAAAAACAGTTGTGTAATCTAAATTTCACAGAGTGACAATAGTACTCTGTTGATACGTTGATTTTCAGTCCATCTTCAATCCGAAAAGGTCCAACTAACTCATCCGTAATGATAGCAGCCCATACCAGTACCCCTCCATGTCCAATAGTGATCCAGCCCCAGGCCCCTCCGTCTGGTCCATCAAGAGTCTCTCATTTCATCTGTCCATAAGACCTTTGAAAAATCTGTCTTCAGGTATTTCTTGCCTCAATCTTGACACTTCAACTTGTGAATCTTATTCAGTAGTGGTCGTGTTTCAGCCTTCTTTACCTTGTTGGCCATGTCTCTGAGCACTTCACACTTTGTGCTTCTGGACACTCCGGGTAGGTTGCACTACTGGAATATGGTGGCACTGGTGAATAATGAGTTCCTGGTATCTTCACATTTAATTCTACACAAGTTTTTTACAGTTACTTTGCGCCTTTTCTTCTCCATGTGTTTTTTGCAACCCTGTTGACTATATGCAACAAAACGTTTGATTGTCCGGTGGTTACGCCTCAAAAGCCAGGAACAGTTTGGTCATTTGCAGCTTTCTGCAGAACAGGCAAGGTAAAAAGACAATGTCCTCCTTGCACTGAAGTCACTGTTCACAGCTTTGAGTGTGTAACTGTTGCATCCTTCATGGCTGTGGAGGTTTTGGTGGGCAGGTTTTTCCCTTGCAGGGTCAGACATATGCAGGATCAGTGATGTCTCATGCTAACTGCGTTCTTGACATGACACATGTTCAAAATGCATACAGTTGATGGTGTGATCCATTAATTGCCTGTTTCTGATCAGAAGTAAAGCATTTAAACTCCTCAAACGTGATGTTCTGACTTGGTCAAATTTGTCTCATCAAGCTGAAAGCAGGTTTAAATGTCAGTTTCATCTTTTTTCTCATGTGTCAATGATGTGCAATATCAATATCCTTGTCTTTAGGATGTGCTATATTTGTGCAATATTTACTCAAATAAGTGCAATTAGTTTTAAGGACCAGCCACTACACAGAAGACAGTAAACAAAAAAAAAACTATACAAACTCTGGTATAAGAATTTCCTTCAGAATACTGAATTATATTATGTATCATTTTCATGAAAAACAAACATTTATGGTATTTTATTTCGTTTTACAAATGATTATTTAGTCAGGAGGTGGTTATAAAGGAGATGTAATGAAACTGAATTCATCCTGGCTGTCACCAGCTGTACTGAAACATACTGTATGTTACTGCAGATACATACCTGTTGTTGTAAAACACACAACACACTCTCTGACTAGCTACAATGATCATTATGTTTGTGAACTTATTGCCATAATTTTACCAGTTCATCAAAGCATCCTCCAGTGTCACCATATTCCAGAAGTGCAACCTACCCGGAGTGAAACCAAACCATCCTTAACTCTCAAATGACATGTTTGTTTTCTATTGTCATTGATATTTTTGGACAGATACTCATACTACATCTGTCACATTTCATTACCATAATTTCTGCAGCTGACTTTCATGAAGTTCAGCAGCTAACTGACCCAGAGTTGGTATTAGGCAACTCAAGGAAATATACTGTTCACATGAGAATACATTGTGCAACTTTTAATTAACCCAAGTGAAGACAAAACAGACAGGTGTGGAAATCTGAGAAATCTGAGAGAGGTTCAGGAAATGTACCGATCCCTTCTTCAGTGGAACCCCCCTCCCCCAAAAAACAACACCTGATGAATGTGGGTGTGTGAGAGATGTGAATGAGGAAATATAAGGATTTTTAATGCAAGGATCAAAGTTGACTCAAATATATATAGTAGGTGTCTCCTGTCCAACTGCTGAACTGAATTTATTCATACTGTCACTCAGTCATGTTTCAGTTATATTTCCTCATTCACATCTCTCACACCCACATTCACCAGGTGTTGTTTTTTGGGGAGGGGGGGTCCACTGAAGAAGGGATCAGTACATTTCCTGAACCTCATTTGAGAGCTAAGGATGGTTTGGTTTCATACCTGTACATGCATATTTTTATACGCTCCTCGCGGGTCATAGACAAGAAGGGAAAGCCCTCATATTTACTGGTGTATTAGAGCCCCCATGCACCGTAAACCCAACGATGCTCCTGCTACAAGTAAGGGGACAGGGCCCAACCAGGCCTCAGCAGATTAAGAACAAATTAAGCAACGAAATGTAAAATATTGAAGCTTAAAAATGACACATATGTTTTCTATTGTAATGGATATTTTTGGATAAGTATAAATATACGTATATAAGTATAAATATAAGCCTATAATGCTGCTGTTGGCTCACTGCTTAGTTTGACAAAAGGCCAGTGTTTGAGTGCTCACGTTTCTGGGCTATTATTCAGTAAAATTGTCCAAAAATATCAATTACAATAGAAAACATATATGTCATCTGACAGCTTCAACAGCTGCTGGTGATCAATCAAAACAGACAGGTGTGGAAATCTGGGAGAGGTTCAGAAAATGTACCGATCCCTTTTTCAGTAGAAACCATCAAACAACACCTGAGGACATATAACCTAAACATGACTCAGTGACAGTATGAAGAAATTCAGCTCAGCAGTTGGACAGGAGACACCTACTGTATATATTTGAGTCAACCTTGATCTGAATCCACTGCATCACAGACATTTGAAGTGAGAGCTTCAAGTTGTTTTGCTGAAGAACAAACCAACATTTTCTCTGTTGAAAGATGAGCAAAATGGCTGTTAATGCAAAGGTAAGAAAGGGGGAAGTCACTATATATTGCAGTCATGCATGGCAGCATAGAGATGATCACAATATTGATACGTTAAGATAGAGAGAGGATCTACAGCAGGTCTGTGTCTCTGGACATTGAATAGATTATGATGTATGTCTCATGTTGCTGTGTGTGACAGTGTGTGTAATGAAGTGTAGAAGCACTTTGGTTTGTTTTATTCAGGACTTGACCTCACAAATCATTCACTTTTTCATTCTACAGGTGGCAGCAGAAAAGAAAGACAGGTCCATCCCTTCCCATGACAGAGAGTGGTACCTACAATGTAAGTCACCTCAACACACACACACACACACACACACACACACACACACACACACACACTAAGATATGTTTCATCACCTGGTTAAGTGCATCTGAGACAAATAATGGAACAAATTGCATTTATGGAGCATAATTGAACTGTACATTACCTTTTATACGATTGGTGTGATTGATCTGCCTGTTGTGTTTTTCTCCTCCCATCAGATTGGGTGGATCTGACTCTGGACCCTGACACAGCTAACTCCAAACTCAAGGTGTCTTTAGACAAAAAAGGAGTGGAGCGGGTTGATGTTCCCCAAAACAAAGACGGGAACCCCAAAAGATTCCTTCATTTCCCTGAGCTGCTGTGTGAACAGGGTCTGACTGGGAAGAACTACTGGGAGATAAAATGGGAGGGACCTCAGGGGGTTGGAATAGCAGTCTCCTATGAAATAATCCCGAGGGATACTGACGGTGATGAGTGTAGACTTGGCCGTAACACTTACTCCTGGAGTTTAGAGGACATTGTGGTGCGTGAGTTCATGCATGATAATGTCCGCAACGATAAGATTACTACCCCCATCTGCTCCTTCAATAACAGAGTAGGAGTGTACCTAGACACCGAGGCAGGCATCCTGCAGTACTTCAGTGTCACCCCTGATCTGGAGGACATGACCCTCCTGTATGAGGCACCACGATCTGAGGAAAAATTCACAGAGGCTCTTTTTCCAGGGTTTTGGATAGTTAATGACACAAAGATGACCCTTTGCGCCAAAGAGCATTACAACTGTGCTTAATGTTGAGGGTCACTGTAATGAAAAGGAGAAAATCATATCCTAAGTCTTGGGTGTTAAGACTAAATTGTGTGTGTTGCAGAAAATGATGCTGAGACAAGTTAAAATGTAGTTTTTGACCCTGAATCTACATACAAAGTAGCTCTGTGTGTCTTTGGCCTGCATAGTGAAATACAAACTTAAGAACAGAATATTTTCATTTCTGGTGATTTGCTTTTATTCTACGTATTAGGTGAAATTTACAGTTGTCATATCTGTGTCAGTTCTATGTTGTCACTAAATGATCTTTCATGCTTGTTTTCAGGTTAAAGTGATGTGTATTAACTTTAAACTGTTACTCAAATTGAAATGATGCTTTTTATTGATGTGGAAAAGAATCTGAATGCATGTGTTCAAATAAATCACCTTTTCTGGAAACACTTGTTGTCTAATGTTTTTTATTAATAATAATAATGTTAATAATAATAATATTAATCGATTTCTCCATGGTTCCACAAATTGAATTTGTGTCTGTCACTTCTGGGTACAGCAGAACATGTTGGCTGCTTTTTTTTTTTTTTTTTGACCCTGAACTCAACACCGCCCTGCCCGCTGTGACAGTCAGGCGGTGGAGGTAGAGAGAGAGAGAGAGAGAGAGAGAGAGAGAGAGAGAGAGTTGTTGGCAGTTACACATTTAGTTTGGCAGCAGGTGTATTTAGAGGCTAAATGACTGAGCAGCAAGATGGATGGTGGAAAAAAGAGGAAGAGTGGAGCAGAGAGGGAGAGAGAGAAAAAAAAGAAAGGCGCTTGCAGGAGATGCCGCAAAGATGAACGTAACTAATGTTACTGATGTGTCATCATTATCCTTTGTCAGTGCTAAAGCAGCAAAGAAACTGGACAATCAATAATAAAAGTGGTTGTTCCCTTTCTAATTTCCTCAAAAACATCGATGGCATAATTGGCATATCTAGTTAATGGGATGAATATTATTGGAAAATTGAACATTTTAGATTATTCTCAAATTTGTGCATAGTTTATAAAATGTTTGGCAGGATTTTAACCAATACAAACAAAAGAGATCACATTACCCCACTGCTTGCATCACTGTCTATAAAGCCTTACATAACTATTTGGTGGAACTGTTAACAACTCATAGACATCTGAAATGTGACCGCAACTACACACTGCTTTTTGTAAGACGTTGGATGGACGTTGGACTGGTTTTAATGGTGTTTTATCTTTGTTTAATTCTTTCTTGCTTTTATTGCCTTGTGAGGCACCGTGTAACATATGTTACTTCCACTCCACTACATGTCAGAGGGAAATATTGTACTTTCTACTCCACTACATTTATTTGACAGCTTTAGTTACTTTTCACATGAAGATTTGACACAATGGATAATATAACAAGCTTTTAAAATACAACACATTGTTAAAGATGAAACCAGTGGTTTCCAACCTTTTTGGCTTTTGACGTCTTACAAAAAGCAGTGTGTAGTCGGGGTCACATTTCACATGTCTATGAGTTGTTAACAGCTCCACCAAATAGTGATTTTTCCTTCGGCTCTTTAACTCGTGACCACATGCCAGTCTGCAGCTGGAGACCCCTCTGTGTGTGTGTGTGTGTGTGTGTGTGTGTGTGTGTGTGTGTGTGTGTGTGTGTGTGTGTGTGTGTGTGTGTGTGTGTGTGTGTGTGTGTGTGTAGCAGGGCAGATTAAAGTGTAGGTTATAGTTTGTCTTTTACATTTTTTACAGCCAGAAAGCAACAAAGAACGTGTCGCTGTTCCAAGAATGAAAACAAAGACAGATGAAGATTTATTTCATTACAAAGTGACACATTTAGAGAACAAATTACCAGGAAATCAAACTCATTTACTTACGGTATCTGTGGACAACAACAGTTGTCGTGGAGCTGCAACGACTAGTTGATTAATTGATGGCCAGAAAATAAATCAGTAACTATTTTGATAATCGATTAATTGTTTAAATCATGTTTTAAGCAAAATTTCCAAAAGTTTTCTGCAAAATACAGTTGCAATGTGTGTGTTGTATTTAGCTTGTTTTAATGTCACCTCTCTAATTTCTTTGATCTCTAACTTCATTTTTCATTTATTTCATTTAAAGAGTTCTTTCTACCTCTCAGTCTGTCTCTGTGCTGCTGGAACATGAATTCCTCCTTTGGGATCAATAAAGTTTTATTCTTCTCTGCTGCCTCCTAATGTCGTGTTTATTGCTTTTATATGTTGTCATATCTTTATTTTCAGATCAGCAATTCATCTAGACTTGTATACATGTCCACTTTAATTGTCTTTAATTCTAACAATAATAATAAGTTTGGTTTTAATTACTTTTACAGTTTGAATGTTCTGTAAAGCCCTTTGGACCTGCTGTGGAAAGTTTCCTTCCTGTAATTTATTTCCGGAACCAGTTTAAAACGCAGTCTGAGAGGCCGACCCAGCCCTCGAGGTGATTTATGAGGACTCCGTGTATCAAATGCTACACTTAAATCAGGAAGAACAGAGCAGATACTTTATTAGCATCAGTGCTAATTCTCAGATCACTAACTTGAGAGCAGTTTCTGTGCTGTGATTGGCTCTGAAACCAGATTGAAATTTCTCCGGGACATTGTTCTCATTTAGAAAATTGTTCAGTTGGTTGAAGACAACTTTTTCTAGTATCTTGCTTAGAAAGGGGAGGTTTGATATGGGTCAGTAATTGCTTAGAACTCCACAATCTAAGTTAGGTTTCTTCAGTAGAGGTTTCACAACAGCAGTTTTGAAATGATCAGGATCAAGGGATGTATTAATGACATTCATGACTGTGTTTGAAATACTATTGAAGACCTTCTTAATGAGTGCAGATGGAACTGGGTCAAGGCAACAGCTGGAAGATTTACTTGTAGCTACAATCCTTCAAACTTCTGAGTTTGAGATGTTAGAAAATGTTCTCATTGTTGCCTGCTGTTCACAAGGTTGCCTGCAGAGGTCACCAGGAGGCTTGGGTAAGAAGATCAGAGGCAGGGGCAGGGTTCAACAATCTATTGATGGTAGATAACAGTATTCTGGGATTTCTGTTGTTTTCTGAGATGATCTTGGAAAAATAAGCCCTTCTCATAGTGCGTACAATGTTATTATAGGTAGGGATGAGGAATTTCTCCATCTCCTTTCCATTGCTCTACAAGACCTCCTCAGCTTGCTGATAGTGCTGTCTATCCATGATGATGTCTTTACACAAGGCTTCCTTTTGACCTTGAGTGGTGCCACCTTATTTAGGGAATTTTTGATCTTTTGGTTATGGGCAGCAATCATTTTTGTCAGGCAAGCAGTTCACACTATATGCATCAAAAGTACTTACAAGCTCGGCAAACTCATTTTCTGCAGCATCATCTAAGCTCCGCTTTTGCACCGTGAAATCTTTTGTGGTTGTAGTTACAGATAAGACACACAGTAGTGATCAGAGACAGGGATATGAGACACATTGTCAATGGTTAACCCTTTTGATACTACCAGATCAAGTATATTATATATATTATACAGTATATATATATATATTATATATATTATACAGATCAAGGACTTGAAGGTGGAGACTGCAAACTGCTCTCATCACTCTTGTGTTTTATGTGAACACTAACATTCATTTTCTGTCATACAAACATTTACAGCAATACAAACTACAGTTCTATTTTCAGGAGTGACTTTAATGGATACAAAAAGTGAAAACATATAGCTTTCAATTCCCACAGACCCACAAGACAGCAATGCTAATGTGAAATGAGATTGTATTGGTAAAGAGTGGTACAGTTTAAGACATGAACGCCTTGAAGCTGTAACAGTAAAACAGGAAAAGACATTTATTGAATCCATAGAGCTGAAACAGATACAAAAACATCAAATCACAAAAAAAATGTTGAATATGATGATCAGTAGAATTAAGTTATGAGCAGTACAATTTGTTTAGGTTCTTAAATTTACGGTTTTATTCAGAAAAAGAAGTAATTTAAAGCTATACATCTGTGTACATTGTTTTTTATGTAACAGTGCAAAAATATTTTTTCATTTGTCCAAATACTTTCTGTAATTCCACTTTAATGCCACAATTCCCTAAACTTTCCTCCAAGAAGTCTCAGGTCCTCTGGGACTTCTTGCACTGCTGTTTAGGGCAGATCGTCAGCTTGGTCCCTTCACACAACCAAAACCCTGGATAAAGAGGAGCACTGGGCTTAAATTTTGGTGCCTCATACAGGAGGACCATCTCCTCCCTATCAGGGGTGACACCGTAGTACTGCAGGGTACCTGCCTCAACATCTAGGTACACTCCTATTATGTTGTAGTAGGAGGAGATGGGGGTCTTCCAATCATTGTACAAGAAATCACGCTGCACACCATCCTGAAACCTCCAGGATTGAGGGTTGCATCCAAATCTACACTCATCACCAGCAGTGTCCCTGCGGACTGTGTCATAGGAGACTGCAATTCCAGCCCCCTTAGCCCCAACCCATTCTATTTCCCAGTAGCTCTTCCTAGTCAGACCCTCTTTACACAGCACCTGGGGTACATAGCGGAATCTTTTGGGGCTCTTATCATGGGTTTGGGTAACATCGGTCAACTCCACTTTTTTGTTCTTCTCAGACAGCTTGAGTTTGGAGTAAGCTGTGTCAGGGTCCAGAGTCAGATCTACCCAATCTGATGGGAGGAGAGAAGCACAACGAGCAGATCAATCACACCACTCTTATAAAAGATAATGTACAGTTTATCACCTTCCATACATGACATCTATAATTTAATATTTGTCTCAGATTCACTTAATAATTGGTAAAAACAATATTTAATTTAGTTCCGTGCACAATCTTTCCATTGTTCATTTTATTGTCCCACAAGGGAAGATTCGGATTGTAACAAGGAATGATAACAACCATAGTAGACACAATGACAATAAAACAGTAAAGGAAATACTGCATCACAAAAAAGTACAATGAAAATTAATAAAAATGTCAATGAAAGCAGGGATGAACAAATGTCAGATGCAGTTTATATAAAGTAATAATAATATATGCAATAGCAATTAAGTCGGGCGTTCAGCTTATCAGTTTTACCTTGTTTTCTACATTTTTAGTTCAAAGCTATTGGAATTCTCTCCCGTTGTCTGTATTTTGTGTGTGTGTGTGTGTGTGTGTGTGTGTGTGTGTGTGTTTGTGTGTGTGTGTGTGTGTGTGTGTGTGTTTGTGTTGAGGTGACTTACATTGTAGGTACCACTCTCTGTCATGGGAAGGGATGGACCTGTCTTTCTTTTCTGCTGTCACCTGTAGAATGAAAAAGTGAATGATTTGTGAGGTCAAGTCCTGAATAAAACAAACCAAAGTGCTTCCACACTTCATTACACACACTGTCACACACAGCAACATGAGACATACATCATAATCTATTCAATGTCCAGAGACACAGACCTGCTGTAGATCCTCTCTCTATCTGCTCATCTAGTTTCACAGTTACAAATGTCATATTTAGCTGAAAAAATACATTGAAATATCTTCCAACCTCATTTGGTTACAAATCGTCCCATGAAAGTCAACTTAACGTATCAATATTGTGATCATCTCTATGCTGCCATGCATGACTACAATATATAGTGACTTCCCCCTTTCTTACCTTTGCATTAACAGCCATTTTGCTCATCTTTCAACAGAGAAAATGTTGGTTTGTTCTTCAGCAAAACAACTTGAAGCTCTCACTTCAAATGTCTGTGATGCAGTGGATTCAGATCAAGGTTGACTCAAATATATACAGTAGGTGTCTCCTGTCCAACTGCTGAACTGAATTTATTCATACTGTCACTGAGTCATGTTTAGGTTATATTTCCTCATTCACATCTCTCACACACCCACATTCATCAGGTGTTGTTTTTTGGGGAGGGGGGTTCCACTGAAGAAGGGATCGGTACATTTCCTGAACCTCTCTCAGATTTCTCAGATTTCCACACCTGTCTGTTTTGTCTTCACTTGGATTAATTAAAAGTTGCACAATGTATTCTCATATGAACAGTATATTTCCTTGAGTTGCCTAATACCAACTCTGGGTCAGTTAGCTGCTGAACTTCATGAAAGTCAGCTGCAGAAATGATGGTAATGAAATGTGACAGATGTATTTATTCATCTAGTCGGGAATCAGAGAGTACCTGTCCAAAAATATCAATGACAATAGAAAACAAACATGTCATTTGAAAGCTAAGGATGGTTTGGTTTCATACCTGTACATGCATATTTTTATTTTGACTACAGCGTTCCTTGCGGGTCATAGACAAGAAGGGAAAGCCCTCATATTTACTGGTGTATTAGAGCCCCCATGCACCGTAAACCCAACGATGCCCCTAGTACAACTAAGGGGACGGGGCCCAACCAGGCCTCAGCAGATTAAGAACAAATTAAAGCTGTAAGCAGCGTTGAACGGGCCCTCGCACCTTCACGCACGTCAGGCATGTTTGATAAGGCCGGGACTCTTATCAAACACCAAAGTTTGGTGCAGACTGGAGCATTTACAATAAAGTTATAGGAACTACCTCTGTCATGGCGAAACATCAAATCTCAACAGTGTGAGGATGAGAATTTTCTGCAGAGTGAGACATGGCTGCCTTGCTCACACCTGTGTCATCAAAATGATGCAAGTTTTGGGCCCATTCACTTTAATTTCAATAAATAAATTGAAAACTTTTGACGAGTTTGTGTGTAAAACAAATTAATTTTCTAATTTTCATCAAGTCTATTTTTAGAAAAGTAAAGACTTTTAATCCACATGACCTGGTCATAGTTTGATTGACATGTGTACTGTCATGTGTGTAGAGACAACAAGTAACTGCAGCTGGACACAGAAAAATACTCATATATTTGAATGGAGAGTGTGAGCGAAC
Organism: Thunnus maccoyii; assembly: GCF_910596095.1. NCBI lineage: Eukaryota > Metazoa > Chordata > Actinopteri > Scombriformes > Scombridae > Thunnus > Thunnus maccoyii. The sequence goes on along the minus strand of NC_056548.1, from coordinate 1,486,086 downwards.
TGCTAGGTGCTCGGGCCCTAGTAAAGGAAAAACTGCAGTACAGAGCTACAAACTGTAGTTTAGATTTCATTTTTCTGCAGCACTTTATCAATAAACTGTCACCCTCACTCCATTTTTTCCCTTCCTCTCATAGGTCATCCCCACTACTGAATTATACATATAAGACCTATAATTATTGTAAAATAAATGATAATAACACCAAACTTTATACAAAGTTTTAACAATGTTTTTTCAGCACAGTGTCATAAGTCATGTATTAAAGCTGATAACATTAACGCCCTTGGAGGAGATAGCGTTTGTTCGGGAGCCAAAATTGAGAAAAAGTCTTATTTTGAAAGGCTAATTGCAGACTTCCTGTTGGATTTAGGTCAGGGGTGTCAGTATATGATTTGTAGGTCTTGATGAGATGAATAAGTTGGTTTTGGTTTGATCTTTCTATGACATTCCTACAGGCCGTGGCGGCCATTTTTGTTACATAGGTGGCGCTAGAGAGCACATTTTGGTGCTTTGAGGATTAATTTTTATATTTTATCAAATTTTTCACCAGACCCGATGTGTGTGCCAAATTCGGTGAGTTTTTGATCATGTTTAGGGGGTCAAATTTAGGTCTGAAGTGGCGGAATAAAAAGAAAGAAACAAACAAACAAACACACGAAATACACCTTCGGTGCTCAGGCCCTAATTAAGCAACCAAATGCAAAATATTGAAGCTTAAAAATGACATATATGTTTTCTATAAAAAATGTTTTCCTTATAAAATATATATCCGTAAGTGTAAATATAAACCTATAATGCTGCTGTTGGCTCACTGCTTAGTTTGACAAAAGGCCAGTGTTTGAGTGGTCACGTTTCTAGGCTATTATTCAATAAAATTATCCAAAAATATCAATTACAATAGAAAACATATATGTCATTTTTAAGCTTCAATATTTTGCATTTCGTTGCTTAATTTGTTCTTAATCTGCTGAGGCCTGGTTGGGCCCTGTCTCCTTACTTGTACTAGGAGCATTGTTGGGTTTACGGTGCATGGGGGCTCTAATACACCAGTAAATATGAGGGCTTTCCCTTCTTGTCTATGACCCGCGAGGAGCGTACAAAAATATGCATGTACAGGTATGAAACCAAACCATCCTTAGCTCTCAAATGACATGTTTGTTTTCTATTGTCATTGATATTTTTGGACAGATATTCTCTGATTCCCGACTAAATGAATAAATACATCTGTCACATTTCATTACCATCATTTCTGCAGCTGACTTTCATGAAGTTCAGCAGCTAACTGACCCAGAGTTGGTATTAGGCAACTCAAGGAAACATACTGTTCATATGAGAAAACATTGTGCAACTTTTAATTAACCCAAGTGAAGACAAAACAGACAGGTGTGGAAATCTGAGAAATCTGAGATATCTGAGAGAGGTTCAGGAAATGTACCGATCCCTTCTTCAGTGGAACCCCCTCCCCAAAAAACAACACCTGATGAATGTGGGTACATGATAGATGTGAATGAGGAAATATAACTAAAACATGACTCAGTGACAGTATGAATATGGCAACTATGTGAGAAGACAAACAGGCTGAAGAACAAGAATATCTTGGCATCAAAAATTCATTAGTCTTGCCGATAAAAACAAACATATATATCCATAAATGTAAATATAAGCCTATAATGCTGCTGTTGGCTCACTGCTTAGTTTGACAAAAGGCCAGTGTTTGAGTTGTCACGTTTCTGGGCTATTATTCAGTAAAATTGTCCAAAAATATCAATTACAATAGAAAACATATATGTCATCTGACAGCTTCAACAGCTGCTGGTGATCAATCAAAACAGACAGGTGTGGAAATCTGGGAGAGGTTCAGAAAATGTACCGATCCCTTTTTCAGTAGAAACCATCAAACAACACCTGAGGACATATAACCTAAACATGACTCAGTGACAGTATGAAGAAATTCAGTTCAGCAGTTGGACAGGAAACACCTACTGTATATATTTGAGTCAACTTTGATCCTTGCGTTAAAAATCCTTTTTTCCAAAGATCTACAGAATAACAGCCTTAGTTAAAGACGCTGCAACACATTTCAAATATGTTGCTCAGACAAATAAGAAACACGGACTGTCTGTAATTCAAAGCTAGCCACACACATCAGAACAAAATGAATCAGTTTGTGTAGATTTTGTAGAAACTGATATAAACTGAATAAACTTGGGGCCATGTTTGTGTCCCTGCTTGCACTAATAAATCTGGAGGTGAGCTGTCAGTCACCATGTTGCCAAGCCGACTGCTGGTCTAACGGCAAAGGGAGTAAAAAACAGTTGTGTAATCTAAATTTCACAGAGTGACAATAGTACTCTGTTGATACGTTGATTTTCAGTCCATCTTCAATCCGAAAAGGTCCAACTAACTCATCCGTAATGATAGCAGCCCATACCAGTACCCCTCCATGTCCATTAGTGATCCAGCCCCAGGCCCCTCCGTCTGGTCCATCAAGAGTCTCTCATTTCATCTGTCCATAAGACCTTTGAAAAATCTGTCTTCAGGTATTTCTTGCCTCAATCTTGACACTTCAACTTGTGAATCTTATTCAGTAGTGGTCGTGTTTCAGCCTTCTTTACCTTGTTGGCCATGTCTCTGAGCACCTCACACTTTGTGCTTCTGGACACTCCGGGTAGGTTGCACTACTGGAATATGGTGGCACTGGTGAATAATGAGTTCCTGGTATCTTCACATTTAATTCTACTCAAGTTTTTTACAGTTACTTTGCGCCTTTTCTTCTCCATGTGTTTTTTGCAACCTGTGTCAACTATATGCAGCAAAACGTTTGATTGTCCGGTGGTTACGCCTCAATAGTTTAGCTATTTCAAGAGTGTTGCATCCATCTGAAAGGCATTTTACAATTTTTGAGCCTGAAAGGCTCAATGAAGGGAAGCCAGGAACAGTTTGGTCATTTGCAGCTTTCTGCAGAACAGGCAAGGTAAAAAGACAATGTCCTCCTTGCACTGAAGTCACTGTTCACAGCTTTGAGTGTGTAACTGTTGCAGCCTTCATGGCTGTGGAGGTTTTGGTGGGCAGGTTTTTCCCTTGCAGGGTCAGACATATGCAGGATCGGTGATGTCTCATGCTAACTGCGTTCTTGACATGACACATGTTCAAAATGCATACAGTTGATGGTGTGATCCATTAATTGCCTGTTTCTGATCAGAAGTAAAGCATTTAAACTCCTCAAACGTGATGTTCTGACTTGGTCAAATTTGTCTCATCAAGCTGAAAGCAGATTTAAATGTCAGTTTCATCTTTTTTCTCATGTGTCAATGATGTGCAATATCAATATCCTTGTCTTTAGGATGTGCTATATTTGAGCAATATTTACTCAAATAAGTGCAATTAGTTTTAAGGACCACCCACTACACAGAAGACAGTAAACAAAAAAATAACTATACAAACTCTGGTATAAGAATTTCCTTCAGAATTCATAAAGTTTTTTCTTCTCTTCTGTTTTCTTCCCCAGTCACATGGAGAAAGATAGAAGCTCTCAGCTCTCTCATCATTTCTGACTGCAGGACCTGCTGCTGCCTTGTATTGAATATTTGCTTGAAAGGTTATCAGCAAGACTTCATGTCAGCTGTATAGATGCAGGACCGAGTTTATCTACTGAGGTACAACTCAACACTTTTTCTGTAAATTGCTCTTCAGTTACAAATGCCGGTTGAGGTTCATGGTCCACTAACACAAAAATATATACTGAATTATATTATGTATAATTTTCATGAAAAACAAACATTTATGGTATTTTATTTCGTTTTACAAATGATTATTTAGTCAGGAGGTGGTTATAAAGGAGATGTAATGAAACTGAATTCATCCTGGCTGTCACCAGCTGTATTGAAACATACTGTATGTTAATGCAGATACATACCTGTAGTTTGTCATAAAACTCAGTTACCCACAATACTTTGTGTACAATTTATGGCTTAGTATTGTCAAACAAAACACACAACACACTCTCTGACTAGCTACAATGATCATTATGTTTGTGAACTTATTGCCATAATTTTACCAGGTCATCAAAGCATCCTCCAGTGTCACCATATTCCAGAAGTGTAACCTACCCGGAGTGAAACCAAACCATCCTTAACTCTCAAATGACATGTTTGTTTTCTATTGTCATTGATATTTTTGGACAGATACTCATACTACATCTGTCACATTTCATTACCATCATTTCTGCAGCTGACTTTCATGAAGTTCAGCAGCTAACTGACCCAGAGTTGGTATTAGGCAACTCAAGGAAATATACTGTTCATATGAGAATACATTGTGCAACTTTTAATTAATCCAAGTGAAGACAAAACAGACAGGTGTGGAAATCTGAGAAATCTGAGAGAGGTTCAGGAAATGTACCGATCCCTTCTTCAGTGGAACCCCCTCCCCCAAAAAACAACACCTGATGAATGTGGGTGTGTGAGAGATGTGAATGAGGAAATATAACCTAAACATGACTCAGTGACAGTATGAAGAAATTCAGTTCAGCAGTTGGACAGGAGACACCTACTGTATATATTTGAGTCAACCTTGATCTGAATCCACTGCATCACAGACATTTGAAGTGAGAGCTTCAAGTTGTTTTGCTGAAGAATAAACCAACATTTTCTCTGTTGAAAGATGAGCAAAATGGCTCTTAATGCAAAGGTAAGAAAGGGGGAAGTCACTATATATTGCAGTCATGCATGGCAGCATAGAGATGATCACAATGTTGATACGTTAAGTTGACTTTCATGGGACGATTTGTAACCAAATGAGGTTGGAAGATATTTCAATGTATTTTTTCAGCTAAATATGACATTTGTAACTGTGAGACTAGATGAGCAGATAGAGAGAGGATCTACAGCAGGTCTGTGTCTCTGGACATTGAATAGATTATGATGTATGTCTCATGTTGCTGTGTGTGACAGTGTGTGTAATGAAGTGTAGAAGCACTTTGGTTTGTTTTATTCAGGACTTGACCTCACAAATCATTCACTTTTTCATTCTACAGGTGGCAGCAGAAAAGAAAGACAGGTCCATCCCTTCCTATAACAGAGAGTGGTACCTACAATGTAAGTCACCTCAACACACACACACACACACACACATTAACATATAGTTCATCATGAAGTCTCATGCAAAGGAACATGCAGAGAACCAGACAGAAATTGAATATTGTGGTTAAGTGCATCTGAGACAAATAATGGAAGAAATTGCATTTATGGAACGTAATTGAACTGTACATTAACTTTTATACGATTGGTGTGATTGATCTGCCTGTTGTGTTTTTCTCCTCCCATCAGATTGGGTGGATCTGACTCTGGACCCTGACACAGCTAACTCCAAACTCAAGGTGTCTTTAGACAAAAAAGGAGTGGAGCGGGTTGATGTTCCCCAAAACAAAGACGGGAACCCCAAAAGATTCCTTAATTTCCCCGAGCTGCTGTGTGAACAGGGTCTGACTGGGAAGAACTACTGGGAGATAAAATGGGAGGGGCCTCAGGGGGTTGGAATAGCAGTCTCCTATGAAATAATCCCGAGGGATACTGACGGTGATGAGTGTAGACTTGGCCGTAACACTTACTCCTGGAGTTTAGAGGACATTGTGCAGCGTGAGTTCATGCATGATAATGTCCGCAACGATAAGATTACTACCCCCATCTGCTCCTTCAATAACAGAGTAGGAGTGTACCTAGACACCGAGGCAGGCATCCTGCAGTACTTCAGTGTCACCCCTGATCTGGAGGACATGACCCTCCTGTATGAGGCACCACGATCTGAGGAAAAATTCACAGAGGCTCTTTTTCCAGGGTTTTGGATAGTTAATGACACAAAGATGACCCTTTGCCCCAAAGAGCATTATAACTGTGCTTAATGTTGAGGGTCACTGTAATGAAAAGGAGAAAATCATATCCTAAGTCTTGGGTGTTAAGACTAAATTGTGTGTGTTGCAGAAAATGATGCTGAGACAAGTTAAAATGTAGTTTTTGACCCTGAATCTACATACAAAGTAGCTCTGTGTGTCTTTGGCCTGCATAGTGAAATACAAACTTAAGAACAGAATATTTTCATCTCTTGTGATTTGCTTCAATTCTACGTATTAGGTGAAAGACTTTTTGGAAATTTAAGGCTGTCATATCTGTGTCAGTTCTATGTTGTCACTAATTGATCTTTCATGCTTGTTTTCAGGTTAAAGTGATGTGTATTAACTTTAAACTGTTACTAAAATTGAAATGATGCTTTTTATTGATGCTGAAAAGAACCTGAATGCATGTGTTCAAATAAATCACCATTTCTGGAAACACTTGTTGTCTAATGTTTATTATTAATAATAATGTTAATAATAATAGTAGTGATAGTCGTTGGCTGTGTTGGGATAATCTGTATAAAGCACTAATATTCTACAGTTTGTTGTAAACTGTAGAATATTAACTGTTTGTAATAAACCCTTCCCTAAACTGCTTCTGTCTAAGTCTGTGTCCTGCATTTTGGATCCTAAATTGAGTAATTATAACAGTTTATTACTTTACATATATTGGGAAAAAAAACCCACACTGTTTTAGCATGTGTCACACTACTCTTTGAATTAATATTAAGCACTTGTTAAGATAGAGTTGTTAACAGCTCCACCAAATAGTGATTTTTCTCACATGCTTTCATTTCAATAAATGTTCAAATGATCCAATATTTCAGCAAAAATCAAAGATTAGAGAAAAAGTCCAAAAACTGAAAACAGATTTGTGTATCAGAACTTTGTTTTTTCTTCTTTCCTCTCCCATTAATCACCCCTCAGATTTATCTGCTGACCCTTTGGAGGTGCCCCACCCCTAGGTTGGGAACCACTGGACTAAACTAGCTAACTGTATATAAAGTAGTGTAAACTAGCTCCACCTCCAGCAGCTACAACAGTAACATGCTGCTCTAACACTGATGCTTCACTATTAATAATCTAATGATGTCATATGTAATAATATATCAGTCAGAGGGACCAAACCACTACTTTTACTGCAATACTTTATCTACATCAAGCTCATAATACTTGTAATGGAGTATTTTTATATTGCTGTATTCGTACTTTTACTGCAGTAAAGGATCTGAATACTTCTTCCACCACTGGGAGACTAAAATAGAGAAAAATTGAACAGAGTCTGGTCTGGTGGTTCAGACTCGCCTAGAAGTTAAATAGCAGTCGTCCACGAGGGGGCGCTAAACCGGAACACTGGGCGCAAACACACGAAGAAGAAGTGGCGGAAGCGGAAATGAGGCTCTTTTGTTTTCAAAGAGGGAAATTTAAAACTCGTCGACGTTAATCCAAAATAAACACAAACAAGCGGAATAAAAGCTCACAAAACGACACGAAAATGACCGCAAACTGACACTCTTCACACCCGAATGTAAAGTAGGTTTATTGACATTTTTCTGACAAATGTTTTGTCGTGTTATAAGTTTGTAAAAGATAAATTTAACTGATATTTTCTTCTGTGACGTTTGACGCAGAGAATCGTTTGAAGTTCATCAGCCGACAGAAAACGCAGCAAAAAATCACGTTAACGTTCATTTTTCTGCACAGTATTCTGTTTTATTTATTTGACATATGATCTATGGCAGATGAATATATATGTATACTATATTTTTGTCTCTTGGCCGGCGACCTGTTGATCATATTTTGTTCATATCTTATCTCTACTTTGCCATCTTTATGATATTCAGAGATTAATAAGAACATTAGACATTTGCTGAAGTTTTTTAATTGACCAGAGTTATATTTTCAACTCTAACTGTAAATTAACTTTACTGTAAATCAAAAGATAATTACGGAATACTGACAAATAAAAGATAACATCAGGAAACAGTTGTTATGATGTTGTTAACATTACAATAGTGAAAATATAAAGAAACACACAAAAAGACCAATAAACGAAACAAAACATGAAAATTATCAAAATAGATAAGAGCACTGCAAGGTAAAAATAAAATATTCAATTCAAACTTTATTAAGGACACAGCTCATGGGGATCCATAATACTAAAATATGTACTAATATACATTTATTTATTTGACTAATAAAGTCCAAAGAGAAGCCGTTTTCTGCTTTCTTGATTTTTATTAGCTACTTTATATACACTTTGTTATGTATGTATATTGGTGATGAACTGAAGACTGAAGCGATGCCTCAGTATATCTGACCTCTGACCCCGGTGGTTGTCGTCCTGCAGGGTCGCTTCACACCAACATGAGGAAGAAGGTGAAGGGGTCGCAGGGCGCCGGCGCCGACAGCAGCATCCTGGAGGAGTGTGAGTGGAGCTACAGACGTATTCAATATCTGCTTTTCACATTATTACTATAATTCATGTTTAAAGGTTCACTACGCAGGATTTATCAGTTGGTGTTTAGTTTAGTTTTAGTTTTTAGTTGGTTTTTCTCCATTTTTTTGCACCAAATTGCTTCAAAACTCAAATGTGACGACAGATTACACAACTATTGGTGCTTTAAGTAGATATTTTCAGTCCTGTAAATTTTTGAGGGAAAAAAAAAGAAATTATTATTGATAATGACCAAACAACAGGAAGAGAAATCAGAAGATATTAAGAATCACTTTAAAATATGATTATAATATTTATACGTTGATCATCTCTGTTTGTACCCATAAATATACATGGGAAAAGATTTTACAAGGAAAAATGAACTAAGGAATCTGGACAATATGTTTTTTGATGAAGATGCCAATTAATAAATATGATTGTGACATTCAGAGAGATTTCACCAAAAAGACCAAAACAGTATGAAGTCGGGAAAATAGTCACATGAAGAGCAGAAGTTTTACTCTGAGCTGCTTTAAATTGTTTGTTGAAATAAATTGTGTGTGCATGTGTGCGTGTGTGCGTGTGTGCGTGTGTGTGTGCGTGCAGGTTGTGCTCTGTGCAGACTCAGTGATGATGATCCGGCCATGTTTGGGGAAAAAGTCACACTCAAAGAGCATAAACTCTCCGTGCACTACTTCTGTTTGGTAAGTCTGTGTGTGCTTTTATACTTGTATATTCAGTGCTGTGCAAAAGTTTTAGGCACTTATAGTAAAGTGAGGAAGCCATAAATAGTTTTTATTGATCAGTTAACTTGATCCAAAGTTGAGTAAACAGCAGAAAGTAAATCTGTGGGCAGCTTTGTCTTTAAATCAGCAGCAGTTCTCCTCAGTGTTCCTGCATCTCGGAGAAGTCGCCACAGTTCTTCTTCTGTGTCTTCATGTTCATCCCAGACTGACTCCATGATGTTGAGATCAGAGACTGATGATAGATCTTTATGACTGTGGCTGGATGTTTGTTGTCCTGCTGCAGATGATCAGACGCCTCCTGATGGTTTATTTATTATGGAGAAGAATCTAAACATCTAAAGGGCATAAAACTTTTTGCACAGTTCTGTAAATATATTCCGTTTGTCACACAAACATAACAACAAACAGCTTCCTCAAGATTTAAGGAAACCTCGGTGAAAACCTGCAGGGTTCAGTGACTTTAGTTTGAAGGGATAAACTGGTTTTACAGGTGCAGTGAATCAGTGGTTTAGTAACTGGTGTCTCCCAGTATGAATGCAGTGATTTCAGGCAACACGGTTGAAAAGACCAAACACATTTATAATCATTTCTACACTTATTTACAACCGTAGCCTTACTTTTGATAGTTGCACATTATTTACTTATTGTTTGTTTATTTATTTATATGTTTCTACAGTTTTTAAAGTCAATTTAAGTAGATTAAGTTTTTGCCGCTGCACTAACAGTTTTTTTTTCTATCGCTGTTTCATCTCATATCAATAAAATCATTTTTAATTAATCAATCAATTAATCTGCCTGTTATTTTCTCAAATAATCGTTTTTTTTCTAAGAATGTGAGAAAGATATGACAAAAACCTGTTAGAATTTTCTAAAATCTTTTTTTTTTAAATACCAAAAGTCTAAAAATCTTAATCTTACTATCATATATGACATATAAAAACATTGAATAGTCACATGTCAGAAGCGGGAACCTGTGAAATTTTGGTATTTTTGCTGGAAAAATGATCAAATGAGTTGCAGATTGATTATCTGTTGATGGTAATGAAGAATTCTGCCCACAGTTACCTGAAAACAAATCTCATCCAGCATGAACACGAGCGATACTGTGACGTTATTTATCATAAATGTGTTCCAGCTGACGTCTTGTGGAGTTTACCAGCGAGGGGAAGAGAACGAAGGCGTGTTTGGTTTCCTGGTGGACGACATCAAACAGGAGAGTCGCCGTTCAGCCAGACTGGTGAGTGATTCGGTTTTATTCTCAAACTGAAGGGTGTGACAACGACGATTATGTACGTTTATCACATGACACATTGTGGGAGATGTTATAAAAATCTGTGTCAGACCGTCTGATATCAGTTTGTCAGATTGTGAGATGAACGTTGGTGAATCGTAAAGACACGACATCAGATCGTCCATCTGCAGCAAAGACACATAAACTTCTTCTTCTTTTGCCTCCATCTGTTTGTTCTTTGTGTATCCTGGACAAATGAAGGAGAACGAGTGTGTTTTCCTCTTAAATATTATTACAAAACTGCACTTACGCAGTCAACGTCACACCGACCAGTATGTTCTGTGTCATTTCATGTCGTATTCTGATTGGTCGGATTCCTAATTTCTGTCTGAAAGTCTCCAAATCTGCCGTCGGCGGGCGAGTCTCTCAGGACACAGTTTGGATCGACGACCACAGATTTCACCACGTTTCTCTCCCGATAGTAAAGTTTAGTCTCAGACAGCTCAGAATCCAGCGTGAAACGAGCTTTAGAGCAAACAAAAGATCATCTTCTTCCTCCAGATCACAACATGTTTAACTCACTTTAATGTAAAAGACGTCTGACTGACAAACAGCATCAGGCAGCAGTGACACGTGAAACCGAGGACTTTACACCACGAGACGCTCGCTGCACCATGACTTCCTCCTCCTGTCTTTACTGTGTCTTTACTGTGTCTTTACTGTCTGTTTACTGTGTGTTTACTGTGTGTTTACTGTCTGTTTACTGTCTGTTTACTGTCTGTTTACTGTGTCTTTACTGTCTGTTTACTGTCTGTTTACTGTGTCTTTACTGTCTGTTTACTGTGTGTTTACTGTCTGTTTACTGTGTGTTTACTGTGTGTTTACTGTGTCTTTACTGTCTGTTTACTGTCTGTTTACTGTGTGTTTACTGTGTCTTTACTGTCTGTTTACTGTCTGTTTACTGTCTGTTTACTGTGTGTTTACTGTGTCTTTACTGTCTGTTTACTGTCTGTTTACTGTGTGTTTACTGTGTGTTTACTGTGTCTTTACTGTCTGTTTACTGTCTGTTTACTGTGTGTTTACTGTCTGTTTACTGTCTGTTTACTGTGTCTTTACTGTCTGTTTACTGTCTGTTTACTGTGTCTTTACTGTGTCTTTACTGTGTCTTTACTGTCTGTTTACTGTCTGTTTACTGTTTGTTTACTGTGTGTTTACTGTGTGTTTACTGTGTCTTTACTGTCTGTTTACTGTCTGTTTACTGTCTGTTTACTGTGTGTTTACTGTGTCTTTACTGTCTGTTTACTGTCTGTTTACTGTGTGTTTACTGTGTGTTTACTGTGTCTTTACTGTCTGTTTACTGTCTGTTTACTGTGTGTTTACTGTGTGTTTACTGTGTCTTTACTGTCTGTTTACTGTCTGTTTACTGTCTGTTTACTGTGTGTTTACTGTGTGTTTACTGTGTCTTTACTGTCTGTTTACTGTCTGTTTACTGTTTGTTTACTGTGTGTTTACTGTGTGTTTACTGTGTCTTTACTGTCTGTTTACTGTCTGTTTACTGTCTGTTTACTGTCTGTTTACTGTGTCTTTACTGTCTGTTTACTGTCTGTTTACTGTGTCTTTACTGTTTGTTTACTGTTTGTTTACTGTGTCTTTACTGTCTGTTTACTGTCTGTTTACTGTGTCTTTACTGTCTGTTTACTGTGTGTTTACTGTGTGTTTACTGTCTGTTTACTGTCTGTTTACTGTCTGTTTACTGTGTCTTTACTGTTTGTTTACTGTGTGTTTACTGTGTGTTTACTGTCTGTTTACTGTGTCTTTACTGTCTGTTTACTGTCTGTTTACTGTCTGTTTACTGTGTCTTTACTGTTTGTTTACTGTCTGTTTACTGTGTCTTTACTGTCTGTTTACTGTCTGTTTACTGTCTGTTTACTGTTTGTTTACTGTGTCTTTACTGTCTGTTTACTGTCTGTTTACTGTGTCTTTACTGTCTGTTTACTGTCTGTTTACTGTTTGTTTACTGTGTCTTTACTGTCTGTTTACTGTCTGTTTACTGTGTCTTTACTGTCTGTTTACTGTCTGTTTACTGTTTGTTTACTGTGTCTTTACTGTCTGTTTACTGTCTGTTTACTGTCTGTTTACTGTGTGTTTACTGTCTGTTTACTGTCTGTTTACTGTGTGTTTACTGTCTGTTTACTGTCTGTTTACTGTGTCTTTACTGTCTGTTTACTGTCTGTTTACTGTGTCTTTACTGTCTGTTTACTGTCTGTTTACTGTCTGTTTACTGTGTGTTTACTGTGTCTTTACTGTCTGTTTACTGTCTGTTTACTGTGTGTTTACTGTCTGTTTACTGTCTGTTTACTGTGTCTTTACTGTCTGTTTACTGTCTGTTTACTGTGTGTTTACTGTGTCTTTACTGTCTGTTTACTGTCTGTTTACTGTGTGTTTACTGTCTGTTTACTGTCTGTTTACTGTGTGTTTACTGTGTCTTTACTGTCTGTTTACTGTGTCTTTACTGTCTGTTTACTGTGTCTTTACTGTCTGTTTACTGTCTGTTTACTGTGTGTTTACTGTCTGTTTACTGTCTGTTTACTGTGTGTTTACTGTGTGTTTACTGTCTGTTTACTGTGTGTTTACTGTGTGTTTACTGTCTGTTTACTGTGTGTTTACTGTCTGTTTACTGTGTGTTTACTGTGTCTTTACTGTTTGTTTACTGTGTGTTTACTGTTTGTTTACTGTCTGTTTACTGTGTCTTTACTGTCTGTTTACTGTGTGTTTACTGTGTGTTTACTGTCTGTTTACTGTCTGTTTACTGTCTGTTTACTGTGTCTTTACTGTTTGTTTACTGTGTGTTTACTGTGTGTTTACTGTCTGTTTACTGTGTCTTTACTGTCTGTTTACTGTCTGTTTACTGTCTGTTTACTGTGTCTTTACTGTTTGTTTACTGTCTGTTTACTGTGTCTTTACTGTCTGTTTACTGTCTGTTTACTGTCTGTTTACTGTTTGTTTACTGTGTCTTTACTGTCTGTTTACTGTCTGTTTACTGTGTCTTTACTGTCTGTTTACTGTCTGTTTACTGTTTGTTTACTGTGTCTTTACTGTCTGTTTACTGTCTGTTTACTGTCTGTTTACTGTGTGTTTACTGTCTGTTTACTGTCTGTTTACTGTGTGTTTACTGTCTGTTTACTGTCTGTTTACTGTGTCTTTACTGTCTGTTTACTGTCTGTTTACTGTGTCTTTACTGTGTCTTTACTGTGTCTTTACTGTCTGTTTACTGTCTGTTTACTGTTTGTTTACTGTGTGTTTACTGTGTGTTTACTGTGTCTTTACTGTCTGTTTACTGTCTGTTTACTGTCTGTTTACTGTGTGTTTACTGTGTCTTTACTGTCTGTTTACTGTCTGTTTACTGTGTGTTTACTGTGTGTTTACTGTGTCTTTACTGTCTGTTTACTGTCTGTTTACTGTGTGTTTACTGTGTGTTTACTGTGTCTTTACTGTCTGTTTACTGTCTGTTTACTGTCTGTTTACTGTGTGTTTACTGTGTGTTTACTGTGTCTTTACTGTCTGTTTACTGTCTGTTTACTGTTTGTTTACTGTGTGTTTACTGTGTGTTTACTGTGTCTTTACTGTCTGTTTACTGTCTGTTTACTGTCTGTTTACTGTGTCTTTACTGTCTGTTTACTGTCTGTTTACTGTGTCTTTACTGTTTGTTTACTGTCTGTTTACTGTGTCTTTACTGTCTGTTTACTGTCTGTTTACTGTGTCTTTACTGTCTGTTTACTGTCTGTTTACTGTCTGTTTACTGTTTGTTTACTGTGTCTTTACTGTCTGTTTACTGTCTGTTTACTGTGTCTTTACTGTCTGTTTACTGTCTGTTTACTGTTTGTTTACTGTGTCTTTACTGTCTGTTTACTGTCTGTTTACTGTGTCTTTACTGTCTGTTTACTGTCTGTTTACTGTTTGTTTACTGTGTCTTTACTGTCTGTTTACTGTCTGTTTACTGTCTGTTTACTGTGTGTTTACTGTCTGTTTACTGTCTGTTTACTGTGTGTTTACTGTCTGTTTACTGTCTGTTTACTGTGTCTTTACTGTCTGTTTACTGTCTGTTTACTGTGTCTTTACTGTCTGTTTACTGTCTGTTTACTGTCTGTTTACTGTGTGTTTACTGTGTCTTTACTGTCTGTTTACTGTCTGTTTACTGTGTGTTTACTGTCTGTTTACTGTCTGTTTACTGTGTCTTTACTGTCTGTTTACTGTCTGTTTACTGTGTGTTTACTGTGTCTTTACTGTCTGTTTACTGTCTGTTTACTGTGTGTTTACTGTCTGTTTACTGTCTGTTTACTGTGTGTTTACTGTGTCTTTACTGTCTGTTTACTGTGTCTTTACTGTCTGTTTACTGTGTCTTTACTGTCTGTTTACTGTCTGTTTACTGTGTGTTTACTGTCTGTTTACTGTGTGTTTACTGTGTGTTTACTGTGTGTTTACTGTCTGTTTACTGTGTGTTTACTGTGTGTTTACTGTCTGTTTACTGTGTGTTTACTGTCTGTTTACTGTGTGTTTACTGTGTCTTTACTGTTTGTTTACTGTGTGTTTACTGTTTGTTTACTGTCTGTTTACTGTGTCTTTACTGTCTGTTTACTGTGTGTTTACTGTCTGTTTACTGTCTGTTTACTGTCTGTTTACTGTGTCTTTACTGTTTGTTTACTGTGTGTTTACTGTGTGTTTACTGTCTGTTTACTGTGTCTTTACTGTCTGTTTACTGTCTGTTTACTGTCTGTTTACTGTGTCTTTACTGTTTGTTTACTGTCTGTTTACTGTGTCTTTACTGTCTGTTTACTGTCTGTTTACTGTCTGTTTACTGTTTGTTTACTGTGTCTTTACTGTCTGTTTACTGTCTGTTTACTGTGTCTTTACTGTCTGTTTACTGTCTGTTTACTGTTTGTTTACTGTGTCTTTACTGTCTGTTTACTGTCTGTTTACTGTGTCTTTACTGTCTGTTTACTGTCTGTTTACTGTTTGTTTACTGTGTCTTTACTGTCTGTTTACTGTCTGTTTACTGTCTGTTTACTGTGTGTTTACTGTCTGTTTACTGTCTGTTTACTGTGTGTTTACTGTCTGTTTACTGTCTGTTTACTGTGTCTTTACTGTCTGTTTACTGTCTGTTTACTGTGTCTTTACTGTCTGTTTACTGTCTGTTTACTGTCTGTTTACTGTGTGTTTACTGTGTCTTTACTGTCTGTTTACTGTGTGTTTACTGTCTGTTTACTGTCTGTTTACTGTGTCTTTACTGTCTGTTTACTGTCTGTTTACTGTGTGTTTACTGTCTGTTTACTGTCTGTTTACTGTGTGTTTACTGTGTCTTTACTGTCTGTTTACTGTGTCTTTACTGTCTGTTTACTGTGTCTTTACTGTCTGTTTACTGTCTGTTTACTGTGTGTTTACTGTCTGTTTACTGTCTGTTTACTGTGTGTTTACTGTGTGTTTACTGTCTGTTTACTGTGTGTTTACTGTGTGTTTACTGTCTGTTTACTGTGTGTTTACTGTCTGTTTACTGTGTGTTTACTGTGTCTTTACTGTTTGTTTACTGTGTGTTTACTGTTTGTTTACTGTCTGTTTACTGTGTCTTTACTGTCTGTTTACTGTGTGTTTACTGTGTGTTTACTGTCTGTTTACTGTCTGTTTACTGTCTGTTTACTGTGTCTTTACTGTTTGTTTACTGTGTGTTTACTGTGTGTTTACTGTCTGTTTACTGTCTGTTTACTGTCTGTTTACTGTGTCTTTACTGTTTGTTTACTGTCTGTTTACTGTGTCTTTACTGTTTGTTTACTGTCTGTTTACTGTGTCTTTACTGTCTGTTTACTGTGTCTTTACTGTTTGTTTACTGTCTGTTTACTGTCTGTTTACTGTGTCTTTACTGTCTGTTTACTGTCTGTTTACTGTGTCTTTACTGTTTGTTTACTGTCTGTTTACTGTGTCTTTACTGTTTGTTTACTGTCTGTTTACTGTCTGTTTACTGTGTCTTTACTGTCTGTTTACTGTGTCTTTACTGTCTGTTTACTGTGTCTTTACTGTTTGTTTACTGTCTGTTTACTGTGTCTTTACTGTCTGTTTACTGTCTGTTTACTGTGTCTTTACTGTTTGTTTACTGTGTCTTTACTGTCTGTTTACTGTGTCTTTACTGTCTGTTTACTGTCTGTTTACTGTCTGTTTACTGTCTGTTTACTGTGTCTTTACTGTCTGTTTACTGTGTCTTTACTGTTTGTTTACTGTCTGTTTACTGTGTCTTTACTGTCTGTTTACTGTCTGTTTACTGTGTCTTTACTGTCTGTTTACTGTGTCTTTACTGTCTGTTTACTGTGTCTTTACTGTTTGTTTACTGTCTGTTTACTGTGTCTTTACTGTCTGTTTACTGTGTCTTTACTGTTTGTTTACTGTCTGTTTACTGTGTCTTTACTGTCTGTTTACTGTCTGTTTACTGTCTGTTTACTGTGTCTTTACTGTCTGTTTACTGTGTCTTTACTGTCTGTTTACTGTGTCTTTACTGTCTGTTTACTGTGTCTTTACTGTTTGTTTACTGTCTGTTTACTGTGTCTTTACTGTGTGTCTAATGTGTGTCTACTGTGTGTTAACAGTGTGTCTACTGTGTGTTAACAGTGTGTCTACTGTGTGTTAACAGTGTGTCTATTGTGTGTCTACTGTGTGTTAACAGTGTGTCTACTGTGTGTTAACAGTGTGTCTAATGTGTGTCTACTGTGTGTTAACAGTGTGTCTACTGTGTGTTAACAGTGTGTCTAATGTGTGTCTACTGTGTGTTAACAGTGTGTCTATTGTGTGTTAACAGTGTGTCTATTGTGTGTTAACAGTGTGTCTATTGTGTGTCTATTGTGTGTCTACTGTGTGTTAACAGTGTGTCTATTGTGTGTCTACTGTGTGTCTACTGTGTGTTAACAGTGTGTCTATTGTGTGTCTATTGTGTGTCTACTGTGTGTTAACAGTGTGTCTATTGTGTGTCTAATGTGTGTCTATTGTGTGTTAACAGTGTGTCTACTGTGTGTTAACAGTGTGTCTAATGTGTGTCTACTGTGTGTTAACAGTGTGTCTACTGTGTGTTAACAGTGTGTCTATTGTGTGTCTATTGTGTGTCTACTGTGTGTTAACAGTGTGTCTATTGTGTGTTAACAGTGTGTCTATTGTGTGTTAACAGTGTGTCTATTGTGTGTCTATTGTGTGTCTACTGTGTGTTAACAGTGTGTCTATTGTGTGTCTAATGTGTGTCTACTGTGTGTTAACAGTGTGTCTACTGTGTGTTAACAATGTGTCTATTGTGTGTCTAATGTGTGTCTACTGTGTGTTAACAGTGTGTCTATTGTGTGTCTATTGTGTGTCTACTGTGTGTTAACAGTGTGTCTACTGTGTGTTAACAGTGTGTCTATTGTGTGTTAACAGTGTGTCTACTGTGTGTTAACAGTGTGTCTATTGTGTGTTAACAGTGTGTCTACTGTGTGTTAACAGTGTGTCTATTGTGTGTCTATTGTGTGTCTACTGTGTGTTAACAGTGTGTCTATTGTGTGTCTATTGTGTGTTAACAGTGTGTCTATTGTGTGTTAACAGTGTGTCTATTGTGTGTCTATTGTGTGTTAACAGTGTGTCTATTGTGTGTCTACTGTGTGTTAACAGTGTGTCTATTGTGTGTCTATTGTGTGTTAACAGTGTGTCTATTGTGTGTTAACAGTGTGTCTATTGTGTGTCTATTGTGTGTTAACAGTGTGTCTATTGTGTGTCTACTGTGTGTTAACAGTGTGTCTATTGTGTGTTAACAGTGTGTCTATTGTGTGTCTACTGTGTGTCTATTGTGTGTTAACAGTGTGTCTATTGTGTGTCTATTGTGTGTTAACAGTGTGTCTATTGTGTGTCTACTGTGTGTTAACAGTGTGTCTATTGTGTGTTAACAGTGTGTCTACTGTGTGTTAACAGTGTGTCTATTGTGTGTTAACAGTGTGTCTATTGTGTGTCTATTGTGTGTCTATTGTGTGTTAACAGTGTGTCTATTGTGTGTTAACAGTGTGTCTACTGTGTGTTAACAGTGTGTCTATTGTGTGTTAACAGTGTGTCTATTGTGTGTCTATTGTGTGTTAACAGTGTGTCTATTGTGTGTTAACAGTGTGTCTATTGTGTGTTAACAGTGTGTCTATTGTGTGTCTACTGTGTGTTAACAGTGTGTCTATTGTGTGTTAACAGTGTGTCTATTGTGTGTCTACTGTGTGTTAACAGTGTGTCTATTGTGTGTTAACAGTGTGTCTATTGTGTGTCTATTGTGTGTTAACAGTGTGTCTATTGTGTGTTAACAGTGTGTCTATTGTGTGTTAACAGTGTGTCTATTGTGTGTCTACTGTGTGTTAACAGTGTGTCTATTGTGTGTCTACTGTGTGTTAACAGTGTGTCTATTGTGTGTTAACAGTGTGTCTATTGTGTGTCTACTGTGTGTTAACAGTGTGTCTATTGTGTGTCTATTGTGTGTTAACAGTGTGTCTATTGTGTGTCTACTGTGTGTGTGTTTCAGAGGTGTTACGGCTGTAAGAAGAAGGGAGCGTGCGTCGGCTGTTACGTCAGGAGTTGCAGGAAGATGGTTCACTTCCCCTGCGGGAGGAAACAAAAGTTCATCTCGCAGTTTACCGGCAGCTTCCCGTGAGTTCCACAAAAACATGAAACACTTTATTTCATATGAGAGCTGGATGACGACTGGTTAGAGTCCAGTTCAACAGTGTAATTGGTGGAGGGATACAAATGTCATCAATTATTGGACGTTACCAGTCAGTAGTTTGTTAATCATTAATAAATGATGGAAAACAAAGTGTAGATTTTTCATAATAACTGTTTTTAAACTCTGTTGCAAATAATCACCACACAATCCATGTAAATTAGATATTTGAGCAATAAATTAAATTGTAATATCAAGATTCCTCTGACTCCCTTTGTCACTATTCAACAAATATCGAGACAAGTTTATAATATTAAATGTAGCAAATAAAGCTGCACAACCTCCAGACTTCATGAGGACTTAGATGAAGATGATTTAGCACAAAGTGAAACCCAAACTGTAGCTTTAAACAGCAAGTAAACAAAGAATATGTTACACTAACAACAGACTGTAGTCATGCTGCTTCTGTTGAAGCTGCAGTTCGGTGTCAACATAAAATAAAAAAGATCAGACATGAAACTAAAAGCACAGTTTGACTCGATTCATCAGACAGTGAATCAATACGTAAAGTAACAATGTGTGAACAGCAGTTTTTTAATCAATCACCTGCATCAAAGTGAGCACAACAAACTCTAGAAGTAGAAGGATGAAGTGGTCCAAACCTGTGTGTGTCCAGGTCTTACTGTCCGGATCACAGCCCCTTCCAGTCTCTGTGTGTGGGCTCCGACCTCAGTCTGCCTCAGTCCTGCTCCATCTGTTTGGACTCCATCGATCCCATCCTGTCCTACTCCGTCCTCAAGTGTCCGTCCTGCCACGCCAGCTGGTTCCACAGAGACTGTGTGCAGGTAACAAACAACTAAAAGCCTCTTTCACACATAGTTCCTGTTATGGGATTTTCCATCTTTAGGGGGTTACAGGTCGGAGTGACATCGGGGTCAAGACGAAGCTTTGAGGTCACGCTGTAATTCTCGATCTCTCCTCGAGACGTCAGCTGTCTGTGATGTTTTGGTGAAAGCAGAAACCTCTCTGAACGAGGGTTTATCAGCATCTCTATGGTTACCAAGGTCAGAGGAGGCTTCCCAGACGCTCAAACCAAAACTGCTGAAATTACACACAACGTGACTTAAACTGTCACGGGTAAAGTGCAGTCACTCGTTTAGAAACTAGTGAACCAATCAGACTAATTTTTCATATTGAAGGCTGATAAAGACGAACACTCTGGTGTTTACTGTTTTCGGTTCTCCACTTGGCCGAGTGCTTTCAATAAACATTTTCAGAATTAAGACATCAAAAGTCTCGTGTAAATTACTGGGATAACCCTTCAGGCACAGTTAGTGGTTTTCACTGTTCACACATGCAGCTACAGTCAGGAACATTTCCATCTTGCACTTTCTCACACATACATGGCAAAGCTGGAATAGATGATGATGCAAGGAAGAGTCCAGCAGATGGCGGTAATGCAAGACTTATGGATGCAAACCGCCATAAACTCAACAGAAGAAGAAGAAGGTGAAACTCACAGAACTCAGATCAATCTAAGCAGTTCTGATCAAATATGAATCAAGATTCTGTCACTGCGTTGTCAGATGTTTCCAGAGAAACATATTTTAGTGTTTACTGTTTAGCTCAGATATGAGAGAGTTTGTGACGCGGCCGCCATGTTGAAAATAGACGAGCCGAAACCGAGCACCCCGTGTGATTGGTTCGTTCACTCCACTCTCACAACACGTCCATACTGGCATCTCCCCAGAAATGTTACCTGGTCTGGAGGAGGGAAACTGGTGGTACAGATTTCCCTGATTATTGATCCCTGCAAAACAAACATTCAATACATTTTCTTTTGATCACTTTCTAGAAAGTTAATTAAAATTTGTGCTAAATTTGGATGGAAACTTGACCATCCTTTATTAGTGACCAGCCTTCATTTGTTCATCTCGGCCACATTAATATTCTTTTTTTTAGAATAGCTGTGCGTACAGACGAGTCCCTCGGTGAGATCTGGGACACCGTTTGGATCGACGACCACAGATTTCATCACGTTTCATCTCAGACAGCCCAGAATCCAGCGTGTTTGTTCACAGAACTGTTTCGAACAGCATGTAGACTTTGTTTAAAGGTTGTATCAGGAAGTACAGGAGTGTTAATAAGTTGTTTCCTGTCTGTCTACCTGTAAATGTGTGTTTTTGTGTGTCAGCGTCAGGCCCACAGCGCAGGCCTGTTCTTCTTCAGATGCACTCTCTGTAACAACAAGGAAAGCTTCCAGGAGGAGATGCTGAGGATGGGAATATACATCCCAGAGAGGTAACGGCTGTGTTGTTGTTCTTTGATTTTGACCACATAACAGCAGGAGAGTTCTGTACATGACATTAAACTAACAGTAGGGACAGAATGAAGTCGATCACTGTCGTTCACCACCTGCTCTGTCTCCCTGCAGAGATGCCTCATGGGAGTTGGAGGCAAACGCGTATTCAGAGCTGCTGGAGGTTTACACGCGCTGCGACGCTCTCACCTGCCTCTGCGACAACGGACGCACGCACTCCGCCAAGACCGGGTACGACCTTTATGTCACAAGAAGCGACAGTATGTCAGCGTCTCAGCTGGTAGAGCAGCACGTTCCTGCTGCTGCTGCTGCTGCTGCTGCTGCTGCCGCTGCTGCTGCTGCTGCTGCTGCTGCTGCCGCTGCTGCTGCTGCGATAATAACGTTGTTGTTGTTTGTTTCAGTTGGTTCGAGGTGATCCGCTGCCGCCTGTGTGGATCCAGAGGGACTCACAGGAAATGCTCGGGGCTGAAGTTGTACACCACAGACTGGCCGTGCACCGACTGCACGCAGGCTACTGACGGGAAAGGTCTGAGTCACTGACAGACAGACTCACTGCTGGTCAATTATGTTTTAATACTAAGTGGCTTGTTTGTCTGTGGTGGAAAATGGACATCATTATCATTGATGCGAGTTGAAATCTGGGCAAAAATACACATTTTATTGTAGGCCCGGGCGATCAAACACTAGTGATATGTACCAATGATCAACACTTCATCAATAGCAATAAGAACATTATTCAATATAACGTTTGATAGTTTCACTTAAAAGCAAACCGCCATGACAGCACATAATGAATATGCAAAGTTTGGTTGCTGAACAAACGCCAGACGCACTCCCTCCCGGGCTCATAAACAGCCAATCATATCCATTGATAATGGAGCTCCGAGTGACACACAAACAGCGGCCGATCATTTAACAGGTGTTGTTGTTCGGTTGCATCATCGTCATGTGACACAACAACAGAGACGGCGTGCAGTGAGAAAATGAGTGCAGACGGCGAGGAAATTGTTCAAAGTAACGTGGTTAAATTCAACTTTTTTTTCTCCTGATCTTTATTAAAAATAGGTTATTAAAACTTATCAATAATTTTTTATATTGACTGAAATAAAATATTTTATTGTGATGTATTTTTCAGCCTGATTTTATTGTTTCTTTTGTTGATGTTTTATTGTTTATTACGATCAAATGTTGTCACTTAATCATCATAATTCACAATTCTGTTGAGTAAACTTATGGAAAATGACAAATATTAGAATAACAAATAATTATTTTCATTATTTATTAATCTGCCGGTTGTCAGAAAACATTTTCCCAGAATGCTCGTTGACGTCTTCACATGTCCAAAACCCCAAAATATTCACTTTACAATGATGTAAAACAGAGAAAAACAGCAAATTTATACATTAGAGAAACTGGAATTCATGGATTTTTTTAAAAAAATTTTTACTTTAAAAACAATTATTTAATGAACAAACGTGTTGCTGTCAATCAACTAGTCAATTAATTGTTTCAGCTTTAATTAAAATATCTCTCGAAATCTGAAACAAACTAAACTAGAAGAGTGCAGATCTCCAGCGGGTGTGTCTGAGGCAGCTGTAGTCTCAGCTGTCTTTAAGATGCATAGAACAGTGTGATGGTTTTGTAACTTAATTGTCCCTCCTGGCTCCCCGTACAGTCACAAGATGGCGGTGAAGTTAACATAAACAGGGATTTATTCATCTCATATCGTGTCTTAACTTTAGTGGATCGTAACATATCGGGTACAGAATTGATCTGCAGATGCTCTGGTTCAAGATGAGACCAAACTCTTCTATGGATGTCAGTTTTTGAGCCACAACAAAGACCAGAATGTGGCCTCGGCTAAAAACCAGTCTGTTTTTAGCCGATTGCTAGAAAGGCCTTTTGCAGCAGTTGTTTATCACTTGTGGCCAGTTAAGATGAGTCAGCAGTCAATTGTGAGTTAAAACATGTTATAAAATAGGTTTTTCAACAATTGTGAATCACTGCAACCACAAGAAGTTGTTGAACATGCAGTCAGTCATACACGTGCACAAGAAGTATCAGTGTTATTAAAACAACAGCAGTTCTCACTTCGGAAAACAAACTCTGCAAACAGATTTCTGATTTTTGTTACTGTTGTTGTAGAAATCGTTGTGATGATGCTTCTGTACGTGTAACATGTATTTGTCTTCTCCAGCTTCTCTGGTCGCGTCTCCTCAGGGGGGTCCGAGGAGGAGTCTACTGTCCAAACGCCACCTGTCCTCCATCCACTCCTCCATCAGCTGTAAAAGGTAGACAAACCTAACGCACCTGCCTTCCATCAGCTGTAAAAGGTAGACAAACCTAACGCACCTGCCTTCCATCAGCTGTAAAAGGTAGACAAACCTAACGCACCTGTCCTCCGTCAGCTGTAAAAGGTAGACAAACCTAACGCACCTGTCCTCCGTCAGCTGTAAAAGGTAGACAAACCTAACGCACCTGTCCTCCATCAGCTGTAAAAGGTAGACAAACCTAACGCACCTGTCCTCTGTCAGCTGTACAAGGTAGACAAATGAAACGCACCTGTCCTCCGTCAGCTGTAAAAGGTAGACAAACCTAACGCACCTGTCCTCCGTCAGCTGTAAAAGGTAGACAAATGAAACGCACCTGCCCTCCGTCAGCTGTAAAAGGTAGACAAATGAAACGCACCTGTCCTCCGTCAGCTGTAAAAGGTAGACAAACCTAACGCACCTGTCCTCCGTCAGCTGTAAAAGGTAGACAAATGAAACGCACCTGTCCTCCGTCAGCTGTAAAAGGTAGACAAATGAAACGCACCTGCCCTCCGTCAGCTGTAAAAGGTAGACAAATGAAACGCACCTGTCCTCCGTCAGCTGTAAAAGGTAGACAAACCTAACGCACCTGTCCTCCATCAGCTGTAAAAGGTAGACAAACCTAACGCACCTGTCCTCTGTCAGCTGTACAAGGTAGACAAATGAAACGCACCTGTCCTCCGTCAGCTGTAAAAGGTAGACAAACCTAACGCACCTGCCTTCCGTCAGCTGTAAAAGGTAGACAAACCTAACGCACCTGTCCTCCGTCAGCTGTAAAAGGTAGACGAACCTAACGCACCTGTCCTCCGTCAGCTGTAAAAGGTAGACGAACCTAACGCACCTGTCCTCCGTCAGCTGTAAAAGGTAGACGAACCTAACGCACCTGCCCTCCGTCAGCTGTAGAAGGTAGACAAACCTAACGCACCTGTCCTCCGTCAGCTGTAAAAGGTAGACAAACCTAACGCACCTGCCTTCCATCAACTGTAAAAGGTAGACAAACCTAACGCACCTGCCCTCCGTCAGCTGCAAAAGGTAGACAAACCTAACGCACCTGCCCTCCGTCAGCTGTAAAAGGTAGACAAACCTAACGCACCTGCCTTCCATCAGCTGTAAAAGGTAGACAAACCTAACGCACCCGTCCTCCGTCAGCTGTAAAAGGTAGACAAACCTAACGCACCTGCCTTCCATCAGCTGTAAAAGGTAGACAAACCTAACGCACCCGTCCTCCGTCAGCTGTAAAAGGTAGACAAATGAAACGCACCTGTCCTCCTTACAAACAGCAACTAACAAATCCTGCATAGCGTAACTTTAAACATACGACTGTAAATCCTAAACGCTGTTGATCCTTTGTACTTAACTTTATTAACAATGATTGATGAGGAATCATGACTGATGAAGGTCTGAGGACTGAAACGTCGTTAGTAAAGTGAGTACAAGCGATCGACAGCGTGCAGGATTTTTTAGCCGTTTCACAGTCAGAGATTATGATCCTACGCACCCATTATATATATTGTTGAGTTGTGTACTTACATTATCTCAAATGTTTCCAACAATGTTCAAACTCAGAGAAATCTGTAATTTAATCAAAGTAACGGACCGTTTCATTTGGTCGCCTGTCGATGGCGTCATACCTCCTCTACCAAAGAGTAAACACGCACCAGATGCATACGGCGGCGCTGTGTTTGTCCGCTACAATGGCGTCTACCAAAGAGTAACTTACACACATACAAGATAATACATCGGCGTTGTGGTTGTTCCACACAAACTGTTATAAATGGACTTTTATTCAGTTTTAAGACACATTTTCATGATAAATTTAGGTGGTTTTTAACTATATCTTTTAGCCGGAAGAAGGATTTTAGTCATTGGACGTCTGGATCTTAAGTTATCAGAGAAATAAACTGGACAAACGTTAGCAGCAGCTCGGCTAACAGCCCCTCCAGGAAGTCCGGTGGTCACCAAACATCGTCAGAGGAATATTGATTTTTTAGGTGAAACAGTTTTAATTAGTATTTTAACGATTTTAATCTGCGTGTACGTTTGTTTCTGGAGAGGAAGAAACTGGCCGAACGTCTGGATCTAAAGTTATAAGAGAAATAAACCAAATAAGTGTTAGCAGCAGCTCGGCTAACAGCCCGTACCGGATGTCCGGTGGTCGCTGTACGTCATCGGAGAAACACTGATTTTTTTAGGTGAAACAGCTTCATTCAGTGTTTTTACCTGTAATCTCCGGGTCCGTTTGTTCTGGAGAGGAGGAGACCTCTGCGGATGATGAACACTGGAGTAATCCTATCCCGGTGAAGCTGGTTATTTAACAACAAAGACAACAACTCCCATGATCCCTTGCTACTTCACACCGTCATCACACTCCGTCTTTTGTTATTGTTTTGATTGAGACGCCTAGCGGCTGAAATTACATATTGTGTGTTTAAATCTCTCTGTCAGACCGTCGTTACCTGTTGGCTCACCTGAGGAGCTCCTGCAGGCTTTGGCCCCTCAGCTGCGTCCCGTCGGGGTCCAGGTGGAGGTGAGAGGGGACCAGGCTCTGTCTGCAGGTCTGGACCTGGTGAGGAGGACCGACTTCGACCCCACACACAGTCTGAGTGTCAGGTCAGTGCAGCATGAACTCACCACAGCTCTGATGCGTCTATAGACAAAGATTCTTCCAGTTTGTCAGTTAGTGTCGCCGAGTTGTTTCTTTCGCATTTTTATTTGTGTTTTCTCCTGAACTCATAGGTTCAAAGACGACCAGCAGACCGCGTTTCCCAGCAGCCTCTGTGACGGCGACATGGCCAGGCAGTACTTCCTGAAGCTGCTGGTGCAGCAGATCCAGGACTCTGTGGTGTTTGAAGGTCCAGACGGATCCAAAAACCTGGCACTGGACTCGCAGGGTACGAAGAGTTTACTGACATGGCTGACGTGTGTGTAGAGCTGCAGTTATCAGTTATTTATCGGTTAATCTGTCCAGTATTTTCTCAATCTATTAGTTGTTT
The DNA here is from genome assembly GCF_910596095.1 of Thunnus maccoyii. Lineage (NCBI taxonomy): Eukaryota > Metazoa > Chordata > Actinopteri > Scombriformes > Scombridae > Thunnus > Thunnus maccoyii. The sequence continues at coordinate 1,459,468 of NC_056548.1, read as the reverse complement.
GGTCTATAAAATGTCAGAAAATAGTGAAAAATGTGGATCAATGTTTCCCAAAGACCAAGATGACGTCATCAAATGTCTTGTTTTGTTCACAACCCAAAAATATTCAGTTTACTGTCATAGAGACTAAAGAAACCAGAAAATATTCACAGTTAAGAAGCTGCAATCAGAGAATTTTGGCAATTAATTTTCTGTCTGATGTGTCAGTGTGTAATGAACCTACAGAGAATCATCAGAGACTCTGCAGCTCCTCTCGGCTTTACGGAGCTTTATAGTGAGTTTCAGCTCATTGTTTATCTGTCCGGCTGCAACTTTACTGCTCTGGTTCACTCTCAGCGTCTCATAGTGTCGTTTTCAGAGAGAAGAAGCTGTAAAAAGCCGCTGAACACTACCTGCTAACAGTTAGCTGTAGACTAGCTGGTGAACATAGTGGAGCATTTAGCAGCTGAAGAGCCAGATGTTTCCCTCAGGAGTTGGTAGAGAGTAGAAACATTCACCAGGCGGACAGAAACACGACTCCACTAATGGATGTGGAAATATGTCGGCGTTAATGTTCACTACTTGTTTCTGATGAGAACTAAACAGTTGTTGCAGGTTTAAGGACGTCTGTGTTGGTGAAATCTAATCACTAAATGTTTGTTTGTCCTTCAGCTCTGCGTGAGGACGTGTACTTTGACGTCGGCTGCCTGCTCGCCATCTCTCTGGTTCACGGCGGTCCACCCGTCGGCTTCTTCTCCGGCGCTCTCTACCAGTGTCTGTTCAACTACCCGGCCAACCGCCCGCTCACCGTCACACACATGACGCCCGACACGCACTTCACCCGCCAAGTCAGCAGGGTGAGCACAGGACGGACTTTTACTGCATGAACCTTCCAGCCAACGATGATAACAGCACGAGAGATTTGATAGATTGATCGATTGATTGATTGATTGATTACAGATCGCGGAGGCGGAGTCTTTAGACAACCTGAAAGAAGCTGTAGCGGCGAGCTGGGAGTTCCTGGAGCTCGCCGGCTGCAACAGACCAATCAGCAGCCTGGCGGAGAGAGAAGCTCTGGTGGAAGATCTGGTGAACTTCACCATGATCACCAGGATGCAGCTGCCGCTACAGAGGTAGAGAGACACAGGAAAGAAGGAGAGAGAGAGAGAGACATAAACCTCTCAGCAGCAGACTGGTTGCTGTATTGTGATTATTTAATAGTGTTTTAAATGTCTGTTAATCACTTTGGTTTTTCAATGACTTGACTTGGTTTCTTCAAGTTCTGAAAGACAAACGATGCTTATAAATAATTGTGTTTTTACTCATTCAACACTTTATCTTCAGACCAGTGCTCCCAACACACACCTGATGAGTTCTATAGACAGAATAAGTAGTCAAGCTGCTGCTGATCCAGGGAACCAGTGTGATAGACGCTGCTGATGATGCTGGTGAAGAGGACGCTAGCAGCGGGTCGGCTTACGTAGCGCAGCTTTTATCCTAAAGTGAGAGAAAAGTGTCAGAAAGAACAAAAAGGGTCGAGAGACAGAAAGAAGACGATATAAATGACGTCTAATTCTAATATATCGACTGTTTTCTGTCCTCCTGCAGGATTCGAGAAGGTCTGCAGACTTTGGGCGTCTTCGATCAGGTGATTTTTTTTACTCTGCATCTTTGTCTTTGTTGGTTTCTGCAAATGTGTTGATTTTATTTCTGAGCGGTTTAGTTTGGATCGAGCTGCAGCTGCAATGATCAATGAACAGAAAAATAATCCACCATGCAAATATTTTGATAATCAATCAATCGTTTCAGTCGTATTTCAAGCAAAAATGCAAAATATTTTCTGCTTCCAGCTTCTCAAAAGTGACGGTTTGCTGGTTTTCTTTCGTCATGACATGTGACTGTAAATTGAATATATTTGGGTTTCAGACGTTACATCACATTTTTAACATTCTAACATTTCAAGTCTTAACATTCAAAGACTAAACGAGTAATTGAGAAAAGGCTCCGACTACGAACCGGTACAATAATTTACCAACTGTTGACACTGACTGGGACCAGTCATCCATAGGCTAGTTTGTTCTATTGGTACTGGAAGGGTTGCTGGACCTCTTGTCGACCACTAACCATCATCACGTCTGGCGTTTTAATGACGTTTTTCCTGCATTTTACTGTTTTAACCCAAACTATGATCTTTCTCTGACCCAAACAACAGGAAGGACCGGTGTATCACCTGCAGGCAAAAATGTTCCTCTATTGTGAAACAGTTTGGATTTGATCACATGATCCTGCTTAATCAATACCAGTGTGCATGTGTTATAATGCCATAGCAACAATAAACAGACTATTGACATGTGAGAAAATACTTGAAAGATGAATCAATAATAAAAATAGTTGCAGCGCTTCGTTAAATCATCAGAGGATTATTTTAATTTGACACTCCAGCTTCAACAGGAAGTTTACGATCAAGAGTTCACCTGATGTGATCTGATCTCCAGGTGCAGCTCTTCCCGTCGGCGTTCTGCGGTGTTTTCTGCGAGGCGGCGGATCGGCTCACGGCTCAGACGGTCGGTCAGCTGTTCGCCGTTAACTTCTCCCAACAGGAGGAGCGACTGAACAGAGAGACGCGCGTCATCAGCTTCTGGAGACACTTCCTGATGGAGAGCGAAGGTAACACAGTTCTGTAGCCTGGTAATGACATCATCAGCCTGGTCTGACATCATCAGCCTGGTTATGACGTCGTCAGCCAGGTCATGACGTCATCAGCCTGGTCTGACATCATCAGCCTGGTCTGACATCATCAGCCTGGTCATGACATCATCAGAGCCGTCAGGAGTTTTATATAGAAGTGATTCAGGTCTTTATTCAGACAAGAGAACAACGTGTCAATAATACAACAATGTTTTTAATATTATATGTTTACATTCCTGCTGATAATAAAATGTTTTCTTGTTTCCCTTTTCTCTCCTTTTCCTCTCATCTCCCCTCGTTTCCTCATCTCCTCTCTTGTTTCCTTGTCTCCTCTCCTCTCCTCTCTCCTCTCCTCTCCTCTCCTCTCTTGTTTCCTTGTTTTGTCTCCTCTCCTCTCCTCTCCTCTCTTCTCCTCTCCTCTCTTCTCATCTCCTCTCCTCTCTTCTCGTCTCCTCCCCTCTCCTCTCCTCTTCTCTCCTCTCTTCTCCTCTTCTCTCATCTCCTCTTCTCTCCTCTCCTCTCCTCTCCTCTCTTCTCCTCTCTTCTTCTCTCCTCTCCTCTCCTCTCCTCTCCTCTCCTCTCCTCTCCTCTCTTCTCCTCTCCTCTCCTCTCCTCTCCTCTCCTCTCCTCTCCTCTCCTCTCCTCTCCCCATCAGTTGGGAGGAGCTCCATCTCCCTGCAGGACCTCCTTTGTTTCTCCACAGGAGCTGAGGAGCTGCCAGCGGCCGGCCTCCGCCCTCCTCCCTCCATCTCCTTCCTCCACCCCTTCAACTCCTCTCCGTCAGGAATGGAAGAGGACGGGGGAGGAGAGAAGGAGGCGGGCAGGCCAGGGATGGAGGAGTGGAGGGACGAGGGTCTCTTCCCTCAGAGCCAGCCCGGCTCCAAACACCTCCTCCTGCCCGTCACCTCCTCCTACCAGGCCTTCAAAAGCTCCATGGAGCAGGCCGTCAGCCACCGTGTGCACCTCCTCCCCACCGAGAGATAGAGGAGCAGAAAGATGAACTCCCACATTTAAAAACAATTATTATTTTCAGTATCGACTAATCTATGGAATAATCTATTGATTAGTCGTTTTGGTCATAAAACGGCAGAAATGACAGTTTTCCAAAGCTCAAGTCGTCCAAAACCCAAAAATACTCGATTAATATTCATATCTCAAAACAAGAAACTGATGTCACAATGATTGACAGCTCCTCCTCCTCCGTTATTGCAGCTCTACTGATCGAGTTTATTTTTAAGTCATTTTAAAACCGTTTATCGTATGTTTCTATACAAACTAATGTTTATTTTACATAATAAGTAGCATTGGTGATGAATATACACGGTGAAGCATTATGAATCTGTCTATTATTTGATTTTTTTATTTTTAATTCCTGTTATTCTAAAGCAGCTATTCCTTCCTCATCTTGGATTTTTATATGATTTTTTCCTTTTTTTTTATCAGTGTAATGAAGCATCTGAACATGTCGGGTAATTACAGGATAAATCTGGTTTTATTCCATGAATCTTCACATTACAGACTCAAACCAACAGTGTGACGGTCCGTCCATCAATACTTTCCTCCTTCCTCACTCGGCTCATCGGTTCCTACTGAGGACTGAAATCTTTTAAAAACACCTCATGAAATATTTAGTTCTTTTATAAGAAATATGGACGTTTCAGTATTTGATATTCTTTCAAACAATACAGCTAAAGGTGAAAATAGCGGAAATAATAAATAATCAATTAGACGCACTAATTTTCCAAAGTAGAGTGAGAGTCTCTGGTGTGTTTCAGCTTTTCACTCTGGCAGAAAATCTAATCTGACAGAATGTGTTTAACTGTAACTTCTACTTCATCAAGGTTGTTAAGTTTGATCTGAAGTTTATACAAAATAAAACACCTGATGGTTGAGCAGAGACTCAGAATCAAAGGCTCAATAACTCACAGACAGGAAGCATTTGTTGTGTTATATAGATTTTTCCTGGTAGTTTAAATAATTTCTCCATATAGTTTAGTTGGAAGTTGAATTTAAAGTATAAACTTGGTGTTTTTGCTGTTACCAGGAGACCCAAACTAATGATACTTTTCTCCTTCTCAGCTCACAAATATATCATTAATTTCTTTATTTAAAAAGGCTTATTCATTTCCTGAAACACTTTAGTTTAATAGGGCATTTGTAGGGGACTATTTTCAGCGGCGGATGAATCTGCATTTGGTGCTGTTATAAACTACGGTGTGTATTAATGGTGATGCGGCTCACTGACGGCTTTTTAATAGTTTTTAAACAATAACGGAGGAATCAGATGAGTCACACACAGTATTTGTTGGTTTGAAGTGAAGCATAAAGAAAAATATAGAATATTTCCAGACTTATCCTTCATGTTTGTCTATAAACGCTTTCTCAATTAATTCATCCAGAAAGAAATAAAATCACTATCGTGCTATAAAGTTACACGTTGTATGACTGAGGATTTTATCCTCATCATCACCTCTAATACTGAGTTTGTCTGAGTTTAAAGAAAATTACAGTTAAGTTTTTTTTTTAAGTTTTCTCATCAGCTTCATTGTAGAGAAACCTTCGTTAAACTCTGAACAGTTGGTGTATGATGTGATTCACTGATGAAGCTGATCAGTGAAACGTCATCAAACGTTAAGACCTGAAAACTCAGATTTTTCCTTTTAATTCAGGCAGCAAGTCGGGTGAAAAGTCTTAAATTTGTGGTTTTTGAAACCTTGAAACTTTCCTTCAGCGTCCAGCTCCAGATGTGATGACATGATGATTCCATCATATCATGTAAATAGATGAATATCTTTTATGTTTTTTTCCAGTTTAAAAACTTTTGTGCTTATTTTTATAACTTTGCCTTAAAAGCTGCTTTTAATCGTCATATTTTAATTGTACATAGTTTTTTTTTTTAATCTTTTATTGATGCTCGATGTCGCCCAGATTTTCTGTTTGTGTTTTTTTTTTCCTTGTCATGTCGTTATCATTATATGTTGTTATCAGTCTTTTTTTTTTAGCAAATTATTACATCAGTAATATCTCAAAAACGTGGGTTGATTTGATGAAAATGTTAGGGATTATAACTTTCAGTGTCTATTGATTTCTGTCCTTCTTTTCTTGTTTTTCTTGTTATTTATCTATTTTGTGTTTTGTTCCTGTTGTTTCCTCTTTGTCCTTGTTGCTTATAAATGCATTATTCTGTTTTCTCAAACTAAATATCTGAACATGTTTCTCTGCAACACAAATAAATCTGCTTCAGTCTGATCCCAGTGCTTGTTTGTTTATTAGTCAGGTGAAAAAAAGAACAGAATATTCCTCTATGGCTTCCTGAACTCCCAAAAACACCTGCAAAAGTCAAATTATTAAAATTTACTGTAAAATTACAGTGTTCTGAGAATTCGGGTGCAACCTCACCGCTAGATGCCGATAAATCCTACACACTGGTCCTTTAATTAGTATATCTCTATATATAGAGTACATGTATTTATTGATGTATAAGTCACATTTCGTCCTCCAAGGAGTGAGACCTCTTCCTCTCTTCGCTCCTCCCTGACGGAGAGCTTTTTTTTTCATTGGTTCCTGAAAACAGCAGCAGAGTGAGACCTCTTCTTCTTCTGCTTCGTCTCTGACTGACAGCTTTTTTTTTTCATTGGTTCCTGGAAACAGCGGCAGAGTGAGACCTCTTCCTCTTCTCTCTCCTCTCTGACGGACGGTTGCTGCCACGTCATCAGACGCACCGTCACCACCAACAACATCAAACATGGCGGCGTCTGTCCGGGAGAAGCAGACAGGTCTGTGAAACCGATTTTTCCTCCGTTAACGGCTCTTTTCAGCGGCAGACGGCTCCGTTAACGGGCCGCAGAGAGTTTAAACCCTCCTGAGTCTGACAGAGGAGATTTATTGACGGCTGTCAGGCTTTTAACCTGCTAACTAACATCTGGAGTAGCTGATAAACTATTTCTGTTTCACTACAAATCACTTTCATTCTCCTCCTCATACTCAGTAATATACTAACCAGCCTGTTAACCTGTTAACTAACCCGTTAACCGGCCGGTTACCGTGTCAGTTAACGGTGCTGTTAGTTTCTAACGGCCGGTGTTAGCCGGTGAGAGCTAGCATGCTGCTAACGCTGAAGGAGGATTTTATTCTCTTAAAATGTCTCAGATGTGAGAAACGATGCGTCACATCACGTCGATAGATGAATATCTTTAGTGTTTTCTAGTTTAAAAACTTTAGTTCTGGTTCTTTTAGTTTAAGGAAAGTCTTTATCAAGAATAAGAACCTGAGATGGACCATCTCGATTTCAAGGGGATCTTAAATCACAATTATACAGTATAAACACAATTAGATAAATTATTTAATAAAACAAACATAACTACAAGATAATTAAATGATGCCAAATGTGACAGACAGAAGAAACAAATAATAAAACACATGTCAGGAGATCATACTGCAAGCAGAGCAAACGGTTCATTCATTCACTAAAAAGTATTAACGTCAGATAGCAGTAAATAATAAAGTTATAAAACATAATTATAGAGGTGTTGTTATGGACAGCGCATCCCATCATAAGAAGACAGGGCATTTTTGAAGGCTGGGAAATATATCGATATCATACTGATATCATGATATGAGACTAGATATTGATATTGTGAGATATTATAAGTTTTCTTCCTGTTTGTTCTGATTTGACATGTTTTGACTTTTCTCTTCGTCCTCATTGATTATATCTCTGAATATCTGAACACTATTCTGTCTTCAAATCTGATAAATGTGAAAATATTTCATGCTTGTTGAGCCCGTATTTGGTGCTGTAGTGAGTATTAGTGTGTGTGGAGGGTCTACAGCACAGAGGAATAAGATCTATAGAGATAGTTCATGTTTGGTTTCCTTTCCCGTGTTTCTATGGATGTTAAAGCACGTAGAAAGGATATGACGTCACTGACAGGTTACATTTGACATTATGTAAATACTAATAAGTACATAACAGACATTTTAATGCGGAAAAGTTACATATTATGTCTTTGAGAAAAAACGTATTTATTTATTTATTTATTTTAGCTGTGACTACAATAAACACCTCATTCACTTTATCCTGCTGTTGTTTTATGTGTCGTGTTGCGGCTGCAACCATAAGATTATAATAATGTTTTTATCTATTAAACATAGGATCCTTAATAAATATATTTTGATGAATAACCTTGGGTTGAAGTTTGATTTTGTATTGGACATTAGATCTATACGATCACTTTATACTTAGTCTTAATAGAAAATCTTTGTTTATTAAAAATATTCTCAGCAGCTTCATTGGAGAGAAACACGTCAGAGTTTTAAACAACAACCTGAAACTGACTTTAAATGATTAACTATCTGTCTCACCTCGTTAAACTCTGACCTGCCACTCGTCATGTCATTGGTTCAGGTTTGCAGGTGTGACTCACTAATGAAGTCAAACGTCATCAAAGTTCAAACTTAAAACCCAGAATTTTCCTTTCAATTCAGGTAAAAAGTAAAAATGTGTTTTCTGAGTTCTTTCCTTGAACATCCAACTCAGATGTGATGAAACTGAGTAACATCCATTAAACAATAAACTATGTGGGGAAACAGGTCCAAGTTTAACTGGGTTCAATGTGTTTGTACCTGCAGTCGCTCTGAAGCGAATGCTGAACTTCAACGCTCCTCCTCTGAAGAACACAGCAGCTGAGCCAGTATGGAAGGTAACACGCACACGCACGCACGCACACTCACACACACTCACTCACAACTATTTCATTATTCATCTGCTGATTATTTCTCAACAAATTGTGTCCATAAAATGTCTGAAATTGGTGAACAAGGTCTGTTTTATGTCTGCAGCACTAAACTGAAAGATATTCAGTTTATATCATGTACGACAAACAAAAGCATGAAACAAGCAAATATACTTAAAAAATAACTAAAACTAAAACTGATTATCAAAATAGTTGCTGATAAATTTTCTGTCGATTGATTAATCAGCTGATAGTTGCAGCTGGAGCAGCTTCTCTGTGTTCTCTGGTGACCTTTGACCTCTGTGTGTGTGTGTGTAGGTGTTGATATACGACCGGTTTGGGCAGGACATCATCTCCCCGCTGCTGGCTGTCAAAGAGCTGAGAGACATGGGCATCACCCTGCACCTGTAAGACACACACACACACACATATATACACACACACACACACACACACATTTGTAATTCTACACTTGTGAGGACCATCAATGACATCAATCATTCCCCCTGAACCTCCTTAACCTTTCTAGTTTCATTGAATTATTGACAGCTGTGTGTTAAATGTAATGTGTGTGTGTGTGTGTGTGTGTGTGTGTGTGTGTGCGTGCGTGCGTGTGTGTTCAGCCTGCTTCACTCAGACAGAGATCCTATCCCAGATGTTCCAGCCATCTACTTCGTCATGCCCACAGAGGAGAACATCGACAGGATATGTCAGGTTGTTTTCTATCTTTGTGTTCCTGCTGATCTGCAGCGACTTTCTACTACGTTTTACACAAAGAACATCTGGAAACACACTTCAGTTCATCCATATTTTATTAATATAACCTTTATTTAACCTTCGTCTCCTGAGATAAATGATCTCTTTGACCAGACAGACCTGGTTAATAAAGCAGTAAACAGTAGTTTACATATTATTTACGACAGAGAGGCAGCTGTGGGGTAAACATGGAAAGTTTGTCCTGAGGGTGCAATAGAGGAAAGGTCATGATGTCACCTTAACCTGAAAGTTTCTCCTCTGTAAGGTGGATATAAGCTTAAAGGTTCCCTCCAGACAACAATAACGTCTGTCTGATATCGTTTTTACACAAAAATATATAAAACAGCATCTCCTCATTTTCCCTCATTAAAAATCCAGAATCTATGAATATTGTTGATTTTCCTGCTGGACACCAGTCGTCTCCTCCTTCACTGTAAAGTCTCAGTGTTTGTGCTCCGGAGGCTTCAAGCTTCCACATCACACTCGTGTAAGTTACATACTGGACCATGATTGGCTCCAGACTAGTTGTGATGTCATAAATCCTATTTAAGGTGAACTCAGAGAAACTTTCCTCCTTCAGCAGATGAATGAAAACAAACTGAAGGAACAAGAAGAAAACTTTAAAACTATATGTAGGATTGTTAATAAATACATTCATAAATAACTATAAATACCTAAACTACAATCTAAAATGATACATAAACAAATAAAATACTAAATAATAAATAAATAAGTAAATAATAATAAATACTTGGGGACAGCAGAGGGAATAAAATCCTTGAGATTTATTCTTCATACAGATCCTAACAGCTGGACTCAAATCCATCAATAGAAACTTTAAATGATTGATTGTATTCTGTGTGTGTGTGTGTGCGTGTGTGTGTGTGTGTGTGTGCGTGCGTGTGTGTGTGTAGGATCTGAGGAATCAGCTGTATGAGTCGTACTACCTTAACTTCATCTCCGCCATCAGTAGAAGTAAACTGGAGGACATCGCCAGCGCTGCTCTGGCTGCTAACGCCGTCACCCAAGTCACCAAGGTTACCATGGTTACACTCTCTTATTCCAGATCAGTAGGAAGAGTTTTTTTCTTTATTGGATTCATTCTGAAGGTGTTCACGTTATTGTGTCCACACCTCCAGCAGGACCAGCAGCTCTCTTTGATGTGTTAGCGATATATTGATCAGAGGTGTGTGTGTGTGTGTGTGTGTGTGTGTGTGTGTGTGTGTGTGTGTGTGTGTGTGTGTGTGTGTGTGTGTGTGTGTGTGTGTGCGTGTGTGTGTGTCTCAGGTGTATGATCAGTACCTGAACTTCATCACTCTGGAAGACGACATGTTCATCCTCTGCCACCAGAACAAGGAGCTCATCTCCTACCACGGTAACGTTTCTCTCACCATCATCAACGTTCGTCTCAGACGGACAAAATCACACAGTGTGAAGAGTCTCTTAGTCATGTGACCTTTACTTTACAAGCCCTGGATGGCTTCTGATTGGTCAGTTGAACCCAATGAACCAAAAACAAAAATATAACATAGTCGGTTTTTTCCATTTTGGTCCAGACCAAAGAAATGATTTCATCAAAGTGTTTGTCTCTCTGTCTCACCTGTGTGTCTCACCTGTGTGTCTCACCTGCGTGTCTCACCTGCGTGTCTCACCTGCGTGTCCCACCCTCATGTCTCACCTGTGTGTCTCACCTGTGTGTCTCACCTGCGTGTCTCACCTGTGTGTCTCACCTGCGTGTCCCACCCTCATGTCTCACCTGTGTGTCTCACCTGCGTGTCTCACCTCCATGTCTCACCTGTGTGTCTCACCTGCGTGTCTCACCTCCGTGTCTCACCTGTGTGTCTCACCTGCGTGTCTCATCTGTGTCTCACCTGCGTCTCACCTGTGTGTCTCACCTGCGTGTCTCACCTGCGTGTCTCACCTCCGTGTCTCACCTGTGTGTCTCACCTGCGTGTCTCATCTGTGTCTCACCTGCGTGTCTCACCTGCGTGTCTCACCTGTGTGTCTCACCTGCGTGTCTCACCTGTGTGTCTCATCTGTGTGTCTCACCTGTGTGTCTCATCTGTGTGTCTCATCTGTGTCTCATCTGTGTCTCATCTGTGTCTCACCTGCGTGTCTCACCTGTGTGTCTCACCTGTGTGTCTCACCTGCGTGTCTCACCTGTGTGTCTCACCTGTGTGTCTCACCTGCGTGTCTCACCTGTGTGTCTCATCTGTGTGTCTCATCTGTGTCTCACCTGTGTGTCTCACCTGTGTGTCTCATCTGTGTGTCTCATCTGTGTGTCATCTGTGTGTCTCACCTGCATGTCTCACCTGCATGTCTCACCTGCATGTCTCATCTGTGTGTCTCATCTGTGTGTCACCTGTGTGTCTCATCTGTGTGTCTCATCTGTGTCTCACCTGCGTCTCACCTGTGTGTCTCACCTGCGTGTCTCACCTGTGTGTCTCACCTTTGCGTCTCACCTGTGTGTCTCACCTGTGTGTCTCACCTGTGTGTCTCATCTGTGTGTCTCATCTGTGTGTCTCATCTGTGTCTCATCTGTGTCTCACCTGTGTGTCTCACCTGCGTGTCTCATCTGTGTGTCTCATCTGTGTGTCTCACCTTTGTGTCTCACCTGCGTGTCTCACCTGCAGCCATCAACAGAGGAGACATCCAGGACACAGACATGGAGGCCATCATGGACACCATCGTGGACAGTCTCTTCTGTTTCTTTGTCACTCTGGGTGAGTTTGTCTCTGTTTAAATGGTATAAATGCATTTATACAGCGTCTGTCTGTAACACAAACCAACACTCACTCACTCACTCACTCACTCACTCACTCACACTCACTCACTCACTCACTCACTCACTCACTCACTCACTCACTCACTCACTCACTCACTCACTCACTCACTCACTCACACCGATGGCGTTATTTGAGGTTCAGCATTTAGCCCACACAAACGGGGAATCAAACCAGCGACCTCCTGATCAGTGGAGCCGCTCTGATTAGATTCACAGCTTCACTGTGAGGCTGTAAATCCTGACGCAGACGCTACAGGAGCTCATCGGTTTTTTACTAAAATGTGAGAAAATGACGTCACTTCATGAACTCTTTATTTCTCCTGAGTATGTTTGAGATGTAAATTTAGAAGTTGGAAATTTTAATGCTTACGTTTTGGAACTGTAGTACAGTAATTCGTTTTCCTTCAGGAAAAATTTAAATCCCCGAGCGATAATAAAACATATTAAGAGGAGCAGAACAGCAGCCAGTAAAAGTATATGGAAAGATCTTAATCTCCTCTCTGTATAAATATGGATTAATGAGTCGTTATCCTGTGTTCCTTATGAAAAATATGTATCATTTTAAGGAAAATCCCTGATGAATTGTAAAGAGTTGAGGGTAATCTGTCTGTGTTTTATCAGATACTTTAATAAACCTGCTTAAAGGTGCGATAGATGACCTTCATCCCCGCTAGATGTCACACCGGCAGCATCTCACACCAAAACTAACGTGCACCTCGTTTACACTGACAGCTGACGACACTCAGATATCAAAGTGTCAAACTAGGCAGAGCTGATCAAATATGGATCAATATTCTGTTACTGCGTTGATCAATTTCTGCTTCAAATGTTCTCAGAAACAGATTTTAGCAAAGTGTTTGGTTGTAATTTGAGAAAGTTTGTGACGCGGCCGCCATGTTGGAAACGGATGTGGAGGACACGGAGGGACACACATGCACGCTCACATGCACGCTCACATGCACACTCACATGCACGTGCCAGAACAGAGCGGATCAGATAACAACAACAGAGGGAGAGCGTGACTTCATTCTCTGCTCAGGACGCCGTTACTCGTCTATATCTTCACATAGCAAACAGCTGAATGTAATTTATTGAACCTTTTTAATATCAATTATTGTTGAGGGAATTGACATAAAGTTATTTTTTATGTGTGTGTGTGTGTGTGTTAGCAGTGTGTGTGTGTGTGTGTGGTCAGATCAATAACCAATAACCAAATGATAATAATACATTCATTTCTATTAAAAAATGCCTGAAAATAGACAATAATTTAAGATCATGTGTTTCTGTTTCTGTCCACTAGATGGAAGTGTTCACTCTGATTTACAAACTGATTTACACTCTCCTATTACAGACCATAATATTTATGACTCTTAATCAGATGGGACAAAGTCAGTGATACCAAACATGAGAGTTGAAAGGTTTTATTTTTATTGAATTGAAGTTTTCTTCAGTGTGGTGATGTTTGTATGTTTGAGACGATGAAAACTCAAAGTGTTTGTTGTGTGTGTTTTTTTTTTTTTGACCAGGCGCCGTGCCGATCATCCGCTGTCCCCGTGGAAACGCAGCAGAGATGGTCGCCGTGGTGAGTTCACTCTGACTCACTGAATGAATTAATTAATTAGTCCAACGACGGAAAATTAACAACTCGTTTGATCATCGATTAATTGTTTAAGTCGGTTTTTCAAGCAAAATGTTTCCAGCATCAGCAGTTTTTATATCTTTATCACTGAATCATTTTGGGTTTTGTTGCTGTCGGCGTCTGAGAGACCATGAAGAACATTTCTGACTATTTTCTGTCACTTTATTGACTGAAAAACTGATCGATTAATTGAGAAAATTGGCAGATTGATTGATAATGAAAATAATTGTTGGTTGCAGCCGTCAATGGATGATAATGATAATATTGATGCTGTTCAGCAGGACTGATTTATGGCAATATTAGATTTTTATATAATTTTTGCAGCATTTTTTCAGTTGATGAACCCAAAACAGACGTTCCTGTCTGCTCACATATAGATTATCATCAATTATTGCTGGTCGTGTTGCTGTTGCCACTATTACTGAACTCTGTGTGTGTGTGTGTGTGTGTGTGTGTGTGTGTGTGTGTGTGTGTGTGTGTGTGTGTGTGTGTGTGTGTGTGTGTGTGTGTGCGTGTGTTGTAGAAGTTGGATAAGAAACTCCGTGAGAACCTGCGAGACGCCAGAAACAGCCTGTTCACCGGAGACAACATGGCCGCCGGACAGTTCAGGTCTGTAACGAAGGAATCAACTGAAACAGAGAGAGCGAGATGATGGTGATGTGGGACTCCACTTCCCATGATGCAGTGCTCTGTCACATCATCACTTCAGTGTTTTAATTAGACTCCTCTCTTCTTCTTCTTCTTCTTCTTCTTCTTCTTCTTCTTCTCTTTTTAGTTTTCAGAGGCCTCTGTTCGTCCTGGCAGATCGTAACGTGGACATGGCCACGCCCCTCCACCACACCTGGACCTATCAGGCGCTGATCCATGACGTCCTGGTGAGCTGTCAATCATCTGTCAAAATGATTTCCTGTCGACAGATTCTGTTCAAATATAACAGCAGTAAACCAGCTGTGAAACTATAAAAAGTCTCAATTCAGAAAATATTGAGAGACGGAATAAAACATTGTTTGTTTTGACGTTTAATGGGATTTATTGACAATAAGAAACATCAGCAGACTGATCCGAGGAGGAAGAAGAGTTCCATAAGTTAGAACTTTTAGTATTTGATGTGTAGAAGAACTTAAGATCCGTTGTTCCTGTCTGTCATCACTGAACACCAACATGTGTATAACGTGTGTCTCAGGGATCCCCACATACTGCTACACACACACACACACACACACACACACACACATACACACATACACACACACACACACACACACACACACACACACACACGCAACTCTAACTCATGCGGAGCCAGAGTGCTGTCAGCTGGTGAGGTGCTGAGGTTAATACTGACAGCACTGGAATGTAGAGTTACATGGGTGTGTTATGTAACACATCAACACACACATCAACACACACACACATCAACACACACACACATCAACACACACACACACACACACACACACGTACTTGCTGTCAGAAAACGCCCTCAGACTGAAATTTGGCAAACGCAGCACAGAACAGTCGCTCTTAACGAGTTTTTTAGTCTCATTTTCAACCTTCAGGACTCATTTTCCTTTAAAATGTAAAAATTCAGCTGATGTGTCCAGTTTATTCTATAATCTGACTGAGGCTGAATACTTTACCAGTATTTAAGAGGTTAAAAAATCATTATTATTATTTCTTTATTATCGATTGATCTACTGAGCTTTTTTTCGATTAATTGCATCCAGAGCGACTCTTCATATGTCTTGATTTGTCCGACCAACAGTCCAAAACCTGAAGATATTCAGTTAACTGAAATAAGTAAAAGTAAGAAATATGAGAACTTGTCAACAGAATCGATGTTCTAACAGAAAATAAAACAAACGTTGTGTTGTTAAAATCTGCAGCAGGAAGCCGGTCTGAGCGCTGACAGCTGTGAAGTGATCTGACGTAAACAGTATTTATGAAATTGAGAGTCGGGCAAACGCACGTAAACATCATCAGTGATTTTTCCCTCCAAACTTCTCACATGCTTTCATTTCAATAAATGTTCAAATGATCCAATATTTCAGCAACAAATCAAAGATTAGAGAAAAAGTCCAAAAACTGAAAACAGATTTGTGTATCAGAACTTTGTTTTTTCTTCTTTCCTCTCCCATTAATCATCTCACCACCCCTCAGATTTATCTGCTGACCCTCTGGAGGGGCCCGACCCCTAGGTTGGGAACCACTGGACTGTCTGTCAGTCTCTTGAAAGAAGGCAGAATGAAACCAGTCACAGCACCACAGTTGAGAGAATTAGTTCTGGACGCAGGTGAAATAGCTTCACTTCATATTTAGATGTTTTTAATGTCTTCTGGTCTTCCAGATCCACAATCCAAAAAACTCTGATCTGGTTTCTGTTGCGTGGCGGTCCAGATGGCAGCGTCGGCGCTCGCTGGCTGCACACTCTCCGTCTCTCTGCTATAAACATGTCTAAACACAGCGGTCGCCACCCAGCAGGAGACCAGATCCCAGCACTAAATCTCCCCCTCTCATCCCGCTCCACGGTTCCCACGGCAACCGCGGTATTATGATCCGCTGTGTGGAGGACCCGCGTGCGATCGGGCCTCCGTCGTGATCCGCTGCGGTGTAGTTAGTGGTGATTTGCTGTCTGCGGTCTGGAGTTTGTCCCAGATGTCTTTAACACAGCGGAGGTCTTCAAGGGTTCCTCTGCTGCTCCTGGATCAGGTTTTATATTCATGAAGTGTCTCAGAGGCACGCTGAGAACCGTGATGATGATGATGATGATGATGATGGGTATTTCTTCGTGGTTACAAGACTTAAAGGCTGATTTAGATCATTCGATGCATGAAAAACAATTTGTATCACAGATGATGTCATCACTCGCCGTTTTATGACGAGTTATTTAACAGGTAATAAATAAAAAATATATAAAACAAGCTGCTGCTGAGGCAAGAAAACTTTATTTATAAAGCACATTTCACAGAAAATAAAATAAAAAAACATTATTTATAGTGAGAACAATTAAAGTTATTAAATAAAGGAGGTTATGTCGGCCTCCGAGAAACTATGATGAGCATCTCTGGATGTTTTCTGTCACTTTATTGACCAAAAAACTAATCAATTAATAGAGAAAATAATTGTTGATTGCAGCTGTAAATGGATGATAATGTTGCAGATCAATCAGCAGGACTGATTTATGGCAATATTGGATTTTTATATGATTTTTGCATTAATGTGATGAAATGTTTTTATTTGTCAAATAACTGAATAAATATGATGAAAACACCAGCGTGAGGATAATAAAATAACAATAATTTAAATAAATTAAAAAATGAAAATATGTAGACACAGATCACAGCACCTGGATAATTAATGGAAGATATAATAAAAACGTGTGTTTTGTGTGTGTGTGTGTGTGTGTGTGTGTGTGTGTGTGTGTGTGTGTGTGTGTGTGTGTGTGTGTGTGTGTGTGTGTGTGTGTGTGTGTCCACCAGGACTTCCATCTGAACAGGGTGCTGATGGAGGAGGGCGCGGGGGCGGATCCATCTCCCGCCGGCGCCAGACCAAAGAAGAAGACGAGGAAGAGCTACGACCTGACTGCCGCCGACAAGTTCTGGCAGAAACATAAGGGCAGGTCAGGAAAACGACATCATTGCTCTCATTCAGAGCTGAAACAATAAGCCACAATATTACACATCACAGATTAACATCCTCTATCTGTTGACCCGCTATAAAAGCTTTTACTGGGAATAAATGGGAGCAACAGAGGAGGGATCTCTCTACCAGGAAATACACGTTGTGTTGAGATTCACTGATTTAGATGTGGAGTTTGCAGGTTTGTGATGGTTTGTGTGTCTCAGTCCTTTCCCAGAGGTGGCGGAGTCGGTTCAGGAGGAGCTGGACACGTACAGAGCTCAGGAGGACGAAGTCAAACGTCTGAAGAGCATCATGGTGAGACGCAAACGCATCACAGCACCATGTGATGCTGCTTTACACGTTCCAGAGGGAAATATTGTACTTTCTACTCCACTACATTTATTTGACAGCTTTAGTTACTTTTCAGATGAAGATTTGACACAATGGATAATATAACAAGCTTTTTAAAATACAACACATTGTTAAAGATGAAACCAGTGGTTTCCAACCTTTTTGTCTTTTGACGTCTTACAAAAAGCAGTGTGTAGTCGGGGTCACATTTCACATGTCTATGAGTTCAATCAATCAATCAATCAATCAATCAATTTTTATTTATATAGTGCCATATCACAACAGAAGTCATCTCAAGGCACTTTTCACATAGAGCAGGTCAAGACCGTTAATATACAGAGACCCAACAATTCCCCCATGAGCAGCACTTGGCGACAGCAGTAAGGAAAAACTCCCCTTTAACGGGTAGAAACCTCAAGCAGACCCCGGCTCTTGGTGGGCGGCCATCTGCTTTGACCGGTTGGGTTGAGAGAGAGAGAGAGAGGGAAAGGGGGAGGGGGGACAGAAGAAAAACAATCACAACAACAACAACAAGGATGCCATCAGGACTGTGAAGGACCGCGAAGGTTCGGCCCAGGACTCAGGTTTTCCTGTGAGATGAGAAAGCACAAAAAACTCCGGGGAAGAAGCAAAGTTAGTGACATGCATTGATGTTACATGAATGCATACAGATGGAGAGGAGGAGGAGGAGAGAGGAGCTCAGTGCATCATGGGAAGTCCCCCAGTAGTCTAGGCCTATAGCAGCATAACTAAGGGCTGATCCAAGGCGAGCCTGGTCGGCCCTAACTATAAGCTTTATCAAAAAGGAAAGTTTTAAGCTTACTCTTAAACATAGAGAGGGTGTCTGCACCCCGGACTGAATCCGGTAGATGGTTCCATAGAAGAGGAGCCTGATAGCTGAAGGCTCTGCCTCCCATTCTACTTTTAGAGACTGTAGGGACCACCAGTAAGCTGCATACTGGGAGCGCAGTGTTCTAGTGGGATAATACGGTATTATGAGCTCTTCAAGATATGATGGTGCCTGACCATTAAGGGCTTTGTAAGTTAGGAATTGTAGGAGTTGTTAACAGCTCCACCAAATAGTGATTTTTCCCTCTAAACTTCACACATGCTTTCATTTCAATAAATGTTCAAATGATCCAATATTTCAGCAAAAATCAAAGATTAGAGAAAAAGTCCAGAAACTGAAAACAGATTTGTGTATCAGAACTTCAGCATCTAATTTGCACTTAGCAAGAAAGATTTGCTGAACATGTGTTTGGTGGCTCGACCTGCTCGTTGAAGTAAAACTTTAAAAGTCACTAAACCTGAATCTGATTAAGGTCATTGTGGTTTTTCAAAGGTTTACTAAAATCACGAGTCCTTAATATAACGTCTAAAATCTGTGAGACGTGTGAGTCACCAGCAGGGTGAAGATGAAGAAGACATGTGCAGGAGGGTTTTATTTACAGCACCAGTCAAAGTATTTTGATTCCCGACGCTGACGAGAAAGATTGAATCCGTCAGGTGTTTCTTCTAATTGTTGTTGTTTGTGTGCAGGGTTTAGAGGGAGAAGATGAAGGAGCCATCAGCATGTTGTCAGACAACACAGCCAAGCTCACGTCTGCTGTCAGGTACCGAACACAATCACCACTCACCCGACACTTTACACAGAAGAAGAGTCTTGTTACCGTGATTGATTACCTTCTTAATAATTGGGGGGTTTTTTGTTATTTTGTTGTTGTATATGTTTTACCAGAAGATGCATGTGTTGTAAAATATTTGTGTGTTGTTTCCTCAGGCGGGATGAGCCAGATGTTTGGCATGACATAAAAAATATAACTTAACTTTTATGTGTCATACATGACAGTAAACTGAATATCTGTTTGATTTTTGATCCTACAAATATAAACATTTGAAGATGTCACTTTGGGCTCTAAACTCTAGACAAAACGATTAATCAAGAAAATAATCCGCTAATTAATCCATTAATGATGGAAATAATTCTTAGTTTCATCCCTAGTTTTAATAATAAGGATCATTATTAATTTGTTTGCTTTAGCCAATTAAAAATGAATATATTGTACATCACAGTTTATGGCCTTTAATCTGGTTAAATGCTGCATTTAAGAATCCTAAAAGGTTTATTTTTGTCAGGAAACTAACAAATTGAAAACAAACCTGTTTTTGTATTCTGAGGAGGAATCGTGTTTCTACGGTAGCAAATAATAAGAAAAAGAAGAAAAATGTTAATATTTAACAGAAGAAGAGGAGTAAACGCTGTAAACAAGCGATAAGCGTCAGAACATGTTGTGTTGAAATAAAGTTATTCTCCTGGTTCGCTGTTATTTAGCTTCCTAATTAAATTCAGTAATAACTCATATTTACTTTAAATTATGATTCAAAAAAAGGTTGTTTCTAGATATTAAAGTGCAGCATCATGGAGCCAGAGGACACTGACCACTGAGTCAGTACGCAGCGAGCAGGTCAGACCGAGGACCCGTTGATATTAAGGGGGGCGTAGTTCCTTCCTGAAGTCCACCAGCGGCTCCTTTGCCTTTGCTGGCGTTGAGGAGTAGGTTGTTGTCCTGCAGGTCTTCTCATCGTTATCTGTGATCAGACCCAACACAGCTGCGTCGTCAGCAAACGTGACAAAACTTGTACAGCAGGGGGCTCAACACGCAGCCCTGGGGTACTCCGGCGTTAAAGACGAGGGTAGAAGAGGTGTGTTCACCTACCGTCACCACCGGGGGGGTCTGAAGGATCCACATGCACAGTGAAGGTGTTTAATCCAAGTCCTTGAGCTTCCTGATGAGTCTGTGGTCAATGAACAGTAATCTCACATGGTTCCCTTTCCTGTCCAGGTGAGATAGGGTGGTGTGGCGTCTTCCGTTGATTGGTCGGGACGGTAGGTAAACTGTAGTGGATCCAGTGTGCTGGGCAGTGAGGAGCAGATGTAATCCTTGACCAGCAGTTCAAAGCACTTCATCACCTGCATATGATAGACTGAGCCAGGTTGGGACTGGTTGTAATCTGTCGTTTCTCCCCGTTGTCCCTTTTTGCCTCCTTTACTGCTCTTCTTACATTGCAGGCTGCTACTTTATAACTATCCATGTTTCCGGGCTGCAGTGTGTGTTTGTGGCATCCTGATGGTTCTGGTAAACCGTATAAACCATCGTTGCTGGTTGTGGAATGATTCAACTGTAGTTTTTGGGTTCAGTTTCCTCTCTGTAGCTGTTTCTGAATGACATGTAGAAGAGATCCAGAGTGTTTATTCTCTGTGTGGTGCAGTCAGTATGTTGATGGAAGGTTAGCATGATAGACAGCGACACTGAGCGCAGCATCAGGATCACTCATCAGCCTCTGGACTCGCCTGCGGTGGGATGTCGACCGCTGTGATAATGACTGATGTAACTGAGTGCGTTTCTGCATTTGATTGACAGTAACCACTCCGGTAGGTGAGCAGGAATGGGATAACATCCTTATTCACCATAAATCACACGTCTCCTCCTCTTTCTTGCCAGTCCTCTGCTCTGTTAGATCGGTCTACAGAAGAAGAGTCACCTGGTTGAAAGTCTCTGTCCGGTATTCCGGGATTTAGCCAAGTTTCGGTGAAACAAAGGACATCACGGTTCCTGATATCCTGTTGGATGAACTGGAGAGGACAGATGAGTCCTGAGCCAGGGAACATCTGACTGGATCTCTGATGATGATCTGGCTCTATTAAAACACTGTTGTTTTTTTTATTAATCTGTAACCATGAAACAGAGGAACTGACCTCCCGACCCGACAACCTGTTCACTGCGTCAAGGAGTCAGTTTATAAACGGGATTGACAGGGATGTAATTATCATCTGTTTCCACTAATTAAAACATGTGATACTCCTGTGTAGTAGTGAATACGCAGCAGATTGAGGTGGTTTTTTTTACATCTTGTATTGTTTTTGTGTGTGTGTGTTGCAGCTCTTTGCCGGAGCTGCTGGAGAAGAAAAGACTGATCGACCTGCACACCAACGTGGCCACAGCCGTACTCGACCACATCAAGGTAAACAGAGTCCGAACTGAAGACACTCGGATCGTTTCTTTGTGCTCGTGATACTATGGAAGTGAATCAGAGTTTAGTTTTTCAGTTGATGTGATCAGTTCTAGTTGTGTTCTCAAGGTTTCATTTTATTTCAGATACTTTTGTTTTTAGTTGTAAATAAACTAGACTGTAATTTAACAGCAGATCTTAGATCTTTCCTACTGGAGGACTAAAGATGTAGTTTGTTCTAAAAGATGCTGCCAGAGGAGAAGTCGTGTTTTTATATAAATCAGAAGGGTTTTCCCTCCGTACGGTGGCCATTTTAGGACATTTTAGACTCAGCTGTGGTTTGAGCTTAAAGACAGAAATCACTCCGTCCTTCACTCGTTCACTGTTTTCTATACAATAAACACTTAAACACAGTTTATTCTGTCCAATGCAGTAAAATGAGACTTTTTGTGTCATAACTGACCGGTACAGAGCGACGGAGCCCAGGAGGTGTCATGAAGAAAGAAAACTAATTTATGCAGTATTTAATAATGAATAATTGTCAAATTAGTAATGTAATTCAAATAAAAGGAAGCCACAAAGCTGAAGGTTAATGATGCCTCCACACACACAGGACAACGTCTGAACATCTGGTTTATTTCTACATTCCAGCTGTGAGATTGGTCCATAAATAGAATATAATACATTTATAATACAAAATATCTTTCATATAAGTTGAATTTAGCTTTTTTCACTTTACTCTTGTTGTTGTTGTCACTGAACAAGATGAATGTTGACTGTTTGTAAGATTTTGTAAAGTCAAAATATGCTAACGTTAAAGTGACGACGTTAATATGCTAGCATGCATGATGATTAGTATAAACAGGACATGTAGTGAGGTTTAGTATTAGTTTTAAACATGTTCGGTTCTAACTTGATGCTGTTTGTTCCTTCAGAGTCGTAAACTGGACGTTTACTTTGAGTATGAAGAGAAACTGATGAGCAAGTCGACTTTAGACAAATCACTGCTGGACATCATCAGTGACCCCGATGGTACAAACACACACATACATATATATTATATCTGTGTCTGCTACACGTAGGGCTGCAACATCTTCTGTTCGGTCTATAAAACCTTTCCTAGAACCCAAACTGGTGACATCAAATGTCTTCATCTGTTTAAAACTCAAATATATTCAGTTTATTATAATGCAAGACAAGGAAAAGCAGAAAACTCTGATATTTAAGGACCTGGAACCATCAAATGTTCTGTATTTTTGCTATGAGGAATTACACAAGCAATTAATCAAATATCAAAAGACTAATGGATTTATTGACTAAGCTGAGGTCTGAAACTGTGTGTAAATGTTTGTGTTTCTCAGCTGGGACCCCAGAAGACAAAATGAGACTGTTCCTCATCTATTACATCACTGCTCAGCAGGCTCCTTCAGAGGTAAGACGCCGACCGACTCACTGTCGGCCTCGGTCATGTAAGCGAGAGGTCTGGTCTCTGCAGTCGGGGAAGGAGATTTCTCCTGGAGAACGTTGATTTCCCTGTTATGTGTACACGTCACCGGGTTTCTAATCAGCATTTTTAAAGTACACACGTGCATTAGTGCATCCCCAGCTCGCTGCTGGCCAGAGATTTATGTTGCATCTAATTCTGCTTCTCTTTCGCCCTCATTTCCTGTCATCTCTCAACTCTCACTACTGCTGTCAGCTCACCTCTCTTGCTTTTAATTTCTCCATCAGAACTTTGGAGGTAATGTAGCACCAAAGGATCCAAACGTACCAACAACGTGGAGCACATTAAAAATATAAATATGTACTGTAGACTCTCAGAGGGTTTCCTAAGCGAGATATATAGAGAATTTATCGACAGCAAGTCTTAAAAAATTAAATAATGTAGAAAAATCTGTTCCCTTTATATAACGCATTTCATGCCACATTCAAAATATTCAGTAAAAGGTTTGCAGAATGTTTTTGATATTGTGCAATCTTAATAGCAAATAATCTGTCAACAAAGTGTAACTAATAATAACCATGAGTGAAGTCTGGCTGTTTGAGAAAACAGCTTCAAATATTTTCCATGTCAAACAAAGTATTTTCACTTCCAATCCGCTCCGGTGCGACTCTGCCGTCGCCAGAAACTCACCAAAATCACAGTTTTTCCAAACTGCTGCTCTGATGGAAGCAGACGGGCTGTCGTCAGGATCGTGTTGTTATTCCTGTCGTCATATTTGATTCAGAGCATCGTGAACTCCGTCAAACCCCCACCCCCCCCCCCCCAATCCCCCCGCAGCGGCTTAACCACAACCGTCACCACTTGGCTCTGAGGCCGCAGTTCTTCTCTTAAAGTTTAGCCACATCAGTGCAGAAAGAGCCGCAGGAGAAGTACAGCAAGAACACAAACAAAACACCACTGAAGAAGAGATCAGCCCACAGCAAAGAGGAAAAAAAATCATTGTTGGTTTGAGTTCACTTTGTTCACAGTAGGGTCACTCAAAAAACGTTCAGCTGCTGTAGTAAACATACACTATAGAGTCAAAAGTATGTGGACGACCCTGTTTACATACTTCAGTGTGCTTTATGTCGGGGTCTGTGAAGGGAAATGACCTCAACGTATTCTGCTTTTTGTGGTTTTCTGTTATTTATATCCTGTTATACAATGTCAGATGTTAAAAGTTCCAAAACTTGAGGTGAACGTATGTAGAAACGCTGCCTGCAAGTCAAAACTCAGGGCATCAACCTGCTCTGAACGCTTCGTTTGTGACATTTTTTTCTACCCTGCAGACAAGCTGACAGCAGCTCATTGCTCATCTCCATAAATGGCCGTCAGTTCTGTAGCCTTGGTTGCTAAGGTGGTTGCTAAGGTGTTTCCATGTGTTGTTCAGCTCCAACATGTACGGATGGATTTGAGAAGTTGACATTTGGAGTAAAGAAGGAGAAAAAGAAGTGAAATCCTGCTACTATAGTTTGTTTACGTAGCCTCTGGAGCCGGAGGGAGCTTCCTGAAGCTGACCAATCAGAACAGAGTGGGCTCATCAGGAGGGCGGGGCCTTAAAGAGACAGGAGCTAAAACGGCCTGTTTCAGACAGAGGCTGAACTGAGGGGCTGCATAAAGGACCAGTAGAAGATAAATAAGGAGTTTTTATTCCAGTAGAGCCCCAGAATATAAATATAGAGCTGGACATGTGTTGTTTAACCTGCCAGTATGCTTCATCAGAGCTGCTCTAATGGAAAGCTTTTAATGTAAAACAGTAGCAGCAGGAAGTGTTACGTTAAGTAACGTAACTGTAACCTGTCGTGGATTAAGAAGATAATTAAATTCTGATTGGTGCAAATTAGCAAATTACATTTTAATCCAAACACCACAGTTGGAAATGATGAGTTGCCGACCGCTGATTATATATAGAGAGATTTATTTCACATTTAAAAACAAATGTTGACCAAAGTGCTTCACAGAGACATAGATCAAAACAAACTGAATAAAAGTGTTGACAAGAATAAATAAAACTTGGAGGTGCATTGAAGCGTGGTCACGCATCCAATATTTTAAAATGACTTGGTGAAAAGTTTCTTGTTGTCAAGCTTCTGTCAGTAAATCAAACCAAAGAGACAAACATGGATGTTGTGATACACATGATGCTAATGGAAGTCATAAGTGATCCTTAGAAAAGGGGTGAAAAACGGGACATTGTGATGGATCATCTCTCTGCAGGGAGAACCCATCAAGTCACTGAAAACAACTCAAACCTTGAACTGTGACATGCATTCCCGAGCCTTATAGTCACAACCCTGATGTGAGTATTGAGTATTTTAAGAGATGAATAAGAAGCTGTGTGCGAGCGGGGATGACTCAGCGGTGAAACGGTGACGTGAGGGTTTGTGGTTTAATTTGTTGTCCCGTTGTGGTTCAGTTCTGTCAAAAATAAAACCTCACTCTGAAAAGGGAGAAATGACTCTGGAGCATCTTGAACCCTCTGAGATCGTCCTGCGGTTCACTGTTTACGTTCAGGAACAAAATAAGGACACAGGAAAGGACGAGGAAATTAAAACCACAGCAGGATAATGCTCCTCATTCTCCTCTGGAGTTAAGAGATGGAGCAGCTTTCCAGCTTTTTCTGAACCAAACAGACCTTTAACAGCGTCACCTTCAGGGATAAAGGTCAGCGAGTGGCGTCTGTGCTGCATTTTTATTCACGTTTTTGTGTTTTTGTTATGTTGTCATGATATGATGAGGACAACATAAGTTCAAGGGCAAGTTATGTTCTTTGTGCTGTAATTTCTAAACACAAAAGTAGAGTTAGACAAGAATTTACCGGATCAACAAAGTTATCATAATTATCCTGTTGAGAACATGAATATTTGTACCAAATTTCATGCCAATCCATCCGATTGTTGTTGAGATATTTCAATGAAGATGTAAAATGTCAACCTCATGGTGGCGCTAGAGGGAAAGTCAGAGGATCACCAAAGTCAGCAGGAATTATCATCCGGGAACCATGAATGTCTACCAACGTTTGTGCCAATCAGTCACGCAGATATTGAGATATATAAGAGAAAACTTTGACTCGCTGGTGGCGCTAGAGGGAAAGTCAGTCATCCTCTGGGGAACATGAATATCGGTACCAGTTTATCCAATATTTCAATAGTCTATTAGTCAAAATGTTTAATTCCAAAGCAAAGCTGCCAACCTGTTGGTGGTGCTAGAAGAAATGTCAGATGTTCATCCTCTGGGGAACATGAATATTGGCACTAAATTCAGAGTTTACCCTATAATTGTTCCCCCCGCCAGGCCAAGAAAATATTTTTTAATCCCAAAATAACGCTAAATATCCATTCATTCGGAAATAGCATTGGGAGCTTCTGTGCAGCTGTTCTGAAACCTGAGTCCACCTGTCTGTCGTTGCCCGGGAGCCTCTTGGTAGCGTATCTCCTTTAAGGTAGTGGTTCATGTCAAGGACCCCTAAACTGACAAACTGATGGAATTATAGTGAAACTAAATTATCCTCCTCTTTGCTGGGGACCCCCTGGAATCCCCTCAAGGACCCCTGGGGGTCCCCGGATCACGCTTTGAGAACCACTGCTTTAAGGAAGAGGGCAGCGTGTAATGTGTGTGCACAGCGAGCGAGCGGCAGTAAAGTGATGGCGAATGTTAGCGGAGCAAGAAAAGATTGACAGGAAGTCGTCAGTCTGGCAGTAAATGTTCAGTACAGACGGCAGTGTGTCAGTTAATAAATGCTGCAGCTTCTCTAGACAAAGAAAAGTCTCGTCTGTTGTTTCCCCGACTGCTGGAAAAGTGAAGGGCGTTAGCTCCGAAGTTAGCGACAATGGGTTAGCCTAACCTGACCACACTCACTTAAGGTGGACTGACCTTGTAGGTGGACCAGCTATCCTCATTTTAGTGTCAATCTAAGCTGCTCCTAAACAGAGAACAGAGAAATGTTTGGCTGCTGAGTCTCTCCCAAGTGTTGCTCAGTGCTTCCCCCCTTCACTCCCCCCATAATGGACCAAGTAACGGCGTTTTCAAACCTATAGTTTGTTTGATCTGAATCGGTGGATCGGTTGGTAAACTTGGTGCATTTCCCTCTTGGTTCGGTTTCTTTACCCACAGAGAAAAATCCAAGAGAACCAAAGTGCATCACTAAAAGCCAGGTGAGAACATTCTCTCCTGTCATTCATGCTAATCAAGGTCAGACCTCTCCAGCTAGCTGCCAGCAGCTGTTGATTTCACCTAACCACATCCCAGCATGCAACACGCTCCTGGCTACTGAAGCCGTTTAGCTCAAACGTGCAGCCTTGTAGTTGGTCAGATGGAGGTCGGATCACGTTCCCACCACAAACAATCACTCAGGAATCTGTTTATGACCAGATCAAAACCACTTCCTTTAGAGGAGGTGGTCCTCTAAAGGAAATAATTGTGGTTGTTTTGGTCCGAGTGCGATGATGCTGCGTTCAGATCTGCACAAATGAAATATACCGAGGAGGAAAACCAACCAGAGTCCCGTTCAACCGGACTGAACTACGCAGGAAAACACCCTGAGACTAGAGGAACAAGTCTGTGTTTCATTGCTTACTGGTTTAGCTTTTCATTTGTAAGGAAAAATCAGTTTCTCCATTGAAAAGTTACATAGTCTCACTTTAAACCTGCAGTGTGGAACTTTTACATATAAATGAACGTTACATTCAAATGAGTTCACATAATGCTGATTAAGCTTTTCACCGCCAGATAAATTTCTGTATTTCACAGTTTACAGAGGTTTTAAATCTCATGTGAGTGGCGACAGTCCTGCGCCGGCCGTGTGGCCGTTAATCCTGCGGCTCCTCTAGACTTTCCAAATGTCATCGGAACCAAATGGATCAAATTCTGATAATGAAACGAGTCATTTCGTGACGGTTGTGTGACTCTCAAAACAATTTATCCACCGTTTTACAGCCACAACAGTAAGTTACAGGCAATCTGACAAATGCCAATGAGCCGGCGGCCGTCAAAAAATCTGCGTCTGAGCCGGTGGACCGTCTAAACATTTCTGTTTTTACAGGCCGTCTTTGTGTGCTGCTGCATGTCCGTATCAGGCCGTATTAAGACCAAATCAGGCTTTGTGGCGCACCGCACTCAACCACAGCTGCTCTCTCTCTCTCTTTTTCTCTCTCTCTCTTTTTTTGAAAAGAGCCGGGAAGCCGACAGCAAGGTCCAACTTTACTTTTAAAGTTATCAAACAAAGAGAAACGTCCTCCAGCCGAGCGCCCGCCTTTACTCTCACTGCCACAAGGGGGAGACAGAAGTCTCGTACTCCATCTTTAACAAATCATCTTTGTTAAAATCACGTTGCAAGACTTTTTTTTACTTTGTTGTATCTAAAGTCATCAGATTTGTCTCTTGAGTCCGATTCAAGTCACAGAAAGTAATTGTTTTTCCTTGTTTTCTACAACCAAGGAGACCTGTGGAAGTCTTTAGAGTTTTGAGTCACCCTTGATAAATTTTGAATTGCATGTAGGCGTCTTCTCCATGTTTTAAATTTATAAACTCAGCTAAAGCCAAGCTCAAGCACAGTTATAGCACTGAAGACCTGTGAAGCATTAGGCCGGTGGTTTCATGTGTGGGTGTAGAGAGACTCTTCAGTTGTGGGATTGGCAATAATTCCTCTTGAGATTTGTGTTCATCTGAACATCTTACTCAAAACAAAAGTTCACTTTACGTCCCAGATGACGGTCCTCCAGTTCTTCCCATCGCCTCGGCCAGGCGTCCTCACCGACTCTCAAAGTGAAACAGCACAGGGGATGCTTACATCACCGACCGCGGGTTGGCAAACAGTAGAAATGGTTTAGACAGATGGTTTCGAGTCAGCTGTGCCCTCATGTCCTCAAAAGCACATTATGCTGATCAATAGCCATATTTTGGGCAGGCTTTATTAGAAGCATCTTCTTGGCTCTTCGGTATTTATTGTTTCATCATGAGCCAGCGATAGAACAAAAATCAGTAAGCCGAAGCGCCAAGTTCCTCTCAGAAAACAGAGTCCTGGTTTAAGTCACTGTAAAAGGAACACAGCTGGATCAGGTTTAGTTTGGCAGAAACCGACTCTCATCCGTCATGAAATGACAGAGACTGTGATTGTTATTCATTTTAGTTTTCCGTTAAAGAACTAACGGACTTCACATTTTGTAAATGTTCACACTTTTTCCAGGAAGAGGTCTCCAGCTTTTGAAAAACGTATTGAACTCAGTCGAGTGTTTCAAGCAGTCGAGAGCGGAGAACACCTGAAGAACGTTTCAGAAGCTCGCCGAGCAGCTGCTGCAGGCAGAGAGCTACTGGTACACCTGCAGAAAACATTTTAATGATCTATCTCAATTACTCAGTCAGTAAAACAGTGCAGGCCAAGATTTAGAGGCTGTTAATCAATAACGCCGGTATCTGTTGTCACATCAGTGTTGAGTCAGAGAGCTAAAGAAAAATGTGTTAAAGTTTGTGATAAACTGTGATTCAAGGCCAAGAGTCTTTTTCTTTATGGTAACTGTTGTCAATCTTAAGTGAAAGTTGATCAAATTTACTGTTTTCTCCGAGGTGTTAGTGCTATTTTCATCAACAGCATACTTGCTTGTGTGGACAGAGTTGATAAAATTGTTTCCACACCAGATTTATTAGCATACGAGGTGCTGTGAGGGGAAGATGAAACCAGAAACACACTTTCCCACAGGACATGCGTGCAAAAATGCAATTAATCACATTAAGTATTTTAATCTGCTGCAGTGGTACGCTCTGTAGCAGTGGAAGCCAAAGGCAGCGCTTCAGTTTGGTACAAACCTGTTAAAGACAGTTTTGTTTCAAATGTGCTGCCATCCTGAGTTACTACTATGTTGTTATCTTTGTCTGTTCTGTACAACACAACCTCTGTTTCCCGTCTGTGTGTCCGTGCTGGGAGAGGCATCCCTCCTCTAATGCTTTCTAACATTCGTCTCAAGGATCGAGGATGTTGTATGTCGTACAGATTGTAAAGCTTGTTGTATATTGTTTACATTGAAAGATAAATCCCTGATGATCTTTTAAACAACCAGGAGGATGTTAAACCAGAATCCATCTGCTGCAAGACAACAACATTTTTAAACCTCCAGGTTAAAACTCCAAAGAAAGATGATATAATGCTTTAATTTACAGGCAGATAAAAAAAGAACTGTGTAGCAGCCAACAGCAGATAGAAGCAGTCAGCTGTGCTTTGTGTAAAGTAATAATTTGTAAATGTTAATATAAAACCAATTGAATACTCCTCTCTAGAGCCAGTGTTTGGTTTATCCGTTCTGGGCTACTGTAGAAACATGGCGGCCTCCATGGAAGGGGACCTGCTAGCTCTGTAGATATAAAGGCTCATTCTAAGGTAAAAAAAAACATGAAGATTCTTATTTTCAGGTGATTATACACTAATTAAAACATACTTATGAGTATTATATTCTATTTCTGCTGAGTCTGTTCCGCTAGATGCTGATAAATTCTCCACACTGGTCCTTTAAGTAACGCAAAGATTCTTGGCCAACGTGTGACACACTCCTTTAATGCTGAGACTTGCTAACAGTATCTCCTCTGACTCCTCGCATCTTTTAAACAGAGAAGACCAACTTCTGCCCTCTAATAGGTGATTTAGAGTCCCTCAATGTAAACGCAACAGGAGCTCTTTCATGCGTAGTGGTCACTACAGCGGACAGCTGTTCTTATATATGCATGGGGTTTTAATGGTATAGTTGCACATCAGCCAACACAGTGGACTCTAGTGTGTCGTCCCAGACGCTGCCATCCATTGGCCGGCCTTTGTAAGCGCAACACAAATTTCTCAAAACCAAGATGGCCGCCTGCCGGCTGGAAAAGCTCCTCAGCTCAGGAACATCTTGCCAATCCTTGTATAGTAACAGACCCTTGCAGGTAAATAACATTTTGTAACATCAAGTTACAACTAAGGAGTAATACAATTGTTAAAATTTCCAAGTATTGATTTTATTTTGGGAGAAAATGACAATTAATCATCTGTCCATTAAGTTGGACAAACTCCTTGAAAAATCTGTGTTTAAAAAAAAAAGGGGTCAAATATTTTTTTTCATGCCTAAAGAGGAATAAAAACACTTATGAGGTTATCATAATTAATGCATGAAAGGGTTAAACATCAGTCTATCCTGTTGCTAAACCAGAATCAGTGTGCTGCTTAGATCTGAATCCAGATGATATGATGTGATATGTATGATTGTCATGACTGTGATGTGTTTTGTACGTCTACAAAAAGTGTAAAAATATATGTAACTATATGTTTAGTTTGTGTGTAAATCTCTGCAGGTTGATTGTGATCACATACTAAACCGAGCTGAAAAACTAATCTAAAGTGGAATGGTCCTTTAAATGGCTCATTATGCTTCATGCTAACCAGGTCGTACAAGGACAGTTTCTCCTCGAAGACTCGTGACGTTCATGAAAAGTGACAGAAATAGTTGCATGAAGGATAAAAAAAAGAGAATTTAAAGTGGAATCAAATAACATCAGCACACAGCCGAGCAGTCACTGATTGTTTAATTGTCTGTTTGAGAGGTTACAGTAACAGCTGGACGCAGCTCATCTCATTTCACATCTGAGTGGAAGTTTTAGGGACCGTTCAACATTCCTAAAATGCACTTTTTTTTTTCTTTTTTTTTTTTTTTGCTTGTGATCGTGAGCTCTCCAGCCTCGCTGTCCCTCGTGTCCTCCGCTGACGGATGGCGTGACAGCTCTCCTCTCTGCCAAGAAATGAGCCTCACTCTTTCTTTCATCCCTCTTTTCATCTTTCATCCACCTGAGAGACGGATCACCCCGGGATTACCCCCCCCCCCCTCACCCTCCTCGTCACCACCCGCTCTTCTTCTTCTCTCTCTCTTTCCATCATCTCTGGTCATCCCTCCTGTTTCTCTCTCTCTCCCTCCTTTGATCTCTCTCAGACCTCCTCTCCCTCACCCCTTTTTCTCCTCTTCTTCCTGCTCCTTCTATCTGCTGAAGAGGCTCCGGGGTTCTTGCTCGAGTTTCTGACTGATGTGGTGGGATTTCAGTTGTACGAAAACAACCACACACACACACACACACACACATTCACACTCACGTGGCTCAGCGGTTGTGTAATCCTTCAGCGGCTCCTGCTGAGCTGCCAGTCAGGAGCTTATTGAAGAGAAACTGTGTAGATGATACAAACGACGTCACCTTCACCAGCAGTATGTAGGAAATAGAAACCGAGTGGAATGTTTTCATGCTGCCGTTCATATACAGGCCTCTGAACCAACAGTATCAAACCCACATTATTGAAATTCTTCAGGGTGGCGTGGCAGCCGTCACATTTACCTCGTTATGAAGAACGGACCGGCTGCAGATCCCCAAACATTAACAAAAGATTCACAGATTACAGGCCTGAAAGAGGACGTTCAGGTGAAGATCTACGAGACGTCCGTCCGCTGTGAGCTCCTCGTCTTCGTCGTGTTTCTGATCATCATCCTTCATCAGATTTATTGCTGCCACCAAAGATCATTTTCAGCTGTGTGTAAATCTGTTGATCTGAGCTGTGAGCTGCTGCGTCTCGCTGCCTTTACAGGGATCAATACAGTTGAATTTAATTGACCAACAGTCCAAAAACTCAAATATGCTCAAATTACAGTCACAAAAGACAAACAAAAGCAGATTTTCACAATTGAGAAGCTGCAACGAGGGGATACTTTATATTTTGTCTTGTATATTATTAATCAATTAGAAAAATGGTTTCTGATTAATTTTCTATTGATCAACTGATCAGTCAGATCTAATCCACCAAGTTAACAGAACCGAGCACAAGTTGAACCATATCACTGGAGTCACATGACACAGTTGAGCCTTTTCACCGTAAATATTGACGGGAAAAGTGAAACCATTAAAAGATGACCTCACTTTGAACCACTGACATGCTAACGTTCACATGCTAACACTACAGTTAACATACGAGCTGAAGGTGTCGTCGTTAATCCTCACAGATAACGAGCTGGAACTGAGGAAGCTTCAAAAACGACTGAAAGGATTCATCGATTATTAAAACAGTTATTATTAGATTATTTTTCTAATAGTTGCATCTCAATAATCACAATCATTTGTTGTCCTGAAACACTCTCTCACTCTCAGAAAACGCTCAAATAAATATCAGTCAGTTTGAAGTTTGTCCAGAGCTGACTCTTTATGTTTGTGTGATATTTTTCTGAATTTTTGCACTTCATCAGCCTCGGATGCCGCCAAGCGAAGGATGTTTGATGATGACAATAAACATTTTTACAAGACATGAGAGTTTGTTTTTAATGGAGCTTTAATCCAGTCGTGTTCTTACAGTCTCTCAAACCACAGACGCACATCCTGACTCACATTGTTTCTCTCTTGTTCTTGTTTTCTATGTTTTTTTTTGTTTTTGTGTGTTTTGCAGTCGGACTTGGAGCAGTATAAGACGGCTCTGATGGACGCAGGCTGTGACC
The DNA here is from genome assembly GCF_910596095.1 of Thunnus maccoyii. Taxonomy (NCBI): domain Eukaryota; kingdom Metazoa; phylum Chordata; class Actinopteri; order Scombriformes; family Scombridae; genus Thunnus; species Thunnus maccoyii. The sequence goes on along the minus strand of NC_056548.1, from coordinate 1,425,939 downwards.
TTTCACCTCTCAACTACATCAAACAGTGGAAGTGAGTCTGACTGTTGTTTTATTAAAGCCGCAGCAAACATCAAACCACAGCTTCACTTTTAACCGGTTTTTGTGATCATTTGATCCTCCAGTGGTCCAATTTCACTCCGTTCACTGCAAATACTGTATTAAAACACACTGTCTTATAGTTTATGAGCTCAGGAAGGTGTTGCTCTGAAGATTTAAGGAGAATAAAGTAGTGAGATGAATAGTCTGGATATTAAAGCTGACAGTGCAGAGTGTAATTCAGTCACTGTTTATCAGAAGAGCCAGAACTGTTGAGTCATTTTTGGATTCTTCTCCGTCTTTCCAGGGCGTTTACCAAGATGGCCGCCACTCCAGCCAACTATGGCAACAGTGGAGTCAAACCCATGGGGTAAGTTAATAATATTAATAATAGTAATAAATACTTTTAAATGTTTTTGTGGCATTTTTTGGTTGAAATGGTTTAAACAGTGGTTAAATCATCAAATGAAAGCTTACCCAAAAATTCTAAAACATAAAAAAGACAAAATAATCAATAATCTACTTTTATACTGAAGATATGAAAGCAGCGCTGCTGTTAGAATGAGTTATAATCACTGATTAAAAGACTTGAACCTGCAGTCTGACTGATATCCAGTTCGGTTTATTGGAAGCATTTCCTGTTGGATTCAGCAGAAATATGTCATCTTACATCATAAAATAACTGAAGATCTCTCCGCTGTATGAGGAGAAATACGACTGCAGACAATAAATAGAAAAACTACCGTCTTCTTTCTCTGTTGAGTCGAGCCTGACCGGCGCTGGATGTTTTGAGGACGATGCTGATAATGATCTCTGAGAGTTTAAACAGACGAGTCCCATCTGTGTGACTGCAGCTGACAGCGGTACCAGAGTCCAATCAGCTGTGAAACAGCAAGCAAGCAAAGTTTATTTATAAAGCACCTTTCACAGACAGCAGTCAAAGAAATAAAATCAAATACAATCAAATCAAAATGAATAGAAACAAAGACATCAGATAAAGCAAACAAAGGGGAACAGACATAAGAGATAAATTAAAACATAAAATACCACATGCTACCCAAGTGCCTGTCTGAACAGATGAGGTTTAAAAGAGTCCACAGTATCCAAAGACTTCAAGCTTGTTGGGAAACTATTCCAGAGCTCAGGAGCTGCCGACCGGAGAACACAATCTCCTTTAAAAGGAGAATAAAACGGGTCCCAAGACAGATCCCTGGGGGACACCACATGATAAAATCCACAGTGTTCACCTACAGAGACTGATAAAGACCTGTCAGTGAGATATGAGGAGAACCCAGACATGTCCACCAGGTGATTTAGTGGATTAGAATGTGATCGTCCACATTATCGAAACGCTGCAATAAGATCCGATAAAACCAAAACAACCTCCAGCATCTGCAGCCTTTAAAATATCATTTGAGACCTGAAGGAGAGCCGTTAATGTCCTAACTAGTCATATTCAGATCCAGAGAATAAACAAAGTAAGTCGCCACGGTAACAAGGGAAGATTGCCATAGTAACTCATAATCATGGTAACAATCAGGGGGTAAAAGCCATGGTAACCTGGGTAAATCACTGTGGTTACTAAGGTA